>NC_142476.1:49476954-49779985 GCF_049115385.1 Moschus berezovskii | reverse complement strand
AAACCTCTGCTGCCCCAGTCACGCAGGGCTGGAAGCCCCTCTGAGATCCTTCCCAGGGACAGTCAGAGAGACACGGGCCCCTTCTAAGTGGTCTTCAGCCCTGCATCCTGTCTTTCTCCTCTTTCTCTAGCTGTAGTCATCAAGATGGTTTATAACCTCCCAATGGGGAGGAAGCTCCAGGGCTCTAGAGCTGAGCACAGGGTCTGCTCTGACCTTCTCTCGGACCAGAAGGGAGGAGCCAGCATCTTTGAGGGGTTCAGAGTTGGGATGAGAAAGGACAGCAGGAAATCAGTCTGAAATAGTCCTTCTCTATGGGCACCCCTGCCCACGGCCCAAGGAACAGACCATATAGATGGGTCCAGGCTCCGTTAAGAAACCCCCTCCACTCCCTCGGGACACCCAGTCCCCGCCCAGCCCCACTGCTACCCTCCTCACCTCTCCCAGCATCTGCTGCTCCCCTCCTTTCTTCATCCTGGGGCAGGGGAGAGGCACGTGGGCCCCTTGAAAGTCATCCCAGATCTCCAGGGGGACCCCCTGATCTTTTCTAGGCATCTCCATTTCCTGGGGTCGCCTTTGAGTTTCTCTTTAATTAATAGATTTTACTTTTAGAGCAGTTTGGAGTTTATGGAAATATTGAGAAGGAATTACAGAGACTTCCCATGCATCCCTTTCCACTGCACACAGTTTCCCCTGTTATTAACATCTTGCATCAGTGTGGTCCTTTACCTTTTCCAGTTCTCCATTTTTATTTCTGCCCTGGTTCTGCTTCCCCCTCTCTGCTGTCAAATCTAGGGCTCACCACATGCCTGATGCACCGGGTAACCGATGTGCCAGGTAACCAATTTCATCAGGTATTCAGTGCACCAGGTAACCGATGCACCAGTTAATTAATGCACTAGGCAACTAAAGCACCAGGTAACTGATGCACCAGGTGACTGATGTGGGCGTTGCCCTCCCTGGCGCTGGCCCCTGCTCCCTGCTGTGCCTAGCTCATATCACCAAGTCTCCCAGGCTCCATCCCCCTAGAAAGACTGATTTATGAGAGGGAGGGAGGGCCCTGGGGTTGGGACACCCCAACATCTTTGATCTCCAAGGTCCCCAGTCACCTTCTCCTCCGAGGACCTCAGCCAGGTAAGAGACCCAGGTGAGCACTGGAATTAGGGGGACAGAGCAAACACTGGCCTCCCTCTGGTCCTTCTGACTTCTCTTAAGAAGTTAATAAAACTGCAGGCAAGGATGACCCAGAGGACATGATTTACTCAGGCTGGGGAAAAGCTTTCAATAAGGTCCCTCCATAAAAGGCCATTAAGGGAGTGGAATAACCACAGGCTAAGGGGCAAGTGTTATGGATTCCAGAGTGGTTTAAGCGGAGGAATTAAAGAGGCATTCGGAGCTGAGAGATGTTATTAATAACCGCACTGGGCTCTTGGAAAGGCTTTTCATCTCCTTGAGCTTCCCAGGCACTGATTCCTCAGCACTTGGGTCTCGGTGGATACAGAAGGAACAAGCAAGTGGAGGGACAGGCTCACCCCACTTTTAAACTTGTATTTATTTTTTGGATGTGCTGGGTCTTCATTGCTGTGCACAGGCTTTCTCTAGTTGCAGCAAGCTGGGGCTACCCTCTAGTTTTGGTGCACAGACTTCTCATCGCAGTTACTTTCCTTGCTGCGGAGCATGGGCTCCAGGCATGCAGGCTCAGTTGTTGCAGGACACGGGCTCTGTTGCTCCATGGCATGTGGAATCTTCCCAGACCAGGGATCAAACCTGTGTCCCCTGCATTGGTGGGTGGATTCTTAACCACTGGACCACCAGGGAAGTCCTCACCCCTATTAAGCAGGACAAGTGGATGGGATGGGATGGGGTCTTAGAGTTCAGGGTTCCCTGGAAGAACCTGTGTGACACCCTTTCTAATGCTGAGAGATGAGACTCCAGAATCAAGGGCCTGCCCTGCTGGGGAGCACGGGGGTGAGGGCCACATCCAGCCTCCAGTCTTTCTGTCAGGGCCGAGGATACCATGGGAAACTACAGCGTGTAAAAGCAGAGAATCCATATGTCCCATTTGGAGGCTCCAGGAGATGGAGTGCTGCCCTGAGGAAGAAGGGCAGCACTTGAGCTTGCAAACAGGGACCCTTCTAGAGCCTGGACACAGGCCTGAAGAAGCCTGGGTCTCACCTGTCTGTGGGCACCGCATCCTACCAGGATCTCCTGGACCAAAAGTCCACTGTCCACAAGGTTTCACCCCTTCCTCCCAACCCATCTTTCAAGGCTCAGTTCAAGTGGCACCTCCTCCATGAAGTCTTCCCAGCCCTCATCCTGACTTTGCCCCTCTGAGTTGCACCCCCTCCACTGCCTACTCTCCATAATATACCCAAGGGCCCCCCACTACCACAGGGTTCCAGTTCAGCAAGGCTCCAACCTAGGTCCAGGGTCACTGCAGCCAACCCAGTGCCTGCTTTGGGTGTCCCTCAAGATCTTGTTGTTCAGTCACTCAGTCGTGTCTGACTCTTTGCAGCCCCATGGACTGCAGCCCACCAGGCTTCCCTGTCCTTCAATATCTCCCAGAGCTTGCTCAAACTTATGTCCATTGAGTAGGTGATGCCATCCAACCATCTCATCCTCCATTGCCCCCTTAGAGGCCTATGCTCCTGGAAACAGTGGGCACAGCAAGGCCTTCAAAGGATCTCCCCATGGGGCTGAATTCTGAGCCCCGCCTGGTACCTCCACCCCAGCGCAGCCTTTCTCTGAACGTTCTCCTTCCCAGAATTTATCTCTCCCACTAAAATTAGCGTTCCTTTTAAAAGTTCTCACATTCTCAAATCGTCCCTTGAATGTGCATATTAACTGGGGAAAAGACTCGCCTTAGCTACTTCACCCAGCCTCACATTAATCTTCCTACAACCCCATTACAGGTAACAAGTCTGGTCCCCTTGGCTCAGCGTCATAAACTCAGGGTGACTTCAGAGCAGTCTTCCGTGCCCAAGGCTGACAGCCGCAGAGGGCAATGCCAGGTGGAGGGCTCTGCCCTGCTGGCTTTCTCATCCGCAGGCAGAGACCATTCCCTTCTGGCTTCCTCATGGTACCAGCACCTTCACCTGGGGCCAGTGACCTCCTCATTTTGTACAAGGGGAAGCTGAGTGAGTGAGAAACCGAGCCAGTTGCCCAAGTTTTGAAGCAGGATTTGAACTTAGGGCATCTGGGCTTGGCCACCACACTGCACTCCCCAGGAAGTGGCTTGCACAGGGACTTCCCTGGTGGTCCTCCTGCTCCCAGTGCAGGAGGCCCGGGTTCAGTCCTTGGTCAGGGAACTAGACCCCAGATGCCGCAACTGAAGAGTTCGCATGCCACAACCAAGACCCGGCACAGCCAATAAACAAATAAAAAAAAAAAGTGGCTTGTGGGAAGATGGTGACGGGCAGAAGGAGGCCATGCCCTGTGAGTTGGCCACCTATTGACTGTGTGACCTAGGCCAGGGCAATTAGGAGATAAGAGCAGATTTTAATTTAACACTGTTCGTGTATAATAATACATTACTCCTTATCACATTCCTATGAAGTAGATACCGTTACTACCACTGTTCTTCAATCGCTGAGTTGTGTCCAACTCTTTGCAACCCTACAGACTGTAGCACACCAGGCTTCCCTGCCCTCCACCATCTTCTGGAGCTTGCTCAAACTCATGCCCATTGAGTTGGTGATGCCATCCAACCACCTCATACTCTGTCGCCCCCTTCTGTTCCTGCCCTCAATTTTTCCTAGCACCCGGGTCTTTTCCAATGAGTCAGTTCTTCACATCAGGTGGCCAAAGTATTGGACTTCAGTGTTAATAAGGCTTCAGTATTAGTCCTTCCAATGAATATTCAGGGTTGATTTCCCTTAGGATTGACTGGTTTGATCTCTTTGCTGTCCAAGGGACTCTCGAGAGTCTTCTCCAGCATCACAATTCGAAAACTTCAATTCTTCGGCACTCAGCCTTCTTCATAGTCCAACTCTCACACCCATACATAGCTTTGACTATATGGACCTCTGTAGAAAAGGTGATGTCTGTGCATTTTAATGTGCTGTCTAGGTTTGTCATAGCTTTTCTTCCAAGGAGCAAGCATCTTTTAATTTCACGGCAGCATTACTACTATTCCCACTGTTCTATGTATAAGGACATTGACGCACAGAGAGGTAAGTAACTCACCTAAGGACAGCTAATATACAGCAGAGTCAGGACTCAAAGCTGAGGAGACTATCCTCTCCCTACAACCCCATTATAGGTAACAAGCCCCTCAGCACACCATCACTCCACTCTTACTGGCAGCCTCCCAGCCATTAACAACTGGAAACTTCTGGTCCTGATTTCAGTGTAACTTTCAGATCAGACTGCACCTCTGGAGTCTGTGTCAAAGGTAGCAGGGTCCTACTCCCTGGCTCTGCCCTGCACCTACCCAGCCAGCTATTGCTTGGTGAGAGTCCCAGGGGTGACGACCATCTAGCACCTGAGTGTATTTTGGGTGTGCTGAGTCTTCATTGTTGCAAGTGGGCTTTCCCTAGTTGCCTTGCTCAGGGGTTCCTCTTGTTGCAGTTCAAGGACTTCTGTACTTGCAGCATGCTGGCTTAGTTGTCCCATGGTGTGTGGGATTCTAGCTCCCCAACCAGAGACGGACATGCCATGATCTTTTCCTGCATCGCCTGCACTGGAAGGCGGATTCTTAACCACCTGGTCACCAGGGAAGTCTCAATCCTGATAATTCCTCACTGGAATTTCTGGGCTTTTTCCACCAGGACTGGAACCTCCCCATGGGCAAGTCAGGACACTCTCTGACTCAGCCTGTGTCTGGGACGCAGGTCAGGCAGAGTCTGGAGGATTCAAACACTGGGACTCCATCCCTACCATGAAGATGACAACAGGACAGGTGACACAGAAACACCCCTCCCCCACCAGGTCCCTCCGCTGCTGGACAAATGTCCCGAAGCCCCCACCGTCAGGCTAGACTATAAGAGTGTCTCACTGGGGATCTGTCCTCCAGAATCCGGAGACTGTTCCACCTTCTGCCCCTGATGAGTGTCCTCAACCAGTTTCAAGGGGCAGGGACATCAGATTCCTGAGTTTGCTCCAGCCTTGGAGGGCAGGAGGGAGACCAGAGAGAGATGGGCTGGCTGGTGGGTTGCCGGGTCAGGAACCTGGTCCTCGCTACCTCGCTGGGCAACAGCAGTCCCAGGGCCTCCCCGAGGTGATTTACCAGACAATGACAACCTTTAATGTCCGTTCTGCTATAATCTCCTTTATCTTAATACAATCTTTTCCTGTTGAACTCTCCAGAGCCCCAACCGCTATTTTCAATAGAGGGATTTTTTTTTTTATTACGACTTGATACTGTGATTACTGTCGAACTCTCAGTCTTTGTGGAGGGGAAATTAATAAGTTTTTCTTAAGCGCTCTGCACAGGCACTGCATACTAATTAGGTCAGGCTGGCTCCCCCATGGCCGGAGTCGATTATCAATCTGGCCTCTCGCCTGCTGAGACCCAGTAGCTCTCACGTCTGCAGGGAGCTGGTCGTGAGGTGTCGGCTCCTCCAGCAAGTACTGGCCATCTCCCAATGGACCCTGCTCCATTCCTGCAGGTGTCTAGGGGGCAGGGATTAGATACAGATGGGGAATCCCAGAACAAAAAGCAACCTTTGTTTCCAGCTCATACAGGCCTCCCCCTACTGCACTGCAGATGGAGGAACTGAGGCCAAGCCAGACGTGACCTGTCCACTCACAGACAGCCAGGGACTAGCCTGGGGCTGTCACTCCTAGGTTAACATGTTGGGTCTCTCCCTCACTTCCTCTCCTGGAAGGTGTGTCTTCTCTTTCCTTGCCGTCTTGACTGCAATCCCTCTTGCTGCACTGTTGCCTTTGTCCTGTTCTGATTGGGCTGAAAGATTGACAAGTGAGTTTCTTGTCGCAGCCAGGAAAGGAAACGGAAACATGGCCCTGTCCCCACTGAACCCCACTCTTCTCCCAGCACCAGTCATGTTTGGCTTGATTGAGGGAAGGGCTCCCTCGGGCATCCTGCCAGCTGGGGCTGCCTGCTTGGGCAAGCATGGCAGTGAGCGAACAAAACAAATAGCACCCCCTTCTCCCTTGACTGTGGCCATCCACTCAGTCAAGCTTGTCACAGCTCCCCTGGGGAGGTAGGGGAGGCGGGGAGGGACTAAGCTGATGCTACAGCTCAAAGCTACAGCAGGCTTGGCAACAAGACGATTCTGGGGCCAGAAGGAAACGGAGGAGCCTCATTGTCTCAGGATTGGCCTGGAAAGTGGAAGAAAGCTCCAAGGTTGCCCCTGAGAAGACAGCCCGTCCTTACCCCCCAACCCAACTACAATGATGAAGAGCAGTTACTGGGGGCAAAGGGAGGGAGTCAGGTGAGACAGCAGAAGACTCCGATCACAAGGAAGTTTTGGCCCCCCACCCTGAACAGAAAAGAAAAGGATCGCAGTCAAAGGAAGCGCAAGTTGAAGGCTTGAAACCATCCCCTAGAAATGGATACCTGGGCTTCAGTGAACGCTCTGGTCCTGATGTCCCCGCTATAGTGGACAATGGGTTCAGGTCATCAGGCCTCGGCTCCTGTTCAGCCTCTGTGCTGCATGATCTTGCATTTCTCAGGCAGCAGAATGAAGACGCTGGGCCATTTGTCACCTATAGACATCACCTGGGAGGGGTGCTGAGGAGGGATTGGGGGAAGAAAACCACCAGATTCGAAGTCATCTTGTTACAAAGACTGAGGCTCATGCAATGGGGGAGTAAGACCCTAATGTAGTCATTCATTCATTTGACAAATGGAGCACCTGAGAGGGTCCCTGTCCTCAAAGACACACGTGCTGTGGAGCCAGAGGGTGGTCATGAATCAGGAAACCACATAAAATGACTTTAGCTAGGGTGAATGCTCCACAGGGATAGGACAGAGCTGGGGGGGATCAACTAGAGACCAGGGGTTCTCTGTGCCCTGTGCAGAGGTGACATGGACGGCTGGGGAGGACTCAACCAGCTATGTCCCCAGAGAGACTATGGCCCCTCTACAGTGGGGACAGGTAAGGATTCTCCTCCCCTTGCCACCAAGGGGCAGCAGACAGGTCCCAAGCTGACACAATGATGAGCAGGCAGGTTCCTGGACTCGAGCAAGCCCCGTCATCAGTGGGGAGGCTGTAAGAACCCAGGTGGCCACCTGTTGAAGGAGAGAGGAGGGAGCAGACACTGGGACTGAGCTCTGACAGCAGAGTGACAGCACATTACTCTTACTAAGTAAATTAAAGCCATTAATCACTGTAATTAGCAGAACTGTTCAGCAGGCCTTCATCCAGGCTATTAATACATTGGCACAGGCTGCCCCCTGGACTGGGTGACCTCCCCACAGTTGACCGGTGCAGGCAGGCTCGGGGGTCGGCTGCCAGGCTTGGCAGGAGGAGGATAGAGACTGGGGCCCAAGGGAACCTTAGCAGGGGAGAGGCCCCTGTCCCTTCCACGTGTCTGCCCATGGCATCAAGATTTCTTTGGATTAAATGAATGGCCACGTCCCACTAGCATGTAAGTGCCATGAGGTATGGACATTGTTTGCCTGGGTCACGGCTATGGCCAGCTCCAACATCTAAAAGACTGCTAGCTACACAGTTGATGCTGGGAAAGTATTTGTTGAATGAACGGATGAATGACTGAATGCATACATGCATACTCTCTCACTTCCAGGCAAACGGATCACAAACTGATAACCCTGTTTGGATCACTTCACTTTGCCGAGCTAATTCCTCAGATCCTTCAGGTCTCAGCTACTAAGATATCATCTCTCCTCGGAGAAGCCTTCTGGTAGAGGCAGAAACCCCCAGGTAGAGGCTATGTACCTCCCTTTGGCACCTGGAGTCTCCCGTGCTTACGCCTGTACTAGAACTTAACACATAACATGACAATTGCTTGTTTATGTTTCTCCTTCTCTCCCCACAAGGCTGAACTCTCCATGGCAGCAGGGGGATCACGGTATCTCCAAGGCTTAGCCCAGGGCTCGTACACAGTAGGTACTCACAAAATATTTGTTGAATAGAGGAGTCGGTGTCAGTGAATAAGGAATACGAAGCCGGCTGTGGGCTGCTCTGAGTCTCACCTGCTCTCCTCTGATTCCAAGTGGGCCTGAGCAGCGGGCATGGACAGGGCAGAGGAGGCAGGGCTGGAGTCCCCAGCCCTGGGTGCCGCTGCGGCTCCTCTTCCAGTCACTTGCGTCTCCCCAGGCTCACATTTTAATAATGGAGACGTTCACCCGTTAAAAAAAAGAATGAAATAATGCCACTTACAGTAACACGGTTAAACCTAGAGATTACTATGTGATCTTACCTTAGGGCTTACGAAGTCAGATAAAGACAAATATTATATGATATCACTTATATGTGAAACCTAAAAATAGTACAAATGAAGCTGATACAGATTTATGAAGCTGATACAGATTCACAGATGTGGAAAACAGTTTTACGGTTACCAAAGGTGGAGGGATAAATTAGGAGTATTGGCTTGACAGATACACATCACCGTATGCAAAATGGATAACAAGAATTTGCTTGTATAGCACAGGAAACTACATCTGATATCTTATAATATAAAGGAATTGGAAAAAAGCATAATATATATATATAGGGGGGCAGGGATGCTTCCCGGGTGGCTAAGTGGTAAAGAATCCACCTGCCAATGCAGGAGGCGCAGGTTCAATCCCTGGGTCAGGAATATCCCCTGGAGAAGGACATGGCAATCCACTCCGGTATACCTGCCTGGGAAATCCCACAGACAGAAGAGCCTAGTGGGCTACAGACCATGGGGTCACAAAGAGTTGAACACAACCTAGTGATTAAACAACAACATATATATAAAACCAAGCACACATATGAATATAGAACCAAATCACTTTGTTGTCTACCTAAAACCAGCACAGTATTATATATCAGCTATACTTCAGTGAAAGAAAAGAAGAGAAAGGAGACGCTTATCTCAGAGAGCAGAGCCTCCGGGTCTCCAGGAGGGGTGATCCTGTCCCCCGAAGACCCTTGGCAACGCATCCACAGGGCTGTGTCCTCTACCCAGGACCCAGTTCTCAGCACCCTGAAAAGGAACAAGGCCACACTGGGAGCTTTCTCCAGTGGCAGACAGGCCCCTCAGTTCAGCTTGAGCTTGGCCTGCCTCCTGTAATGGGCAGGAGGGTGTCCTGGGACCATGAGGTGGCCTCAGGGATCAGAAGATGTTCATCCTTTGAGAACACAGGAAAGTGCTCAGGAAACTGCAAGATGCCAGCAGCTGCGAGTGGGAGCAAGGGAGACGGTGCAAGCAGAGGCTAAAGGAGGGTTTACTGTGTCTCTCTGAGTGGGTAGACTGGAGAAGGGGCGGCCAGGGATCAAGATATTAAATTGAGTCCACATGAGGTTCCTCATTGGGCATGTGGGCGGGGGTTTGGGGATGCCTCTGTGACCTCAGGGCCCTGTGGGCTCAGTCAAGGGACCTTGGAAGTCAGCACACCCGAGTAAGCATTTTTCTTTTCCTGCTTTCTGAGCCTCAGTTTCTTCACCAACAAAAAGTGATAACACATACCTGATAGGTGTGGAGCTTAAATTAGACAAAGCAAGTGAAACTTAACTATGGTGTTGGAAAAGACTCTTGAGAGTCCCTTGGACTGCAAGGAGATCAAACCAATCAATCCTAATCAGTCCTGAATATTCATTGGAAGGACTGATGCTGAAGCTGAAGCTCTAGTACTTTGGCCACCTGATGCGAAGAACTGAATAATTAGAAAAAACCCTGATGCCAGAAAAGACTGAAGGGAGGAGGAGAAGGAGATGACAGAGGAGGAGATGGTAGGATGGCATCACCGACTTGATGGACATGAGTTTGAGGAGGCTCTGGGAGTTGGTGATGGACAGGGAAGCCAGGCGTGCTGCAGTCCATGGGGTCCCAAAGATTCAGACACAGCTGAGCAACTGAAGTGAACTGAAGTGAAGCTCCTGGCATGTAACAAATACTCAGTAAATATGGCATACAAGCCTTCCACCAACAATGGGACCAGGAGCCCTACTCAATACCTGCTCCCTGACATGCACACCCCTGACACTCCCTGATGCCCCGTCAATTTTCTTCTTTCTCAAATTGAAGGTCAGACTGCCTTGATATTGAGTAAACTGTCCTGACCCCTGACCTTCCTGAACAGGACCAATGACTAAACCCTTAGGGACATCCTGATCCACTCCTCTCAGAGTATGGGAGGTCAGCCATTGCCTAGATGGAAAGGTTATTGGTCAAGGAAGAGGAAATTTTCCTAGGAACATTTTTGTCCCAGGAAAAGGAAATTCAGTCCTAGGACTATAATTTTCCCACAGTTGGGTGGATGTCAGTTATTTCTACAGCCTGCTGCTGCTAAGTCACTTCAGTCGTGTCCAACTCTGTGTGACCCCATAGACGGAAGCCCACCAGGCTCCCCCGTCCCTGGGATTCTCCAGGCAAGAACACTGGAGTGGGTTGCCATTTCCTTCTCCAATGTGTGAAAGTGAAAAGCGAAACTGAAGTCGCTCAGTCGTGTCTGACCCATAGCGACCCCACGGACTGCAGCCTACCAGGCTCCTCCATCCATGGATTTTCTAGGCAAGAGTACTGGAGTGGCTTGCCATTGCCTTCTCCGATTTCTACAGCCTAGTCCTCCTATTTCCTCTGAGAAAATACCCCCATTCCAGGTGGTACTGGTGAGACTGCCAATCAAGTGCCAATCTCCCCCAAAGAGATGGGCACCTGGCTCCACTGTATCCACTCTTTCCTTTGGGCAAAAGTGATTGGTCCAAGTGTGGTTACATAACCCAAGCTAAGCCAATAGGATCCTTCCCTGGTGGCTCAGACAGTAAAGAACCCACCTGTGCCACTGGAAGAGACCCAAGAGACCCAGGTTTGATCCCTGGGTTGGGAAGATCCCCTAGAAAAGGAAATGGCAACCTACTCCAGTATTCTGACCTGGAGAATCCCATGAACAGAGGAGCCTGATGAGTTATAGTCGATGGAGTCACAAAGAGTCGCACATGACTGAGCGACTAAGCATACACACAAAATATATGCTGCAAGAGGGCAGGAAAGTACCTGAGTCCAGTAATAGGGGTTCCATAAATATTCCCTGAGTGGATGAGGTGGGGTCAGGGTAACCTGTAACATATAGAGCATCTTACATGTATTAGGAACAAGTGAGTCTCCCTAGCAGATGACTTGGGGAAAGTGCCCCAACACTGCCTTGTACCAGGGCACAGAGCTTGGCAAGCAAAGCTTTGAATGTATTTCAGCTCTCACTCAGCCCCTTAGCAGGGGACTTTTGAGCAGTTCCTAAACTGCCAATATATGCCGCCCCCACTCTCCCTGTCCGGAGGACAGAAGAAAGCAGCTGGTGAATGAACTCAAGAGAGAGTCAGACAGAGCTGTGATGACATCATTTGATTCCTAGACTCACCCCTGGACTCCTGTTTCACTGGAGCCAATAAAATTCCTTCATTCTAAGCTGCTTAAGTTGGGTTTCTATAGCTTGCCACTTAAATAGCCTGATCACAACACACAATCAAGTCTTGGCCTTACAGTTCCCGGGATCCTTAGGTATATGGGATACCATCCCCCCAAAGTCCATCCCTCCTATGGGCATCAAGCCAAGAATAAGCATGGCTTTTAGGAATTGGGCATGAATCGGAGGACCCAATTTCCAGCTCTGGTGCCAACTAGCCTAGATTTGGATCCCAGCCCCATTACCTTCAACCCCTGTAACCTGGAGCAGTTACTTAACCTCACTGGGCCTGTTTCCTCAGCTGTAAAATGGGCATAATAGCAGTATCTATATCATAGGGTTGTCAGAGAATTAAGTGAGCTCAGTGAATAGAACTGACACATGGCAAGTAAATGCAATAAAGAAATGTCAGCTAGTGGAGTTATTACCAATTTTGGACTTACCTTCCCCATCTATAGAATGCAAATACAACTCAGAAAGCTGTTAGAAAGGCTAAACAGGACAGAGTGGGCAAAGCCAGGGGCAGAGGGTATCACACAGTCAATACTCAGTGAACACTCGTTGAATCTGAATCTTTGGCTGCTTCACTGAAATCTTTGAGCCGAGTTCTCCTCCTGCCGGAAACTAGCAGAAACAAGCCTGCATTTCAGCGGGAAGCCCAGCAAGGAGGAAATAAATCCTCATGCAGATTATTCCTGAGTAAAAGTTCTCCTGGGACACTTCTTGCTAGAAGCCGTCTCATTCCACAGCCAGGCAAACACTGCAGCAGTTCACCTCCGGCTCCGCGCTCGCGGGTTCACCCTCCAGGGGCAAGAGACAGGGAGAGGGGAGGAAATTGAAAAGTCTTTGATTTGTCAAGCCTGCCAGCGCTGCCCCCACCGCAGAACGTCACTGAGTCCAGAGGCCCCGGCCGCCAAATCACCACCCGGATCTCTGTCAGTGCTTCTCCTCTCTGTCTCGTAATTAGCTTATCTGAGCCTTTATGGCAGGCAGCCAGTCAGGGGCAGGGTGGGGGGCCCAGGGGGGATATAGAAAGGGAGCAGTGAGGACTGCATCCTGACATCCCGTCTGTGGAGACCCTACCTTCCAGAGAGTTCCTCTGTGTTGGCCAATGTGGAGAATTGTCTCTGTGGCAGGCACTGTTCTAAGCACTGTTGTCACTACTGTTCTCGTTAGCAGGCAAAAGGCTTTTTTATCTTGCACCTGCTGCTGCTGCTGCTGCTGCTAAGTCGCTTCAGTCGTGTCCGACTCTGTGCGACCCCATAGATGGCAGCCCACCAGGCTCCGCCGTCCCTGGGATTCTCCAGGCAAGAACACTGGAGTGGGTTGCCATTTCTTTCTTGCACCTACTACTATAAAAAAAAGAATGTGTGTGTGTGTGTGTAACTGAATCAGGGTGTGTGTGTGTAACTGAATCAGGGCGTGTGTGTGTGTGTGTGTAACTGAATCAGGGCGTGTGTGTGTAACTGAATCAGGGCGTGTGTGTGTGTGTGTGTAACTGAATCAGGGCTTCCCAGGTGGCGCTAGTGGTAAAGAACTCGCCTGCTAATGCAGGAGACATAAGAGTTGCAGGTTCGATCCATAGATCAGGGAAGATCCCCTGGAGGAGAGCATGACAACCCACTCCAGTATTCTTGCCTGAAAAATCCCATGGACAGAGAAGCCTGGCAGTCTACAGTCCATAGCGTTGCAAAGAGTCAGACACGACTGAACGACTTGAGCACACAAGCACTCATGCAGAGCTGAGTCATTTTGCTGTACAGCAGAAATTAATACAACACTGTGAATCAACTATACTTTGATAAAAAATAAAATAAGTCCAATGAGAAAAAAATAATAATGCTTATACTTATAGCCAAAGGCCAAGTTTGAATTGAAAGTTCGAATGTGGGGAAAAAAGATAAAAAGGCTTTGTTCTCATTTCTGGTGAGAGCTGAATTGTAAAGCTCCTCCCTGTGTGCTGTCCTCCTGCTGCTCCAGTTTCTTGCTTTCACAGAAGCACCTTCCAGGGAGAGCTGTTCCCTTGAGCCCGCTTCAGGTAACCCCGCGGTCCAGACACAAGATTGCAGCCCACAAGCTTGGAGGTGCCCCAGTAAATGGCAGAGGCATTTGGTTCCCTTTCTAATCCCTCCTTGGAGCCTCTGACTGTGTTTTTTGTCCAAGGATATGAGGCTGGAAATTCAACATCAGCTCAGAAAGGGAGTAAGACACAGCGGGGGGAAAGGGAGGGTGGGACGAATTGAGAGAGTAGTATTAACATATATACACTGCATGCTAAGTCGCTTTAGTCATATCTGACTCTTTGTGACCCCACGACTGTAGCCTGCTGGGCTCCTCTGTCCATGGGATTCTCCAAGCAAGAATACTGGAGTGGGCTGCCATGCCCTCCTCCAGGGGATCTTCCCAACCCAGGGATCGAACCCATGTCTCTTCTGTCTCCTGCACTGGCAGGCGGGTTCTTTACCACTACTGCCACCTGGGAAGCCCAAGTGAAAGTCGCTCAGTCATGTCTGACTCTTGTGACCCCATGGACTATACAGTCCATGAAATTCTCCAGGCCAGAATACTAGAGTGGGTAGCCTTTCCCTTCTCCAGGGGATCTTCCCAACCCAGGGATCGAACTGGGGTCTCCTGCTTTGCAGGTGGATTCTTCATCAACTGAGCCACAGGGAAGCCCATATATATATATATTTACACTATCATATAAATAGATAGCTAGTGGGAACCTGATGCATAGCACAGAGAGCTCAGCTCGTGCTCTGTGGTGACCTAGAGGAGTGTGATGGGAGTCGGGGGGGTAGCAGGGAGGCTCAAGAGGGAGGGAATATATGTATACATCACATGACTCACGTAGTTGTACAGCAGAGACTAACATTTACAACATAGTATAGCAATTACCTTCCAATTAAAACTTAATTTTTTTTTCTAATAAAAAAAAGGCGGGGAATTAGAAAGCAAAGCTTCCCAAGTGAGCTGCTGGGAAATCCTATAAAAAGACTCCTTCCACTTCCCTAATGTTCAGAGATGATGATTTATGGAGACGGCTGTCTTCCCAGCCTAAATCTACTTCCTAGAACTTGAGCCGTCATCGATGTAAAACTAATGAAAGGTTTATGAATTACTGAGCTTCAGGTCCTATTGATAAACTCCCTTTCATGCCGTTGTTCTAGCTCATCGTCTGCACAGCCCTTCTGGGCCTTTGCAGCAGAGAGTGAATCTCAGCAGTGGATCACTGCAAACCTCCCTCCCCTCAGAAGCGGAAAGCCTGCTTGTGCTGCATGGCATCCTTGACAGCAGGAGGGAGGGGGTCCAGACTGGCAGGAGAACTGGGGGGTCAGCAGAGACCTCGAGATGGCAGGAAAGTTCTGGACATGGTGAATGGTGATTGTTGTGAAGCTTGTGTATGTGCTTAACGCCACTAACCGTACTCTTCAAAATGTTTATTAAAATGGGAAATTTTATCTTATGTGTATTTGGTGAAAAACTGAAAGTGTTAATCACTCAGTCATGTCTGACTCTTTTCGACCCCATGGACTGTAGCCCACCAGGCTCCTCTGTCCATGGAATTCTTCAGGCAGGAATACTGGAATGGGTTGCCATTCCCTTCTCCAGAGGATCTTCCTGACCCAGGGATCGAACCCGGGTCTCCCGCATTACAGGTGGATTCTTTACCATCTGAGCCACCAGGCAATTAAAAAATTTTTTTTTCTTTTTAAAGCCATAGCCCTTTGACCTGGCTGCTCCTCCAGTGCTCACTGCAGTTCAGAAGACCCCATTTCCTGAACGTACTCAGGGACAAAGCTGCTCTGAGGCCTCACAGCTTGTAGTCTGGAGGGTCTTCCAAGTGGCCAAGCTCCATCTTTCGTGCTGTGCTGCAAACCCCCATCTCTGTCTGATGAACTATAGCTTCCTTAAAAAGGGAATGTTGCCTCATATCACAGATGCACTAGCTGTGAGGTTGGCAGAGTGGGCTCTGGAGGCAGATTCTAGCTCTGGGCTGTGTGCCTTTGGGCAAGCGACTTACCCTCTCTGTGCCTCAGTTTACCTACCCATTGAGAGGCTGTAAGTAGTCAGCACTTTAACCACGCTCTACACGAACCTAACACAAAGTAAGTATTCCATAAAAGTGGGCTACTACTGTTCCCAGCTTTCCCTATGTGCCAATCACTGCCGAGAGCCTCATCCTTAGATATGAAAGATGTAGCAATTGAGGGGAAGGTGGCAGCAAGTAGGAGGTAGAAATGGGTGGAGGGCACGGGATGGCAACAGACTTGGGAATAGTTATGCAGCAAAGGTCTGCCTTCCCAGACCGTGGTCACTCACATCATGATTTCCAAAAAGGAGTAGGGACCAGCCACATTGGAGGCAGACACAGTCACCCCAGGGACCCCAGGCAGCCATGCTATCAGCAGTGTTTGTCTGGAATGCAGGAGAAGCTGGAAACGGTAACTGCTGGCCTTATGACTGTTTGTGACTTCTGGGGCTAGTGCGTTAAAAGGAAAAAAAAAAAAACGACAGCTTTTATTTTGTTCTCTCATGTCGCTCACTGAGGAAGACACCACCACTTGGGAAACCGAGGCCTCCTGCCAGCAACCAGCCCCATGGGAGTGAAGCATCCTGGGAGGAGGTCCTCCAGCCCTGGTCAAGCCTTCAGATGACCACAGCCCTGGCTGACATCTTGACTGCAACCTCAAGAGAGACCCAGAGTGAACTTGCTCCAGAGTACCTGACCCGCAGAAACAGAAAGAGATAATAAATATAGACGTTTGTTATTGCTTTGAGTTATTAAGTTTGGGGAGTGATTCGTCACACAGCACTAGATAACTGATACAGACGGGGAGGGAGACAGGTGGGCAGGGTCAGGGGTACCTCACCCAGGGTGTGGAGCTGATAAAATAAAGGCATTCCCATGCATCTCCCCTTCACGTCACCCTGATTTTTAGCCAAGTGAAATCCACTTCTATGTTTTGCCGCTTGCCAAACACACCCTGCCTTTCCCACCTCCATGCCCCAACACGCTGCTTTCTCCATGACTTATGGCTGGGGTCAGGGACTCAGCCCTTCTTACCGCTGCAGCTGGCGGCCAGCTGGCTGTCTAATAGAGAGATCACAGCACCGCTTGCGGGAGAGGCTCTGCAGAGCATGGGGAGCCCTGTAGATGTTAATCCTTTCTCTCTTTAATCATTCCTCCACCTCTTCTGGTTCATAGGTTTCCACATGCACTGCAGTTTCCAAAGCTATGCCCCACCTCCCCCAGACATGGCAAACCACCCTTCTCTGCTCCAGAGGGAATAGAATTCAGCTGAGCAGGAAATCCCAGGATCTCCGTTTGCCTTCTGGAAGCTGGAGTGGCCAATGGATGTTAGGGACCCAGGACCCTCCAGCCCAGGCTGTCATTATTTTTGGCCTCTGGCTCAGTATACTGAAAACACATAAGACTCCTGGATGGGCTGGGAGCTGCATGATTCCAGGAGTGGCCGGGTCAGGCTAAGACAGTGGTTTCAGAGAAGGGGTCTTTGAAGTGAGACAGGCCTGGGAGCAAATCTCAGCTATGCCACTTCCTGCCATGGGACCTCAGACAAATGATTTCTTTCTCTGGGACTTGATTTTTCTACATACTCAATAAATAAAAGTAGTGGGGGTGGGGGAGCTGGGGAGGGATCGAGTAGGAGTTTAGGGTCAGCAAATGTAAACTGTTATATGCAGAATGAATAAACAGCAAGGTCCTACTATACAGCACAGGCTTCCCCGGTGTCACGAGTGGTAAAGAACTCACCTGCCAATGCAAAGGACACGGGTTTGATCCCTGGGTTGGGAAGATCCCCTGGAGGAGGGCATGGCAACCCACTCCAGTATGCTTGCTTGGAGAATCCCATGGACAGAGGGGCCTGGCAGGCTATAGTCCATGGGGTTGCAAAGAGTCAGACATGACTGAAGCAACTTAGCACGTACTATATAGAACAGAGAACTAGATTCACTTTCCTGTGATAAACCATAGTAGAAGCCTGGTGTGCTGTGGTCCATAGTAGAAGAGTCGGACATGACTTGGTGACTGGAAAACAACAACAATACATGTATAACTGAATTACTTTGCTATACAGAAGTAATTCACACAACACTGTAAATCAACTATGGTTCAATTTAAAAAAAGAAATAGGAACTTCCGTGGTGGGCCAATGGTTGAGACGTTGCCTTCCAATACAGAGAATGCTGGTATGATCCTGGTTGGGTAGCTAAGCTCCCACATGCCTTGTGGCCAAACACCAACAAAACATAAAACAGAAGCAGGATTGAAACAAATTCAATACAGACTTAAAACATTTAAAAATAAAAGAAATAAACTTTGCTTACAATGGGAATAAATCAATAAATAGGAATGGCCAGCAGTGGGGCTAGAGTCTGCAGGTGATGCCTGACCTCAGCCCCCCTCAGCCTTCCTCTCAGTCAACTGGCACGCGAGGCAGTTCTCCCAACCTGAGCACCAGCCAGGCTGGGGCGCCGGGTGACATAAGGACATTAAGCAATCCTTCCGGTCAAAGAATCCCCACATAACAAATTCATTCTGTGCTGCAAAGAACTTGGCTGCACCCCTGCTCTGACGTTTGAGCTCTGAATTGCTGCTCTGACACTTTAGAGACAGAGAAAGGAGAGATGAGCTCAGGGACTCTGGGAAGAGACCTTTAAACCTGCTTCAGAAATCAGATTTGTCTGGCCACCGCTCACCTGCCCTCTAGGTTTGTATGAAAGGAAGGGACTCTGGAGGGCTGCCTGTGGGGCATGGAAAACAGAGAGCCAGGAAGGGCAGGGGTTAGGAAAGGGGTGTGACTGGGACACACAGACATGGGGGCCTCCCGAGTGAGATCCCTTCTCCTGACCCTGGGAAGCTCTGGGGCAGCCAGAGGTAAGAGCTCTCTCATTGGTGTTGGGATGAGCAGATGTGAAACTTACAGACACAATAACCAGCCTGCACTCCTTCCATTCTTTCAGGCCAAGCTCTGCCCTCCTACCCACAAGGCAGGCTTCATGTGGACCCTTTCTTCCTCCCCAAAGTGACCTTGAATGCTGCTCATTCATTCCTTTATTCATTCAACACCCTTCCATTGAGCATCCCCCTGGGTACCAGTGAACAGAGAGGGAGGACAGAGTTGATTAATGAAATTCAAGTTCTAAACTCCAGCCAGAACTCATGGCACCAATCATTACAGCTCAACCTCCTCAGTTCAGTTCAGTTCAGTTCGGTCGCTCAGTCGTGTCCGACTCTCCGCGACCCCATGAATCACAGCACGCCAGGCCTCCCTGTCCATCACCAACTCCCGGAGTTCACTCAAACTCATGTCCACAGAGTCGGTGATGCCATCCAGCCATCTCATTCTTGGTCGTCCCCTTCTCCTCCCGCCCCCAACCTTTCCCAGCATCAGAGTCTTTTCCAGTGAGTCAACTCGTCGCATGAGGTGGCCAAAGTATTGCAGTTTCAGCTTTAGCATCAGTCCCTCCAATGAACATCCAGGATTGATCTCAGGTATCCATTAAAAAACAGGGTCTCCCCAGGGATGCCAATAGGGTCTCCACAAGGGCTTTTCTTGTGGCTCAGTTAGTAAAGAATCCGCCTGCAATGTGGGAGACCTGGGTTCAATCCCTGGCTTGGGAAGGTCCCCTGGAGAAGGGAAAGGCTACCCACTCAAGTATTGTGGCCTGGAGAATTCCATGTATAGTCCATGGGGTTGCAAAGAATCAGACATGACTGAACCACTTTCACTTTCAGGGGAGTCAAAGAAGGTGACAAAAATCGCCCAAGAAAGACTGGGAAGGCCTTCCCAGAGGAGGGCCAATCTGAGCTGGGTCTTGATGGCTGAGTAGGAGTTCATCTCAGGAGGAGAAAGAAAAAGAGGAGAAGAGGAGGTGCAATAGGCGGGGGGGTGGGGGGGAGGCGAAAGGGCATTCTAGGCAGAGGAATAGCATGTTGAGGCACAGAGGTGGGAAAGTTAGGGTATTTGGGGAATCAGCAAAACATAAAAGTGGGGACTTCTCTGGCAGTCCAGTGGTTAAGACTCCGAGCTTCCAATACAGGGAAAGGAGGTTCAGTCCCTGGTCAGGGAACTAAGATCCCACATACCATGCAGTGCTGCCAAAAAACAACAACAACATAACAGTGGATTTCTGGATTTCACTTGAACTGTGCAGAGAAGGTACAAGGGGGTTTCTTCCATCAGCTCCACATCCCCGGTGAAATATCCCTGGCCTTGCCCACCCATCTCCTTCCCCACTTGTATCAGTTATCCAGTGCCAAGTAACAAATTACCCTTAAAATTAGCAGCTTAAAACAACAACAAACATTTAAATCTATAATCCCTTTCTGTTTCTGCGAGACAGGAATTCAGGAGCAAGCTTGCTCTGGGTATCTTTTGAGGTTACAGTTAAGACGTCAGCCAGGACTGTGATCATCTGAAGGCTCAACTGGGGCTGGAGGACCTACTTCCAGGATGCTTCACTCTCATGGGGCTGGTTGCTGGCAGGAGGCCTCAGTTCCTCCCCACATGGTGGTAGCTTCCCCAGAGTAAGTGATATGAGAGAACAAGGCAGAAGCTGCCTTTACGTATACGTATGCATGTATGAGTGCTAAGTCACTTCAGTCGTGTCTGACTCTTTGAAACCCCATGGACTATAGCCCACCAGGTGCCTCTGTCAATCGGATCCTCCAGGCAAGAATATCAGAGTGGGTTGCCATGCCCTCCTCCAGGGGATCTTCTCGACCCAGGGATTTAACCTGCATTTCTTGTATCTCCTGCACTGGCAAGCAGATTCTTTACCACTGGTACCACCTCAGAAGCCTGATGTATATGTATATTTGTATATATATATGAACTGGCCTAATTTTTTTTTTGGCCACATCATGCATGGGGGATCTTAGTTCCCTAACCAGGGATGGAACCCACACCCCCTGGATTGGAAGGGTGGAGTCTTAACTATTGGACCGCCAGGGAAATCGCTGAACTGGCCTCAGAAGTCACAGTAATTTCTATAATATCTTATTGAACCCTCAGATCAGCCCTATTCAATATGAAAGAAGACCATATTCCTGTGAATATCAGGAATTGGGGGTTCTCGGGGATACCTCCCTGATAGCCCTAGTGGGGACAAGCCCTTCTACAGAATTTCAGGGAAGCAGACATTCAGACTCTGAGGCAATCTTTTCCATCAGTTTCTGTGAGACTTTTCAAGGCACCTTCCAATAGTGACTGGTCCATGGCTGTGGTGTCAGACAGGCTAGTGCTGACTATCCCTGGGGCCAGAGGGCTAGGGCCAGAAGGACCATCTGTGTCTCTCAAATCATGCCAACACATAAGACAGAACCCGTCCCTGGTTGTGGTCCAGTTGGCCACATGGCTTCTGGAGTGGTTATCTTCAAAGCAGGCTCATAAATGTGCCCTCCAGCATATCCTTATGACATTGCCAGCTGGATGGCCCACACCAGGCAAGGACCAGTCATGCCAGTGAGACCCATGCCAGGCCTTGGACCCATTGAGAGGTTAGTGTGGTAGTTGGGGCATCTGAATAAGTCTCTACATGCTTGGCCCAGGACCTCGACAGCTCAGACCTGCTGGCCCCTCAGGCTGTGCAGACCTTACGTAATTGGAATGCCAGGCAGCACCTGCGGACAATTTTATCACACTCTGTATAATGTGTAAATACCATTAAGTTAGACAGATTTTCTCATTAATTCTCGGTCCCAGTGACAGACCAGGAATTAACACAATTGATTTTCCAGTCCCTGCTCATTATCAATCATCCCCCTAGAACTTAGTCACATTTCATCTGTTCCACCTGGGCCCCAGCATCCATTTGGAGGCTTCAACATATATTAAACTAATAAAGAGCAATGGGCACTGCCATGTCTGCTCTGGAAACCGGTGGGGAGGCACAAAGAAAGAAATCTTGGGCAGAGTTGCTTCCGGGGCTCGTGGATGGAAGAATGGACAGCCCTGGAGGGCGCAGTCCCGTCCCCGGGATGCTGGCATTGGCCAGTAGGTGCTCAGGTGGGGGCATTAGTGACTACATCCATTATGAACTGCCATGTGACAAACCACCCCAAAATTCAGTGACTTGGAACAACAACGGAGGTGTTGTTGTGCGGATGTGATTCTGTGTGCAGATGACCTGGGCCAATCTTTTCTGGGTTTGTGTGCAGTCAGCTGGTGGCTGGGAAGAAAAGAGGGTCTAAAACTGGGCTGGAACTTCCCTGGTGGTCCAGCGGTTAAGAACCTGCCTGGCAAAGCAGGGAATGTGGGTTCAATCCCTGGTCCTGGGAGATTCCACATGCCATGGGGTAACTAAGCCTGTGCACCCCAACTACTGAAGCTGGTGCACCTAGAACCCATGTTCCATGACAAGAGAAGCCACCGCATTGAGAAGCCCAAGTACCGCAACTAGAGAGTGGCCCTCACTCATCGCAACTAGAGAAAGCTGTGCATAGCATGGAAGACCCAGCACAGCCAAAAATAAACAAGTAAAAAATTTTAAAAATAAAACTGGCCTCACCAACATGTCTGGTGGTTGGTGCAGGCTGCTGGCTGGGTGGTCTGGGGACCTCAGCTTGGACAGCTCCTCTCTGCTTCATGCGGCCTCTCTCCCTTCAGGAGGCCAGACCTGACTCCTTCATGTGGCTATCTGCCCAGATGGAGGAGAACAGAAGCTGAAGACCTGTCGAGGTCTGGGCTGGGACAGTGTACAGCTTCCTTTCCATCATCCTCTATTGGTTAAAGTAAGTCAAGGATCGACTCAGATTTAAGGAACCGGGTAGGAGGTTCTGCATCATGATGAGAAGAGTGGGGCAAAAGCACCCTGCAAAGGGGACCTGCCACAGGAAGGGGGCTTGTCCCAAACAGGGTGCCGTAGTCACCAGTCTGGGATCAGGCTCTCGGGCCCTCCCCCAATGGACAGTTTCTTCCTGATCTTTCATGCCAAGGGGAGATGGCACTCACTCAAGACCTGACTTTGGTACCCACCAAAGCAGGAACGAAATGTGCATTGCAGTGACATGAACAGTGACCACACCCAATGCTAAGGGAGGGGACAGCAGATAGGGGGAGGAGATGACCCATGTCAAAGTCTTTTTTTAAATTTTATTGGAGTGTAGTTAATTTACAATGTTGTGTTAGTTTCTACTGTACAGCAAAGTTAATCAGTTATACACATATACATTGTTGTTCAATCACCGTCTTGTCTGAGTCTTTGTAAGCCCCTGGACTGACTGCAACATGCCAGGTTTCCCTGTCCTTCACTATCTCCTGGAGTTTGCTCAGACTCATGTCCATTGAGTCGATGATGCCATCCAACCATTTCATCCTCTGTATACACATATCCACTCTTTTTTTAAATTAGTTAACTTATTTTAGCTGCGCTGGGTCTTTGTTGTGTGCACAGGCTTTCTCTAGTTGCAGCGAGTGGTGGCTACTTTTCGTTGCTGTGTGAGGGCTTCTCATTGCAGTGGCTTCTTTTGTTGCAGAGCACAGGCTCTAGGCAAATGGGCTCAGTAGTTGTGGCTCAAGGGCTCTGGAGGGCAGGCTCAGTAGATGTGGTGCACGGGCTTAGTTGCTCCATGGCATGTGGGATCCTCCCAGACCAGGGATCGAATCCGAGTCCCCTGCATTGGCAGGCCGATTCTTTACCACTGGACCACCAGGGAAGTCCTCATGTCAGAGTCTTAATCCTGCCTCCGTCGGACTTCAGTGCCCCAGGGGATGCTTCTGGGCCATCTCACCCGCAGGTCTGAGTAGTATTACAATTAATTTTAATAGTAACAAAAGCACACCCACAGAATAAATACATTGCAAACAAGTGCATGTGTGTGTGAGGTGCTCATTCCAGTTCCAAATCCAAAATAATTGTGGATTATCCACTGCTTTTGACTACCTGTTCCATTCCACCCTCACAGCAGTTATTTCAATTATTTTATTTCAGGGATAAAATTATGGTAGTATTAACAATCTCTACTTGACAAAGGGCTTTGGGGGTAAATATTTTATTGAGATGTAATGGCCATTCAGAAGAACTCACAAATTGTAAGGGTATATATACCCTGGAGGAGGACATGGCAACCCACTCCAGTATTCTTGCTTGGAGAATCCCATGGGCAGAGGAGCTTGGAAGGCTAGAATCCATGAAAGAGTTGGACACGACTGAAGCGACTTAGCAGCAGCAATAGCAAGGGTGTATATAGTTCAGTGAATCTTCCCAAAGTGAATGCCCCGGTGTAGTCTGCACCAGGAAGCCCCCTCTGATCCATGCCTCTCCACAAAGGGCAACCATGCTCCTGACTTTTGACACCATAGATTAGCTTTTTTAATATTTACGTATTTATTTGGCTGCACATGGGATATTTTAGTTGCAGCATGTGGGATCTAGTTCCCTGCCCAGGGATGGAACCCGAGTTCCCTGCATTGGGAGCATGGAGACTTAGCCATGCTAAGTGCACAGGCTTTCTCTAGTTGCAGTGAGTGGTAGCTACTTTTCATTGCGGTGTGAGGGTTTCTCATTGCAGTGGCTTCCCTGGACCACCAGGGAAGTCCCATAGATTAGTTTTGAAATGTATATTTGTAGAGAAAATGCTTTCAGAAGACCCATCTGTGCCCAGGTCCCAAACCTGGGTCATGACTAAGGCATCATTCCCACCTTCAGGGCTGTAGGATCAGGGGCCTTGTTTGGGGCAGGGAGATGGTCTTTCAGCTTCTCGGAGCTCCTCTCCATCCTAAGTCCTTGACTGGCATCCTTAGGGCAAAGCCCTTTGCTCCAGAGGGCACCCCTTTTGCTGCACCAGACCCGTGCATGGGAGCAGGAGTGGTGGCTGCAGGGGCGGGCAGAACAGTGAGGGGAGGGAAGAAGGAGTGACTGGAGGTGAGCAAGCCTTTGAGGCCACTCTCCTTCCATTTTCTCCTGGACAGCGGTCATCATCCAACCCTTGTCACTTGGAAAGTGTGGCAAGCTGTTGGACAGTGTGGAAGTCAGGCAAGCTGGCAGAGACGAAGAAAGGAGGGGAGGGTGAGAGACCCTTCCTGAGTGCTTCCAAGAGCAGGACAAAGCGGCTACAGGGGGAGGGGCGAGCCCTCCCTCAGCTCTGATATTCAGTGAGCCTGCGCGCTCACCAAGAATCATCACTAGGCAATAATAACCATCTTTATGGAGACCACTTCAGATGAATTCTAATGTGCTTTATTATGTGACTTTTTTTCAGAAGTTCTGCTACCGGGAGGTGAAAGAGGTTCTGAATACTAAGTAATAAGAGGTTACAAAGGGCATCTCTGCCGGGTGGGCTCATCCCCAGTTAATTAGCTCCCTAATACCCATCAGGTAGGGAGGATGGCAGAACAGGGTCTCCCCAGGCCCCACTCAAGGATTAAGTTCTCTTTTCTTTCATCAAAGTTGTCCAGGTGGACCAAGGTGCTCTCTGCCCCCTGGGAAACCCCTGGCTGGGGGCCTGAGCTCACCTGTAATCAGCCCCTGGACCCCAGTAGGAGAGGAGGCCAGGCAGAGAGTATGGTGTGGCTCCAGGTGAGGCTGCAGGGTTATAGGGGATGGATAGGACACTGGGGCCTCCATCCGCCCCTTCTCTGCCCCATCTATCCCACTGAGATGTGGAGGAGGCACCTGTGGGGACAGAGGTGGTCCCATCTCTGAGCCTCCAGTGTTTGAGGATCAGCAGAGCATTTAAAGTTCTCCCCATACTCCAAACAGGTGCAGAAGGGTTAGGATAGTTCTTTAGTCTTATACTGTCAGTCTCAAAGCAGAATGGGGGCTTCCCTGGTAGCTCAGTGGTAAAGAATCTGCCTGCTACTGCAGGAGACAAGGAATCGATCCGTGATCCGGGAAGAGCCCACATGCCACAGAACAACTAAGCCCATGGCCACAACTACTAAGCCTGAAGCCTCGAGCCCTAGAGCCCATGCTCCAAAACAAGAGAGTAGCACCTGCTCACCACAACTAGAGAAAAGCCCGAGCAGCAATGGAGACCCAGCACAGGCAAAAGTAAAGTAAATAAATAAATAAAGCCTGAGTTGAATCTTTATTTTTAAAAAAGCAGAATGGGGCAACCAGTGGTGCATGGAACCAGGTCCCTCTGAGAACTGACTCCCCTAAACCCCTCACTCTCTCATCCAACCCCTCAGACTCTCCCTCCCAGGGTAGCAGCCCATGAGCTGGACAGTTCTCTTCTCTTCTGTCTCCCACCAAAACTTACCCATCTCACAAAGCACTCGTTTTGGGCCCCATCGCCTGTTCTCCATGGCGATGGGTAGATTTTTGTTTGCCCTCTGTGAACCCTGCTCAGTTATACACTTATATTTTAGCAAGGGCCTCTGGGAGATATAATGCTTTCATTCACAGGGCTGACTGATGATGGAATCTGAGGCACCAGGCAGGTTGCTGCAGAGCTATTTAGGTGCAGGAGAGCCTCTGAGCTTCCATTAAATCATAGCCACGGTGACCTGATGTAACAGGATATACTGCTCTTTCCCTGAAAAGTTTTCACCCGCAAAACAGCACGCTGCTGTCACATGCAGGGCCCTGCCTTTAAGAATGTGCTCAGCAGCAGATCACTGAATGAATGAATGAATCCCAAACAAAAATGCAACCCAGGACTTTGATCTCATCAGCTCTTGACCTCATGTTGCTGTTGTTATTTAGTCACTAAGTCCTGTCTGACTGTCTGACCCTTTGCAACCCCATGGACTGTATGTAACCTGTCAGCCTCCTCTATCCATGGGATCCTCTGAGCAAGAATATTGGAGTGGGTTGCCATTTCCTTCTCCAGGGGATCTTCCCGACCCAGGGAATGAACCTGCCTCTCCTGTGTCTCCTGCATTGGCGGAAGGATTCTTTACCAGTGAGCCGCCGGGAAGCCCCCTTGACCCCACCCAACCTCCCAGATTCTGAGAGTCAAGGCAGAAGACCAGAGGTCCCCATCACCCCTTTTCCTAATCTCAATTAAGGGTCCAGTCCAGGTGGTGGACCTCAGAGAGAAGAAAGGAACCAGTCCTCAGCCAGGGCAGCTCCTCCCCAAGGCTGACCCAGACCACTCAGGGCAAGGGTGGAGGTCCTTCCTGCACCCATTCCATCCCAAACTCCAAATCCCATAGAAGTGCAACCTTCCGGAAAGAGCCTAAAATAGACACACAATTCTGTCTCGGTTTCTCTGTTCCCCTTCTTCACTTAAGTGCCTATTAGGGATTAAGGGCAATGGCAACCCACTCCAGTACTCTTGCCTGGAAAATCCCATGGACGGAGGATCCTGGTGGGCTGCAGTCCATGGGGTCGCTACGAGTCGGACACGACTGAGCGACTTCACTTTCACTTTTCACTCATGCATTGGAGAAGGAAATGGCAACCCATTCCAGTGTTCTTTCCTGGAGAATCCCAGGGACGGTGGAGCCTGGTGGGCTGCCGTCTATGGGGTCGCACGGAGTCGGACATGACTGAAGCGACTTAGCAGCAGCAGGGATAAAGGGACGGGAACAAAGGACAATAACATCTGTTTTTCCAACAAGCCGGTGACAATGCGGATCCGGGGGCGGAGCTCATGTCAGCACGGGTGCCCAGATGCAGCTCCACAGTTGCAGAAGCAACCGGCACTCCATTATTTCTGAGATTATCTCCCCGTCAGCCTCCTCCTTGTTTGCTTTATCCTCACCCGGGGAGCTATCACTGCTCTCCGCAGGATCAGACCTGCCTCTCGGCTTGCTTTTTATCTCTGTCATGGGCTGGGCCTCTGCTTCAGAAGAAAGCTGGGACTCTCAAGTCCTCCGATCTCGGTGCTGCCTTCTCAAGGCTGGGACCAAGGTCAGGATGCTGGCCCACACCACAGAGCCCGGTAGAAAGAGCACTGGGTGCAGAGTCAAAGGACTTGGCTTCTAATCCCAGCTTGGCCACTGGCTCTGTGACCTCTCGAGGATGGATCTGACTAGGGATATTGAGAATATGGTGCTTAACTTTGCAGCAGGAGCCTTGGTTTCCTCATCTATGAGACGGACGTCACATATCATAACTCCATCCTGGAACTGAGATGAGTCTCAAAGGTGACGCACATATGAAAGCGAACTGAAAGTGTTAGCCACTCAGTCGTGTCTGACTCTTTGCGAGTTCATGTACTATGTAGCCCACCAGGCTCCTCCGTCCACAGAATTCCCCAGGCAAGAATACTGGAGTGGGTTGCCATTCCCTTCTCCAGGGAATCTTCCCAACCCAGAGACCGAACCCAGGTCTCCTGCACTGCAGGCAGATTCTCTACTATCTGAGCCACCTGGAAAGCCTGATGATGTGAACCTAATTCAGGTCAGATAGCAGAAGCATTGAGGACAAGGGCCCTGAGGCACTGCAGTGTGCATTTTGGAGGGAAATTTTGTCTGAGGCTATTCAGCCCAAAGATGATATCTGCCAAAGATGCAGGAGACATGCTTCTGTTCCAGACTGGAGGGATGGCTGAGATGACCTCAGGCTGCACAAAGCAGATCGAATCATCCATCCTCCTCTCAGCAGTGGGAACCCCAAGATGCTTTCCCTGATGGGCCCCTCAACCCTGCTTCTTCTATCTCTCCTTCAATAAACACAGGGCAACTAGTTCGAGAAGCCCCTGTGTGCAGGGGGAGCCAGAAGAAGGGTTAGGGAGGGAAGCAGGAGGAGAGGCAGGAAAGGGAATGGGAGAGAAAGACAATGACGAGAGAAGCAGCTGTGGTTCTTTCCATATTTTAAAGGAAATTTAAATTGAAAATGAGGTTTACAAAAAACAAAGACAACCCATCACACTTTCCACCACCCTCCCTGCCTTTGTAAGGAGAAGCATTGAAAATGAACAAGATTTCTAACCAAATGAGGGCTGCGTAGAGAGTAAAAGAGCCGATTCGGGTGGAGGATCTGCCATTCTGTGACCCTGTGACCTTGAGCAAGCACCGGTCTCAAGGTTGTGGGGAGGTGGGGAGGAAATCCTCCCAGAGCTGTGGTAAACTTGGAGGATGGAGACTGTTCCCCAGGCGGTGTGGACGGCTGTACCACTCCCACGGTTTAGAACCCCTCCTCCCAGCAGCCCAGGCCACTTCCAAGAGCAGCCAGCCAGGTTGGGTGATCAGACCCTCTGCAAGGGACTGGAGAATGGGTACCGCAGATCTCCCCGGCTGGCAGTGGGGTGTCTGGGGCAGGGCCTGCCCTCTCCAGGGGTGTGGGGGGGGTGAGGTCCCACCTGAGGAAGCAGGTCTTCTCCCAGCTCACAGGCTGAGCAAGATTAACTGCAACCAAGGGCTGGGGGCTCGGATTTCACAGCAGTCTTCCCCACCTGACTAATCTTCCTCCCCGCTGTCCCTTCTCAGAAAAGGAATGGCTCTTCTCATGAAAGCAGCCCACCCCATGCCCCACCTCTGTCCTGAGCTGGCAGGATAACAGAAGGCTCCATCTCCCTGCTCTGCCCGAGTGGCTCGGGGCTATCATTTGCTCACAGTCCCCGTGGTTTCCTTTTATCTTCTCTGGAATTGCACGGAGATTGGTTATCTGGTAATTGAGATTGTTTTACAAGGTGTCGCTCATTGCATTGAGTTTCATTAATTTTCAGCTCATCCTGAACATTCAGAGCAATAACTGCCCTGTCAGCGAGGAAGCAGAGGAGTGGGTGTCCCTGAACGTACACACATGCACACACATACACACGTGTACACAGGGGCACACACAGGCATATGGGCAAGTTTTTTTTTTTTTTTAAATATAATGACAACCCTGGTAAAAACAGACTTCAGATGTTTGCTGAATGTCCTTCACTGGTTGAACCCTGACAGGAGCCCAAGGAGATGAGGTCATCACTCCCCACGGCACTTAGGAAATATGACACCCTGAAAATTCCTTTAACTTAGAGATTTTTTATTTTTGGCCACACTGTGTGGCATGAGGGATCCTAGTTCCCCAAACAGGGATCAAACCCATGCATCCCACAAAGGAAACGAGGAGTCTTTGTTTATTTGGCTGCATTGGGTCTTTAGTTGCAGCATGCAGGCTCTAGTTTACTGACATGGATCGAACCCGTGTCTCCTGAATTGACAGGCAGGTCCACAGTCTTAACCACTGGACCACCAGGGAAGTCCCTAACTTAGAGATTACTGAAGCTCCTCTGAATGACAGGCCACTTACAACCGTACATAAGACCATCTGTCTCTCCATCCGACACTCTCTTAGCAGCTGCTCAGTGGTCAGGCTCCCAGGGTCATGGGGCATTCAAAGAGGAGGACACTTAGACCGGACGAAAGGCTTCTTGAGGAAGCCCCAAGACCAGAAGCCCAAGGGTACTAGGCTCTGGTGGAGGGAGGGCCAACTTTCCCATAGTTACCCCACTGGGATTCCAATCTCCTGAGACAAAGGTTCTAAATGGGTCCTGCCTTGGCTTCCTCATAGAACCCTGTGTGGGTGCCAAAGCAGAGGCCCCCCAGAAATTACAAAATGGATCCCCTCCCCAACGCACACATAGAGTTTCACAATGAATAGTTTCATTTCTCTTTGGTCTCCCTTACTATTTTATAAGCCCAGTGAGGGCAGGGACTTGGTCTTGTTCACCTTGTGTTTTTAGCTTTTAACACAGTGCCTGACACTTGTCAGTGGCACGGTGGTAAAAAACCTGCCTGCCGTTGCAGAAGACGCAAGAGGTGCAGGTTTGATCCCTGGGTCAGGAGGATACCCCAGAGCAGGAAACGGCAACCCACTCTAGTGTTCTTGCCTGGAAAATCCAAAGGACAGAGGATCCTGGCGGACTACAGTCCATGGGGTCACAAAGAGTCAGACACGACTCAGCACACACAGTTACAGTTGACACTCATCAGATGCTCAGTGAAAGCTTGTTGAGTGAATGAATGACCATACCAGGCACTGCTCCAGCACTGTGAAGAACACCATGATGTCAGCTGTGGGTCTTCTGCCCTTTAGTGGGGAAGTCTGAGATTATACAGAAACAACCACACTCTAAAACGTTCATCAATAAGAGAGGAATGGGGACTCTAAGAAATGCCTGGGCTTCCCAGGTGGCTCGGTGATAAAGGATCTGCCAGCCAACGCGGAAGATGTGGGTTCCATCCCTGGGTCAGGAAGACCCCCTGGAGAAGGAAATGGCAACCCCCTCCAGTATTCTTGCTTGGGAAATCCCATGGACAGAGGAGTCTGGCAGGCTACAGTCCATGGGTAGAAAAGAGTTGAACATGACTTAGCAACTAAATAACAACAAGAGGTGCCTGCTACATCCCAGGTACCATGCTAAGTATTCTCTGAACATATTTCAGTTAAACTCAAAGCTACTCTACAAAGCAAATACTATCATCCTCCTTTGTAGAGAAGGAACTGGAAGCCCATGGCTTGGCTGAGCACATCCATAGGGTGAGTGATACAGCCTAGATTGAATTAAACCCAGTGCTGTCAGACTCCATGAGTGTTTCACAGTGAAGTTCCATGAGTGATGCCGGAAGTGCTTGCTTGTCTGTCTTTCCCCTTGGACTGTAAGATTCCTGAGGATAGGGAACTGGTCTCACTCACCATTACACCCCAGAGCCTAGTGAAGGGTTGGAACATAATACTTGCTCATTTAATTGTAACTGTCTCTTCTCACAGCTGCCTGCAGGTGGCGCCAGAGAGGAGCAGAGGTAAGAAAGAGGCTTTTACCCTAGCCAGTGAATGAGTCTGCGACAGTGGGGAGTGGAGAATTTAATCTCTGCACAGTTCTTGTGCCTCTGTTATGACACTTGGGATGACATCAGAATAAAACATGTACGTGTGCTCCCCACCAGTTCACTATGAGCCCTAAAAGGCAAGGGCATACCCGTTTGTCTTGAATCCTAGGACAGAGTTGGCACCCAGCAGGTTCTCAGTGAAGGTCTCTGGCCAGGAGAAGCATTGGCTAGAAGGCCCTCACTGGTGACCTCTGACCCTGCATCTGGGCTCCTCCTCACCTACTACTGCCCCGTCTCAGTGCACCCTGGAGCAAGGCAGTCTTCCCATTATCCTAAGACGATGCCTTCCCTGGGCCTTGTCTCTCAACGCCATTCATCTTGATTAGGTATTGGCAGCCTTGGCTGATTAAATACCCCACCTCCCCTCCTGATTGTGTCTCCGTGAGGAGGTGTCAGGGCTTTTCATTCTTCAGGCTCTGACCTTGGCAGTGATGTGACAGCCCTCAGCACACCTGCCTCAGTGCTGCAGTTGTGTGCTGCTTTGCCAATGACATTGATTAGGGAAAACTTCACTTGCAGTCTTGGGCAACATCCCAGGGACTTTCTCCAGCTAGGCAAATCAGGGACAGCTGTCCAGCAGCACCTCAAGCTTCTGAGAAAACCATCACCCTCATGGCCACCTCTTCCTGGAAGCCTTGATCATGACTCATCATCACCTCCTCCAGGAAGCCTTCCTGATTAGTTCCATCCAGCACCCCCATCTCTACCCTCAATGCGCTGTGGTTGTCAGGGGTTAGTTGACCATTGACATGCGTCAGCCTCCCCTCACTGAACACAGAGAGTAAGTCTACTGTATCCCAAACACGTGTAACTCTCAGCTCCGGATGCTGCTCGTCCTGAAGGCAGGGAGGGGCTCTGCCTCCCTGAAGAGATTGAAATCTCCCCCAGCCACATGCTCAGGAAGCAGAGTCACCCACATTCCTGATGTGGGCACTCGGATTCAGTGGCTGGGTGAGGACGGCAAGAAGGAGAGAAACTGGAGGTAGGCACCTGGGGGAACAGGAGGCGAAATGTTACCTGAGGATGGACCTTCCTGTGTCATCGTGGGCGGGCAGGGGCAGATTTGACCCGAAACCTCAGCCCACATGGCCAGAGCAGGTTAGACAAGTGGGTTAAATTATTATCTCCACAGAGTTGGCTTCCTGGGGATGCTGGAGGGCACAGGGCAGAGGGTTTACCCTCTGGTCTTCCTAACCTAGAAGACCAGAGGGCAGTAGCCCAATGCCAAGGCCAAGGGCAGTGCCCAACCCTTGGTACCTACCTCCTCTATGTACAACTGCTTGATTCTTCTGCCAGGTTTCAGGCTCTCTGCTTCCTGTGTTAGAGCGCCACCAGCAAGGAGCAAACTGTCCTACCTGGAGCTACCTCCTCAGCCCTGAGCCACCTCGCTGGGCCCACTGCTGGCCTCGTCGCTCGCATACTCTTAGGAGCCACCCCAGGAGCCCCTGCCTAAGAGCACTGGTGGGACTGAGGAAGCGGTGAAGACTGTGTCCCTCTCAATGCTTCTAAAATCCCCTTCTCAGGCACCCACACCCCCGGCCTTGCTTCCCCCTTCCTCACCACCCACCACTCCCCAGGGCAGACCAATTAACTGAGACGCCAGTGTACAAGGCACTGCGGGACATGCAAAGACACACACGAGGTGCAGAACTTGCACTGAAACTGTTCAGGTAAGAACCCTGGCTCGATCACTTACTAGCTGGGCGTGTGTGAGCATGCTGTCGCTACAGTCACATCCGACTCTGTGTGACTCTCATGTACTGTAGCCCGCCAGGCTCCTCTGTCCATGAGGACTCTCCAGGCAAGAATACTGGAGAGGGTTGCCATGCCCTCCTCCAGGGGATCTTCCTGACCCAGAGATCGAACCCACCTCTCTTATATCTCCTGCATTAGCAGGCAGATTCTTTACCACTAGCGCCACCTAGGAAACCCAACTAGCTGGGTGACCCTGGGCAAATGTAAGCATCTCCCTCAACCTCAGTTTCCTCTCTCACGATAAAAAAAGATCTTAATATACCATTCCTGAGGTTTCTCTGAGGCTTAAAAGAATGTATTTAGGGCTCTCCTGGTGGCTCAGTGGTAAAGAATCCGTCTGCCATTGCAGGAAACAGGGGTTCAGTTCCTGGTCTAGGAAAATCCCACATGCCATGGAGCAACTAAGCCCATGCATCACAGCTATTGAGCCTGTGCTCTAGAACCCGGGAGCTGCAACTACTGAGCCCATGTGCTGCCACTACGGAGGTCCGAGCACCCCAGAGCCCGTGCTCCCCAACAAGAGAAGCCACTGCAATGACAAGCCCGCACACTGCAACTAGAGAGTAGTCCCGGTTCCCCGCAACTAGAGAAAAGCCCACGCAGCAACCAAGATCCAGCACAGCCAAAAATAAATAAATAATTTTTTAAATAATAATAATATAGTTAAGCTTTGAGAACAATGCCAAGCACATGATCGCTTTATTACTGTCATTGACTAAGTATTTCAGGAAACATTTATTTATTTAGAGGCTTCCATGTACCAGGATGGAGAAGGAAATGGCAACCCACTCCAGTATTCTTGCTTGGAGAATTCCATGCACAGGGGAGCCTGGTGGGCTATGGTCCGTGGGATCGCAAAGAGTTGGACACAACTGAGCACACAGCACATGTACCAGGAAGACAAGCTAATCTTAAAAGATCTTAGGAGGTACTGCCCAGCTTCCCTTCCCCTCCCAACACCTTGCTGCTCAGGAGCAGCTGCTCTGAACGGTCGGAACTGTCACACCTGTCGGTCAGCCCTACAAGTCCAGTTGCTCCCAGAGGTGGCTCGGTCCTTCAGCTCCTGCTCTGAGCCCCCAAGCCCTGTGCTTGAGAGGACTTAGATGAATAAAGTACCCTAATCCTACCAGCTCCTGGGGGCGCTGACAATAGACATTTGACAAACTAACAGGTGTGTAACACCCACACCATGCCCAGGACCACCTGGTTACACCCCCTGTGACCCCAATGGGGATAATTCTAAGGCAGGCTAGGAGACAGAGGGACAAGGCTATGGCAGGAGTAAGGGAGTGCTGACTTAGGATGCCTCTGGAGTCACAGCACGCACAGGGCTGCCTCTCTGGATGTATGGGGTTGACTAAAATGTTCACTCAGGGTTCCCAGGTGCTGTGTGTGTGCTCAGGCGTTCAGTTGTGTCTGACTCTTTGCAACTTGGTGGACTATAGCCCTCCAGTTTTCTCTGTCCATGGGATTCTCCAGGCAAGAATACAAGAGTGGGTAGCCATTTCCTTCTCCAGGGGATCTTCTCAACCCAGGGATCAAATCTGAGTTTCTTTCCTCTCTTGCATTGCCTGGCAGAATCTTCAGCACTGAGTCACCTGAGAAACCACAGGTTTCCTGTACCATCTTACAAAAAACTCCAGTGAATTTCTGGCCAACTCAATATTAGCATCATAGGAGGGCCACAGAGCATCTTCCTTTTACCCTTGAAATCTGGTTGAGCACATGTGATCAAGACCCTCACTGTTCCTCTCAAGATCCTGGGGACCCTCCCAGAGCTCCTGCATCTTGAAGTGGGTCAGGTGCACCTAAGGGGAGAGGGCTTTGCCCCGTGGTTACCACCTTTCCCTGGCCCTGGGAACCTGTCTGTGGGCCGTCCTGAAGAGCCAGGCTTGGCTCTTGTCACCCCATCAAGCAGGGGACCTGACTCGGTTTGTACCACTGTTTGGCATCCTGGCTTAGTCCCTCACGCTGGGAGGCCTGTCCCAATTTGAAAAAGGGCAAATCACAAATGTCAACTGGCTGAGACCCAAGTGCCAGGTTCTTGCCAGAGGCACTACTTTTACACCAGCCTGCACAGTCTGGAGCCCTTAATGAAACAGGCTGACAGTCCATTAGCTGCAGAGTGGTCTGTGGGGCTCAGAGGAAAGGAGCTGTCATCTACCTCCCTTCAAGGGCTTTCAAAGGGGAAATCAACTGTGTGTGTATGTGTGTGTGTGATCTTCAAAAAAAAAAGAGAAAGTAATATCAATCACAGCCATGCCTGTTAACATGGGCAGACAGACAACCTGACATCAAGGAGAGGCATCAACATGTTTCTTGTACTCTGTCCTCCCAGCCCCTGGGAGGCAGGTCTGAGAGATGATCCCGTAATAACAGAGCACCCACCTCACAGCATGGGAAGACCCTTAAGGTCTTCTCATATATCCCTTCCCCAATGTCCAAGTCTTCGCTTCAGTGTTCCTGACAAGGAATCAACCTTTCTCTTGAATGCCTCGAGTCACAGGGAACTCACCACCCAGTGGGACGTTTCAAACATCTCCTGTTCCAACTCCTCTAACAACTAGAAAGTTCTTCCTGACCTAAGAGCTTAAATTTGGGGCCAAGTAACTTCCACCTGTTCTCCTAGCTTCGCCTTTTTTTTTTTTTTTTTTGGCTGCACTGGGTCTTTGTTGCCTTGCAGGGGCTTTCTCTAGTTGCAGTGAGAAGGGGTTACTCTTCATCACAATGCACAGGCTTCTCTTGTTGCATGGACTCTGGGGCTTGCAGGCTTTGTAGTTGTGGCTCATGGGCTTAGCTGCTCCATGGCACGTGGAGTCTTCCCAGACCAGGGATTAAACCCATGTCCTCTGCATTGGCAGGCAGATTCTTTTCCACTGTACCATCTGGGAAGTCCGTAGCTTTGCCTCTGATGTCACACACACACACACACACACACACACACACACACACTTTTCCACTGTACCATCTTGGAAGTCCGTAGCTTTGCCTTTGATGTCACACACACACACACAAGTCCGTAGCTTTGCCTTTGATGTCACACACACACACACACACACACACACACACAACCTCTCTCCAGCCTCCTTTCCATCCTGACATGGTTTTAAGTGTCTTCACCAGTCTGCCTACTGCTTTCTGGACAAGATCCAGCTTATGAATAATATCTTCAGAATGTGGGTCCCACAATGACAGACATAAAATCTCTGCCGCAGCTATTACCAGTGTGAAGACGGACGTGTGTATGCAGGTAGAGATGAAGTTCCTGGAGCTGTATTTTCATGCATTTAGCATTTCATCCCATATTCTCAAATGCCTTGCTGAAATCCCAGTGTATTACATCCAAGGCCTGCTCCTGACTTATCCCATTTGCTCTATCCAGAAAAGAACTAAGAAAGAAGGAAGGGTGCCCAGGAATGGGCTTAGCCAACCACATGGGGTCAACAACACAGGGATGGGCAGGACCTGCGCCTTCCTTGTCCTGGACACTAATCTATTCATTCTACCTCAGGTCACATTAACTAACATGGAAGCCAGAGCTCATCACTGACTCCAACTGAGCTTCAGGCCAGGTAACAGGTTGATTTTGGTTTTAATAAAGGAGGTGGCACTAGCGGTAAAGAACCCACCTGCCAATGCAGGAGACACAAGAGATGCAGGTTTGATCCCTGGGTTGGGAAGATCCCCTAGAGTAGGAAATGGCAACCCACTCACTCCAGTATTCTTGCCTGGAAAACTCCATGGGCAGAGGAGCCTGGTGGGCTCCAGGGGTTGCAAAGAGTTGGACATAACTAAGCACACACAACACACACACAACAGAAGAGTTGGTAAGATAACATGATGTATGTCACTGCCCAGCTCCAGGAGAGGCCAGCATTGAGCTTCTAAAGGTTCCCTGGGTGGGATTTTGTGCAAAGGTCCCAAAGAGGTGGAAAGTGAAAGTGTTAATCATTCAGTCATGTCTGACTCTTTGTGATCCCATGGACTATAGCCCACCAGGATTCTCTATGGAAATTCTCCAGGCAAGAATACTGGAGCGGGTAGCCATTCCCTTCTCCAGGGGATCTTCCCTGACCCAGCAATCAAACCTGGGTCTCCCGCATTGCAGGCAGATTCTTTACCATCTGAGCTGCCAGGGTGGGGCAGGAGGGAAATGCTTTGAGTAGGTCAGGTGGATGAGGCAGTTCATGGACAAAATGAAAGCTTCCTCAGGACTGGGTCGAAATGGGGATGGAGTGGCCGGGACAAGAGCCCCCTAGGCCTATGGTACTCAGCAAGGAAGGCTGCTGTTGGGGGCATTTTTGAACCCTTCTAGAGTGTACAAGAAACAAGGGTAAATTCCAGAGCCACCCCCAAGCTTGAAATAGCAGGGAAGCAACCTTACAGACAGTGAGCAGATGGAGCTAGGACTCAGCTAATATTCCTGGCTCTGGCCCCACGGAGGCACAGGGGTCCTGGGTGGTCCTAAGGAGATGAGAACTGACCCAAGAGATGACTGAGGCTGAATTTCCATCCATGTCCACTGGGGAGCAGAGTAAGTCTGACTCACAGAAATAAAAGCACGGGAAGCTGTATCTCAGGGTCATCAACACCCACCACGTCTGCTGCCGTCACTCTGTGGAGCTTCCCCTTCTGATGGCATATAGTGGTGTGGGGGGACCCAAGCACATTGCTTCATATTTACTTGTGGTAAAGTCTTCCTTTGACACATCAAAGCAGCCTTTTCAGTCTCGCAGAAATTCACCTAACTAGACTATTATCCATTCCGTGTATCTTTGCTGGCTGTGTTCTAGAGGACATACTGTCAAATGCCCAGCAGAAAACCAAATGTCCTCTGTCTGCACATTCTCCATCTATCAGCACAGTGACCCGCTGGAGAAAAGTGAAAGTAGGAAAGAACAGAGGTTAATCTGGCCTGACTGGCTCTTGGCAAACCCATACTGGCACGGAGAGGTCACTACTGTCTTTTCTAAGGGCTCGTCGAATCCAGTCAAACTCATCACCAAAGATCAGACATCCCGCCCCCACCCCACCTATGTGCCCATGCTGGTCTCCTGAGGTTTATGAGTCAGAGTTCACAAGCAGACGATGGACAAGCAGCACGAGGAAAACACAGGGAAACTGGAAGCCAGACCAGTGATACACATTTTCCTTTTTTTAATTAAAAAAATGGTTTTATTAACAAGTCGAAAGAAAACTTTCATTGAATCAAGGGGTGTAATACAAATTATAGGGACCTGAATACAAAGCCTGGCACCGAATCTTGCCTTTTAGAAAGATTTATATATAAAAATATGCATTAAAACCTGCACCAGAAACAGTGCAGAGGTTAACTGACACCCCCGATAGAAGGCCTTACCAACGTGGCCTTACCACAGGGAGCTCTCAGGCCCACAGCTTCAGGGGTAAGACTTGTGACAATGCCCTGCTGGTCTTTGAAGGCAGGACTCCAGAGAGCACCAAAATGCCACAAGCCTGGCATAAAACAAAAATGGTGCTGGGAAGACAGGCAGGAGAGAGTGCTGTCCTCCTCACCCTCCTTATGGGCTCTGACCACTCTTAGAGGATTCTGGAACTCTGCACACAGACCACCTCTAACTTTAGAAGAACTGCAACTTCCAACTTCTACAAATGTGTTTTCTCCAAGTAAGATGCCTAATTCTAACTCAAGAAGCCAAGTTATAATTGGCCTCATTTTAAGGATGAAGAGTTGGTTCCGATGTTCTTTTCTGCAGGTCGAGACCCTGACATACCAGCCAGAATGGCTTTAATCACAACAGAAAATAATGATGACAACAGCCTCAATCTAGTTCTGTCTTGGACCCAAGGCAACCAAGCAATTCTAGCCCAGGAAGTTATATTGCATGGACAATGAAATGAGAAGCAGCTTGGATCAACTGTGGAATCTGCCCCCCTCCCCACTCTGGGTGCAAACTATCCCACACAAGGCAAGAGAAGCCTTCAGGAGAATTCGGGTCAGTATAGGACAGAAGTCCCCAAGGAGAAAGATGTAGTTTCTTTACTATTAGGCCTGACATTTTGGCTGATCAGGGTCAGGACTGTTTGACCACTGGTTTATTCACTCATGGAGGGGCTACTGTCCTGGGTCATTTCATCCTGTGGTTCTGTGAAAAGGGGCAACCATCCCTGACTCACCTCTGCTAAGATGCTGCCCAAATAGCAGAGCTCCACAGACTGGAGAAGGAAATGGCAACCCACTCCAGTATTCCTTGCTGGGAAATCCCATGGACAGGTGAGCCTGGTGAGCTATGGTCCATGCAGTTGCAGAGTTGGACACAACTTAGCAACAGATGGGAAACACACAAATGGGGACCAGGAAGAAATGGAGGGCGGTCATAGGGGAGCACGAGGAACTGCAAAGAAGGGCAAAAAGGGATCCCTGGAGGGATGCCTCCAGTAGCTGGCAAGGACAGCAGGCCTCCACAACTTCTGAGGACCTATTAGTTACCAAAAGGACGGGCAGGTGGGCGGGGCGGGGGGGGGGGTGTCCCTTCCTGCCAGACCAGTGGGTTCCACAGGGTAACCAGCTGCCCTGCCGGTTTTCTCTCCAAAAGCAGAGCGATTTTCTCAGCTACCTCCAGGGTGGTTTTTAATTCCTTCCAAGTCCCCAGCCCGAATGCCTTGCTGTGTGGCAACCTGACGCTCTTCCTCAACTGTGGCAATAAGTGAAGGGAGGATGAAAGGCTCTGAGTCACAATTTAGGCAAAAAGCCAGGAGCCCAGTCGGGCTGTTAATGAGGGACGTCCTCTCTCAAGCAGCGCATCACTGGACCTGAGGGCTCAGGGTGAGACAGGCGCTCCTGGTCATGGGGGATCATCACCACACATCCTGACAGACCAAGGTACCGAGGACTTATGGCTCAATTACTACGGCTCTTTTGGGACAGGAGGCTGGCCAATCCTGGCAGCTCCTTCGTCAAGTCTGAGGGCATTTTAATCCACTTAAAAGTGACCTGACAACACCCTCTAGTGGAAATTATAAATAAAACAAGGGCTGTGCATCCCATTTACCTTCTGAGGCCAGAGTGGTTTCCGGAGTCCCCATAAAACGGAGTAAAATAACAAAAACAAAACATTTTCTTTAAGAATGTAATAATAAAAAAAAGGTGGGAGTTCACAAGCCATCTGGAGGCCCCTCAGTGCTGAATCACCTTCTCTCCTCAGACACCGCCTTCAATACATACTAAGAATGGGGGGCACGTTGTTATGTGGGGTGGAGGGCAGTGATCCCCTTAGAGTTTGGGCAGACTGCCTGCTGGTGCCAGGATGATGCCGAACACATAGAAGAGGCCCAGCAGAAGGTTGAGCTTGGCAGTCTTCTGGGGCAGTTTGTTGAAGGTCTGGCTTCGGAACTGCCTCTCAAGGGAAAAGGCCATGGGGATGGTGAGCAGGGGCAGAGCCAGGCTGATGCTGCAGTGCACAGCCAGGATGCTGAAGACAAGGTAGGGCAGGAAGAGCAGGGTGTTGTAGAGTACATAGGAGAGCGTGGGCCCGATGAGAATGGCGAGTGTGACGATGCCAGCCTCCCGGTCCGACTCCATGTCCCGGGTGTTGTTGGAATGGAGGATGGCCTCAGTGCTAAGGGCGAGGGGGATGGCGTAGAGCAGTGGGAAGACCGCCAGGGATCCCACCTGGACGGCGTAGGCGAACATCACAGCCAGTGGGCCGAACGTGATGAGGATGACGAGGTCCCCCAGAGCCAGGTACTTGAGTCCAATTCCTATGGCCAGAAAACCCAGAGAGTTGGTGTGAGATCAGGGCTGGAAACTGCGGGGCTGTTCTCCAGTGGAAAAGTAGGCTGCCTGTGGCTGGGTAGGGCATTTTCTTCTTAGACTGGGAGGCGGGGCAGTGGTTGTATTCCCCTCCCCTCCAGAGCAAAATCTGAATTCTCCTCTGGTGACACAGAGGGTCAGAAAAGACTAATCCTTTAACACCCAGTTCAGTCTGAGTCATCCCTGAGTCTTCCTTCCTGCTGTCCCTCAACAAAAGGGCTTCCCAGGTGGGGCTATTTGTAAAGAACACTCCCTACTAAAGCAGGAGACATAAGAGCCACAGGTTTGATCCCTGGCTGGGGAAGATCCCCTAGAGAAGGGTATGACAAACCACTCCAGTATTCTTGCCTGGAGAATCCCACGGACCGAGGAGATTGGAGGGCTGTAGTCCATGGGGTCAAAAAGAATCAGATACGACTGAAGTGACTTTGCATCCACGTCCCCCAACAAAGCCCTGACACAAAGAGCAGGGGTTTCCCAAACTAGTGGTTATCAGTTGGAGGGGGAGGGGCAGAACAAGGGAGGGGGAAGGGGAGGTACAAACTACTGGGTGTAAGACAGGCTCAAGGATGTACTGTACAACAAAGTGAATACAGCCCATATTTTATAGTAACTGTAAATGGACAATAATCTTTAAAAACTGTGTAAATTAAAAATTGGAAAAGGTTTTGGAAAAAAAGAAGAGCAGGGGGTTCCCAGTCACACACAGTTCAATGGGGAGTCCATGAAGGCTCTCACAGGCCTTACAGTCCAGGGCTTGGCTTTCTTTCACCATCCACCAGTCTCCGTAAGACACTGCTCCTGTCAGGAACACCGTGAGATTAGCCCCTCATGGAATATCCATCCCAGCTTCTTCCTTTTCAACCTCTAGCAGCATCTTCTGGTTTTGAAAGTCCCCAGTTAACCTCAGCAAAATTTCAGGGTTCCCAAACTCCATACAGAGAAACTTTCACCCACATAATAAGGAAGACAGCTAAGAAGGTGAAGTTACAACATTGCTTCCCTGGCTCTGGTTCCTGTGAAGTTAAAACGCTGAATGATCTCTCATTTTTCCTCCTGTGCTGCTGATCGACCTCAAATCCTGTCTTTCGAACCAGCCCAGTTTCTCCATCCCCAAAGCCACGCTCCATCCTGCCTCACTCTATCCCCAAGTCCAAGTCAGGGCCATCTTATGCACTACACTTCCACCCCCCCCACTCCCCGTGACACTCAACTGGTCCCGCATCTTCCGTTCTCATAACTGCCTCCCCTCCTTCATCCCGAATCGAATCTCCACACAGCAGCCAGAATTTGTTGTTTAGTTGCTAAGTTGTGTCCAACTCTTTGCGACCCCGTGGACTGTAGCCCACCAGGCTCCTCTGTGAATGGGACTTCCCAGACAAGAATACTGGAGTGGGTTGCCATTTCCTTCTCCAGGGGATCTTCCTGACCCAGTGCGTCTCCTGCATTGGCAGGCAGCCACCTGGGAAGCCCTGCAGCCAGAATGGTCCTCTCAAAACACTAAGCTGGCTGTGCCCTTCCACAAACACATACCAGAACACCCTTATCAACAAGCTGTCCTCAGGATAAGAAGAGCCCCAAATCTTTCACCTGACTCAGCTTTGGCCTGGCCCTGCCCTGCCTCCCTCCTGCCTTGCTCTGAGCTCTCCTCCCCTCCCCACCTCTATATCCTTCAGTTCCTCTCAGTGCCTCAGGGCCTTCAGACACTCCCCCACCTCCAGCCCCCTGCCTGGTCAACTCCTGTTCAACCCTCGGACTTTAAAGGTCATTCCTCAGCTGCCTTCCTCAGCCTGAGACCATATTCAGTCCCCTTGCAATATGCACCATAGCATCCTGACTTTCATAAATTCCACCACATTTGTAATTCTTTTTTTTTTTTTTTTTGGTGCCAAGTGGCATGAAGGATCTTAGATCCTCAACCAGAGATTGAATCCATGTCCCCTGCAGTAGAACACAGAGTCCTAAGCACTGGCTCTCTGGGGAATTCCCACACTTCTAATTCTTAATCTCCCTCTCTCCCACGAACTGGTAGGTTTCACGAGGGCACAGCTGGCTCCTCAAGGCCTGACAGGCTGAACTGAACACAGAGCTACAGTAACAAGCACCTGGAATTTGGGATCAAGATCGTGAAAAATGTCCCACTGGGACTGAAACAGGCAAAGCAGCGCGGGAAGAGTGAGAGGCACCCACTCAAAGAGGTGATCCACATATATATTGCTACAGAAGCTTGGGAAACCTCTGATCTAAAGAGGTTACTAAGACATGGCCCCAGGATCAGAAAGTTTAAAAAAAAAAATAAAAACTATTGGGTCATAAATTGCATTTTAAACAGTTAAATATGAGAGACATTATCTGTAGGGACTCTAAAGGCTTGGCAGCTGAAGAACAAGACACAGTGCAAGTTTACCTCCAGACTTGTGGTTGGGACTCTTTAGCGCTAAATGACCATGGTTGGTTCTTGGAAACAAAGCATCTCCAGGATAGGTTATAACAGGCATGGTCCCTGAGTCCCACCAACACCCAGCAAACTCATTCTCTACTCCTCACGCAGTATTTTGATAAATAATTTGGTTGTGTGAGGACATGCCCTTCAGGAGGACGGTCTCTCCAGCAGCACGTGAGCTCTAAATGAGGAAACCGATGTCTTATGCGACATCTCACACATTTAGGCAACTGCCCCTGCCCAAGGAAGATGACAGACAGGACTGCTCCCACTACCGATCCAGCAAGTTTCTCCACCAGCTGCCCATTCCTTTATTTCCTCAGCTCCCCAGACAGACCTCGGGACTCTATGGAAAGAAACAGAACAGCTCTATAGCCGTGACTGACATCTGGCGAGAGTACCCAAGAACACCTCATTAAGTCACCTGGCAAAAAAAAAGACGTGAGCAAGGCTGAACAGGAAAGGAGTATGTTATTCAATGGACATGAGTTTGAGCAAACTTCGGGAGACAGTGAAGGACAGGGAAGCCTGGCATGCTGCAGTCCATGGGGTCACAAAGAGTCGGACACAACTGAGTGACTGAACAACAAAAGGTTGAACAGAAACCTGTGCCTGAAAAGATAAGCCCCCACCTTCAACAGACCTTGCACAAAAACCAACCACAAAGCTCAGCTGAGGATGAGAGAGGTCTGTCAACCTTCTTGAGGCTATCTGACACTAGAAAATGACACAGCCCTGGAGCAGAAAGTCCTGTTTTCAGAGTGTCTGACCCAAAGCTCACGAGCTCCACCCGATTCAGAGGCGTGGCCCACTGGGGAGTTTCCTTTTAGGCATCCCCTCCTCCCAACACCACTTTCCACAGGGGCCAGCACAGTGAAATCCTGGGCCAGTTCTCCACACAGACAGCCAGAAGGACTTTGTTAAAACAAATCAAAATGTTGGCAAGGATATGGAGTAACTGGAACTCTCCTGCCTTGATGGTGGGAAGGTAAACAAAATAGAAGCACTTTAGGAAACACTTTGGCAGCTCATAAAGGTAAACGTCATCTACCCTAAGACCCAGTAATCTGATTCCTAGGCATTTACCCAAGAAAAAACAAACACAAATATCCACAGAAGACTTGAAAATGAATGTTCAATCATGATAGCCAAAATACGAAGAAATCCAAAAGTCACTGAACAGGATAATGGATAAACAAACTGTGTTATGTTCATACAATGGCTACCTCTCAGAGATACAAGGAACTACTGATCACATCACAACACAATGAAACTCAAAAACAGGCACAAGAATTCATACTGAATGATTCCATGTATATGATGTTCTGGACCAGGCAAAATGAATCCATGTCAAAGAAGTAAGAACAGTGGTTGCACTGGTTCCCTCTAGATGGAGAGAGTGGGGTTGAAACGGAAGAAGCACAAGGAGGCTTTTGGGGGTGATGAAAATGTTCTGTATTATGGGTCATCAATCATACCAGCCAATCTTAAGAGAGATCAACCTTGAATATTCATTGGAAGGACTGAGGCTGAAGCTGAAGCGCCAGTATTTTGGTCATCTGATGCAAACAGACAACTCATTGGAAAAGTCCCTGATGCTGGAAAAGATTGAAGGCAGAAGGAGAAGAGGGTGTCAAAGGATGAGATGGCTGGACAGCATCACCGATGCAACGGACATGAACTTGGGCAAACTTCAGGAGATGGTGAGGGACAGAGAGGCCTGGCGTGCTGCAGTCCATGGGGTTACAAAGAGTCAGACACGACTGGATGACTGAACAACAACATGAGTTATACAGCTGTATGGACTAATATTTGCCAAAATTCATCAAATTATAAGGCTTAAAATCCATGCATTCCACTGTTCATCAATTATATATCAATAAAGTCAACGTCAAAAAAAATCATAAGTCAGATTATGTCATTCCTCCACTCAATACATTTCAATGTCTCCCCATTTATTCATTCAATAAATATTAAGTACTGACTACATGCCAGGCGGAGACTGTTCTGGACACCATGGGGTTCAGCAGAGAACAGAGACTAAAATCCCTACCCCCAGTGAATTTACAGTCTAAGTGGGAAGGTAATTAACACAGTAAATACTTTCTGTGGTTAGAATGTGATGTGTGCTGTGTAAAAAAAGCAGAGAAAAGCAATAAGGAAGATACTGCAGAGGAAGATACTATAGGGAAAACACAGAGAGGGTGTGTGATTTTATTTTTTTCAGCTGCTGCAGAAAGCCTTATTGTTTTGTAGTTTTTAAATAGGGTAGAAAAAAGGCCTTACCAAGCAGCTGACATTTGAGCAAATGGGTGGTGGTTAGAAAACAAATCATACACATAGATGGGGAAACAACGTTCTAAACAGAGGAGACAGCATCTGCAAAGGACCCGAGGCAGGAGCGTGCCTGGTGCATTCCAAATACAGCTGGGAGGGTGGTGTGGCTGGAGCGTGGTGAGGAGGAGCACAGGTCAGAGAGCTGGGGGAGGTGGGGGGTGAGAAGATAATGTCAGGCCCTGGGAGTCATTGTAAAGACTTTAACGAGATGGGAGCCAAGGACAGTTTCGAGCAGACGACTGACACGGCTGCAGGAGTACTCTGGCTACTGATCCAGGAGCACCCTGAAAGGGACAAGGGTGGATGCATAGAGATCGGTGAAGCATCAGCCGCAGTAATCAAGGGAAATGACAGTGGCAGTGGTGGAAGGGGATGAGAAGTGGTCCGGCCCCAAATGCATTTTAGGAGAGTCAACGGGACTTACTGACGGTCTGGATGTGAGATGTGAGAAAGCAGTCAGGGATGATACCCATGATTTGCAGCCTGAAGAACCAGAAGGATGGAGTTGCATCGAGTGAGAAGGGGAAAGCTGAGGGTACGGCAGATATTTTGCGGGGGAGAAGATCAAGAATTTGGTCTCAGACATGTCAAGGCTGAGATGCCTATAACCTCTAAGAGAAGTTACTGAAGTTGGACCTTGGGGCTTCCCAGGTGCTCCAGTGGTTAAGGATCTGTCTGCCAGTGCAGTGAACATGGGTTTTATCCCTGGTTCGAAAAGATCCCACATGCCGAGAAACAACTAAGCCTAAGTGCCACAACTAACGGGCCTACACTCTAGAGCCTGCAGCCACAACTACTGAAGCTGGCGTGCCCAGAGCCTGTGCTCCGCAACAACAGAGGCCACCACAAGGAGAAGCCCGAGCACCGCAGTGAAGGGTCACCCCGGCTCGCCACAACTAGAGGAAAAGAAAGCCTGTGCACAGCAACAAAGACCCAGCACAGCCAAAAATAAAAAAATAAAAAAGAAGTGGGATCTGAGTTTGGGTTTAGTGGAGATACCTGGTCCAGAGGTAGAAATCCGAGACTCACCAGCTTAATAGATGGCGACAGAAGCCATGAGACTGGCTGAAATCGCCAAGGGAGTAAATGGAGCTAGAGAAAAGAGGTCTAAGGGCTAGGCTTGGGAGTGACAAGGAACCAGCCGAGACTGAGGCCCTATGAGACCAGTATGATCTAGCCCCTGCCTCCCTTGACGGCTGCATCTCAGTCTCCCTCTTGATTACTTGGTCTTTCAGCAAATCCCGAGATGCCAAGCCCTTCCCTACCCCAAGATATTTGCATCTGCTGTTCCTTCAGTCCTGAAGGACCTGACTCAGACTCCAATTCTGCCCCACGGATGGCTCCTTGTCCTTCAAATCTTAGTTTAAGTGTCACCTTCACAGAGGGCCTCTTTCCTCCACCAGCACCTTACACATTCACTCTATTTCAGCACCCTACTGATTTCCCTCACAGAACTTTTTACAAGTGGCTGCTAGTTCACCACAGTTAGTCCTGTTTTTCTTTCTCCTTCCGATGCTCCATCACAGTTCCCTTGGCCAGTCTTCTCCTCTCCTCCCTTCTTAATATTGGGGCTCCCCGGGGTGTCCATCAACAATCCCTCCTCTGGGCTCTCACCCTGTCATACAACTTAATCTATGTGCAAAGACTCTCAAAAGTTTCTACCTCCAGGTCAGACCTCTCCTCTGAACTCGGACTCAAATCCAACCGTCAATCTGACAGCTCCACATGGAGATCTGATATATTAAGATGTCCAAAGTCAACGTCTGCATTTTCTCTCCACAAACCTATTTTCAATCTTCTCTCTCTCACTCCACATCAACTTCACTATTTCAGTTGCTCAGGCCAAAACCTTAGAGTTATGTTTGTTTGGATGGGTTTTTTTTAGAGTTGTATTTAATTCCTGTTCCTCTCCTGCCTCTGGTCCCATCTATCAGCAAACCCTGCCTACCTTCAAGATATATTCGGAATCTAACTACTTCTTCCCTCTCCACTAATCCCACCCTGATTCAAGCCACCAGACATCTCTTGCCTGTTTTACCTGACAGACTCCTGGGTGTTCCTGCTTCTCCCCTCACCCTCCTTTATCCATTCTCAATAACTTAGCCAGAGTGATTGTTTCAAAACACTAAGGCCTATGTCATCTTTGTGCCAGACTGCCTTGCCCAAACATACTTCTTTTACTTCACTTCCTTTTACTGACTCCCTCATGCACACCCTGAACTCCATGCTGTTCCTCCAACATTTTCAGGGACACTCCTGCTTTAAGGCCTTTGGCAACTGCTGTTCCAACATACTCTTCCTCCAGATAATTGCTCAGCCAACTCCCTCACCTGTCACCTCCTACAATCTTTGCTCAAATGCTATCTTCTTCCAGATACCTGTTTAGCCAATTTCCCTCACCTCCCTCTCACAATCTCTGATCACGTGTTACCGTTTTTTTCCGCTATGCCAAGGGGCCTGTGGGATCTTAGTTCTCCAACCTGGGATAGAACCTGCACTTCCTGCACTGAAAGCACAGAGTCAACTTCTGGACCACCAGGGAAGTCCCTCATGTTACCTTTTTCATGAGGCCTAAACTGATCGCGACTGAACTGAACTGAACTGAACCTGATCAAACTAACGCAACCTGATCAAACTAACTAAAATTAGTTTGTGTTCTCCTTCTTTGCTCTACTTAATTTTTTTTTCCCTATAGAACTGGTCATCTTCTCATGTACTATAACCAAGGCACAAATTCATTCTGGCTTACCAGGAACTCCACGGTTTCCTAAAGCCCCACATCTTGGAAACACTCTGTGCTGAGCAAACCAGTATATTGGTCATCTTAACCATAATTTACTATTTTTATTTTCTATCTCTCCTCATGATATATAAAATCACTTCCAGAAGGGCAGGGACTTGACTGTTGTGTTCAGGTAGAACAGAACCTGGCACATAATAGGTGCTCAATAAATAGGGCTTAAACAGCTGCCCATCAGCACTTTAATCAGCCTGCTGCAAGGGATCACCTAGCAAACTAGCTGAAAGTAATTAGGTGTATAATTTAGAGCTCTTCAAATTTAATTCCACTAAAATTGACACTGTGGCATTATAAGGGCTTTCCAGGTGGCACTAGTGGTAAAGAACCAGCTTGCCAATACACACGTAAGAGAAGCGATTCGATCCCTGGGTCAGGAAGATCCTCTAGAGGACGGGAAACCAACCCACTCCAGCATTCTTGCCTGGAAAATTCCACGGACAGTGGAGCCTGGTGGGCTACAGTCCATAGGGTTGAAGAGTCGGAGACGACTGAAGCGACTTAGCACCCGCACACATGGCATTATAAGGTATGAAGAATGAAAGGAAATTAGATACCAAAAATTTCTGTATATTCCGTGTATATGAGTTATTCCTAGCATCCATAAGCCAAGCCAAAAATGCTATTCCCCAAATCCACATGGCCCAAACATTATAGGTTTCACATAAAATGGCCTAATTCAGAAAATAACCTTTGACACTCCTTTGAGAGCCCTGTAATTCCTAAGCAAACTATAGTTTCCATGCCACTAAGACTTGCAGCAAATAGGCCAACTTACCTCCTGTGTAGAGAAAGGAGCCAGACAGGCCTCCGAAGTAGATGAGAGCTAAGTGCTCCAGTTTGAGAGGGGACAGACAGTAGAGGCAAGCGGCACAGACACAGCCCAAGGTGTAGAGGAAGACTCCAAACCGAACGACATCCTGGGGCTCCAAGATTCGGTCCACCAGGGTCCTGTCATCACTCTTTTTGTGGTCAATGCCCTTGGAAAAGTCGTAATAAGTGTTGACCAAATTGCCAGCCCCGTGCACCGCGAGGACAGCTATGGCACAACCCACCAACAGTCTGGGATCCAGGACGCCTTGGGATCTGTATGCCAGAGCACTGCCCAGGGCCACTGGGGTGAGTGAGGCGCTGAAGCTCCAGGGCCGCAGGGCCAGGACATAGGAGGCGCACTTCTGCCTCCACGAGCGCTGCGGAGGTCTGTCCTGCTGAGGACAGCCGTTCCCCAGCTGGTCCCTGTCCTCGACCTTGGCCGTCTCTCCTGCGTGGATGTTAATCTTCTCCGCCATGGAGGCTGCACATGTGTTAAGTCAGTGGTAGTGAGCCACCCACTGCGCAGCGTCCGCCCTAGGGCGAGGACGGACGGGGCGGGGCGACGGACCTGACCTTCTTCGGTTCCACCACGGACAGGGATGGGGAGGCGGCGGGGCCCGGGTGCTGCAGCGAGCGGGCCTGGCACCCCAGGAGGCCCGGTGGCACCGCCCCGACCTCCTGTCACCTGTGTAAGCCTGCTTCCAGATTCCAGCCCCGCCCGCCCTAGAGCCCGGGCACGAGCCGCGGCCGCCACCCCGGGGCTGCCAGGGCCGCCGGGGCCGCCGGGGCCGCCATCTTGTGCGTCCGCCACCTCAAGCCCTCCGGGAAACACCGGCCGGCAGCGCCGCCCTGGGCCTGGGCCAGGTCCGAGGCGGGGTTAGGGGCCGGGGCGGGGCCAGAGGTCTAGGGGCGGGGCCGAGGTAGGGTGGCGACCCAACAGCCCCGCTCTTCTCTTGCCCTAGGTCGGGGACGCACAGTTGCTTTGAGTCTTGTTGAAAACAGCCTGACGAACGACTACAAATGCATGTCGCTTTACGACTTACCAAGAGCTTTCACTCACGGAAATAGAACTTATTCTGTGTTTCGTTCAACAAACGTTAATTGAGCCCCCACTGTGTGCAGCAAGATTTGTTGAACACCTACTGCATGCAGCAGTGAACAAAATGGGCAAAACCAGGGAGCATGTTGAGGGTGATAAGGAAGGTATAATCATATCCCTTCCTTTTCAAGTGCGAAAACTGAAGCTCTGAAATGGGAAATGCTGTCTAAGAAATTATTAGCTTTGCCAAGAAAGGAAGGCAAACTGAAAGCCCATCCATGGATGAATGGATAATTCAGTTCAGTCGCTCAGTCGTGTCCGACCCTTTGTGACCGCATGGACTGCAGCATGCCAGGCTTCCCTGTCCATCACCAACTCCCGGAGTTTATTCAAACTCATGTCCATCGAGTCAGTGATGCCATCCAACCATCTTACCCTCTGTCGTCCCCTTCTCCTCCTGCCCTCAATCTTTCCCAGCATCAGGGTCTTTTCCAATGAGTCAGCTCTTCGCATCAGGTGGCCAAAGTATTGGAGTTTCAGCTTCAACACCAGTCCTTCCAATGAACACCCAGGACTGAGCTCCCTTAGGATGGACTGGTTGGATCTCCTTGCAGTCCAAGGGACTCTCAAGAGTCTTCTCCAACATCACAGTTCAAAAGCATCGATTCTTCGGCGCTCAGCTTTCTTTACAGTCCAACTCTCACATCCATACATGACCACTGGAAAAACCACAGCCTTGACTAGGCAGACCTTTGTTGACAAAGTAATGTCTCTGCTTTTTAATATGCTGTCTAGGTTGGTCGTAACTTTCCTTCCAAGGAGTAAGCGTCTTTTAATTTCATGGCTGCAATCACCATCTGCAGTGATTTTGGAGCCCAGAAAAATAAAGTCAGCCACTGTTTCCACTGTTTCCCCATCTATATGCCATGAAGTGATGGAACCAGATGCCATGATCTTAGTTTTCTGAATGTTGAGCTTTAAGCCAACTTTTTCACTCTCCTCTTTCACTTTCATCAAGAGGATCTTTAGTTCTTCTTCACTTTCTGCCTTAAGGATGGTTTCATCTGCATATCTGAGGTTATTGATATTTCTCCTGGAAATCTTGATTCCAGCTTGTACTTCCTCCAGCCCAGCGTTCCTCATGATGTACTCTACATATAAGTTAAATAAGCAGGGTAACAATATACAGCTTTGACGTACTCCTTTCCCAATTTGGAACCAGTCTGTTGTACCATGTCCAGTTCTAACTGTTGCTTCCTAACCTGCATATAGGTTTCTCAAGAGGCAGGTCAGGTGGTCTGGTATTCCCATCTCTTTCAGAATTTTCCACAGTTTATTGTGATCCACACAAAGACTTTGGCATAGTCAATGAAGCAGAAATAGATGTTTTTCTGGAATTTCTCTTGCTTTTTCGATGATCCATTGTGTGTGGCAATTTGATCTCTGGTTCTTCTGCCTTTTCTAAAACCACCTTACATCTGGAAGTTCATGGTTCACATATTGCTGAAGCCTGGCTTGGAGAATTTTAAGCATTACTTTACTAGCATGTGAGATGATTAATTCAAAATCTATTGAATTACACGGGCATTTACCCTATGACTCTATAATCACATTTCTTGGTATTATTTTGTATAGATGCCAGGGAATAAGATTGTACATACAAAGGCATTCATTATAGCATCATTAGTAACCACAAGAATTTGAAAACAGCACTTCCCTAATGGACATGAGTTTGAGTGAACTCCGGGAGTTGGTGATGGACAGGGAGGCCTGGCATGCTGTGATTTATGGGGTCACAAAGAGTCGGACAGGACTGAGCGACTGAACTGAACCGAATGGTGAAGCAGTTGAGACTCCTCCTGCCCACACAGGGAATATGGGTTCTATCCCTGGTCCAGGAAGATTCCACATGCTGCAGGTCAACTAAGTCCAAGTGCCACAACTACTGAAATCCAAGTACCCTAGAGCCCATGCTCTGCAACAAGAGAAGCCACCACAAGAAGAAGCCTGTGTGCTACAAGTAGAGAGCAGTCCCTGTTGCTGCACCTGGAGAAAGCCCGCTCACAGCAGTGAAGACCCAGCACAGCCAAAAAGAAAAAAGACATAAAAAAGGATTTGAAAATAACACGTGTCCATCAACAGAGAACTGAAAATATAAATCATGATATAGTCACATGATGGAATACTATGCAGCTACAACAATAACGAAGGAAGAAGCTTTCTATACACTACAATAGAAAGATCCCCAAGACACTCTAGAATTTTAAAATGAGCCTAACAGTGTACATAGGGTAACAAGAGAGGGGAAATAGAGCATATATTCATATGCTTTGTATTTACATGAAAAGAAACTAGGGATACATAAGAACTAAAGAAATAAGTAGTGAAGGGGCAGGGGTGGAGCAAGACTTTTAATGATAAATATAATTTTAATTTATAGTGAGATTTGAATAGTGAATGCATTATGCATTCAGAAATATTTAATGACTAAATATAGAGATGTTGAAAACAAGTGAAAAATGTGAAATTCAGAGGGATAATTATTTCATAAAGGAATCAATGTAATGAAAAGATTCTAAACCTGAAGTAGTCATAACTTTTTTCTCTTTTAAATCTGCTAAAGCATTTTGTTAGCCACAGAATACCACCAAACCTCTTTTGACAATTTAGTACTTTTAGAAACTTACACCTCTTCAACAAACACTTCTACTATTACACAAGTAATTGAGGGTAATGTGAAAAGAAAAAAGTATGCCTTCCCCAAACTCCATTGCATCTTACTTTTGTAGTTCCCCATGTGAGCATAGACACATAAGATTTATATTGCACGCAGATTCTTTACCATCTGAGCCACCAGGGAAGCCCAAATTTTTAATAGGTTATATTACATGGTATAACTGTTAACCTTTTTCCTTCTTAGCAAATATTCACCTAATTATGATTATTAGTGACTGCACGTATTTTCCTTAATATAAATGCATCATATTTTATTTAATAGGACTTCCATTGTGTAAAAGTTGGCTTAAAGCTCAACATTCAGAAAACTAAGATAATGGCATCTGGTCTCATCACTTCATGGCAAATAGATGGGGAAACCGTGGAAACAGTGGCTGACTTTATTTTTCTGGGCTCCAAAATCACTGCAGATGGTGATTGCAGCCATGAAATTAAAAGACGCTTACTCCTTGGAAGGAAAGTTACGACCAACCTAGACAGCATATTAAAAAGCAGAGACATTACTTTGTCAACAAAGGTCTGTCTAGTCAAGGCTGTGGTTTTTCCAGTGGTCATGTATGGATGTGAGAGTTGGACTATAAAGAAAGCTGATTGCTGAAGAATAGATGCTTTTGAACTGTGGTGCTGGAGAAGACTCTTGAGAGTCCCTTGGACTGCAAGGAGATCCAACCAGTCCATCCTAAAGGAAATCAGTCTTTCATTGGAAGGACTGGTGTTGAAGCTGAAACTTCAATACTTTGGCCACCTCATGCGAAGAGCTGACTTATTTGAAAAGACCCTGATGCTGGGAAAGATGGAGGGCAGGAGGAGAAGGGGACAACAGAGGATAAGATGGTTGGATGGCATCACTGACTCAATGGACATCGGTTTGGGTGGACTCCAGAAATTGGTGATGGGCAGGGAGGCCTGGCGTCCTGCGGTTCATGGGGTCGCGGAGAGTCGGACTCGACTGAGCGACTGAACTGAATTTTTAGAAAATAAGACGTAGTCAAATTCCATTTCTGCTACTGATTTTCGAAAGGATTTTTAAAAAATGATACTGCTTCGAAATTATTTAGTCCCAAGTAGCTCATTTAGTTAAAAATTTGCCTATGGTTTCTGGCGAATGATCTTGGGAACTCGATAATAATTGGGCAAGTGGGGAAATATAACTAAAAATGCTTTAAAATGTGAATTACATTTCACACAAGAGAAATCATGGATACACTAGTGCTAGTGCGCCGGTTTCGCTCACACACTGTTCTCAAAAATTAAATCTGGGGTCGCGAACCTCCGCCTAATCCCTCGTGGTCCCATCCCTTAGTACCCGGACAGTGAAATAGGCACCGCCACGGCCCAGGTGCAGTGGGGAACTTTAGTAACGACGCACCGGATGTGTGCGTGGAAGTGACTGAAGTCAACTCACGAATGATTGGTTCTCCCGAGAGGACCTAAGCCTCCTTTCTCCTGCCACTGGCCACGGGGTTTGTCTATTTGAATAGTCCCCGCCCCTTGGAGAAGCCGGGTCCCGAAGCTTCACTTCTCCTAAATGATTATTGGCCTGTATTCCTGTCTATCTTCTTCTTGTGCCTGTCGATTGGTCGTTAGGGCTAGGAGTACGCCCTCCCTCCCGCCCGGCTTAGAGGACAGCGGGGAAGGCGGGTGGTGGGGACCGGGCCCTGAAGCGGCGGTACCGGCGCTGGCGGCGGCAGCTGAGGCCTTGGCCGAAGCCGCGCGGTGAGTCTGGGGCCTGGCACCGACCCCTCCAAGGCGCGGAATGTCCAGACCCACGGCCAGCGTGGTCCGTGGGGGCACCCCGGGAAGCCGTCCGTCTGGGACTTGGGGGTCCCCTCAGTACTGGCCCCATGGAGTTGGGCGCCGCCTGAGCCCTTGACCCTCATCCTGCGAGGCTACGCTCACCTCCTCCCGGACCTCCAGGAAACCCCCAGACCCTTTAGCCTATCGTGCGTCTCTGGCCACGAAGGCTGGCCCATCAGCTCCTGTATTGCTGGGGCGCCTTTGGGTCTCTGCCCATCAGTTAACCCTTCTTCTGAGCCACCTACACATTGTCCTCAGAGAGGACCAACGTCAGTGTCAGCCCCTTGCGCTCCACTGTGGATGCCTCTCAAGGACCCCTCCCCCGGAGCTGAGCTTGGTTCCACCCTGAGTTTCATCCTCTCTGCTTTCCCCGCCCCATCCCTAGTTTCGGCACCTGGCTTTAACTTCTGTAAGCCTTCGCCAAGACCCTTCGTATATTTAACTTATAGTGTTTTCATTGAATTCTGCCTGGAGTAAATAGCCTGTGGGCCTTAGACCTTCTGAAGATAGGCTGATTCCTTCCTGAGGCTGGAAATTCCTTGCTGGCCTTCCTTCTCCTCGTCACAGCCAAGTGCACACCCTCTGTAGTAGTTTTCTCCTCTGGAATCCTTGGGTTTCCTCAGCCCTAAAGTCTGACACTTCTTTCTGCAGTCTTCTTGACGCTGGAGTATTTAAAAGCTTTTCAGAATCAATTATTACTGTTCCCCCCCACACACACCTCTGCATTTCACAAATTCTTTCAAAAATAAGAATTTTGAAAATTTGATTTTCTATTATAACGTGGACATACCTAGGATAGGTGTATATGTTACTGCCATAGCAATCTGGGCAGAGCTTTATCATAGCCACTTTATAATGGTCACTTGATTATTTGTGTTTACACCTAGACTGTAAGCTTATTGAGGGAAGGGACAGTACATAATTGAGAAATAAATGAGTGATCTCAGGAACAAATCAGTCTCTTTTAGCTCACGTTCCAGCTACTAATGTTCTATAGAACAGAGATTTCCTTGACAGTTCAGTGGTACAGACTCCTTGCTTCCAATGCTGTGGGCACAGGTTCAGTCCCTGGCTGGGAAAATGAGATCCCACATGCTGCAGGGCAGGACCACAAAATGAAAATAATAAAAAATTTTAAAAAGAACTGCGCTGCCCAATACAATAACCATCAGCCACATGAGGCTTAGAGTGCTTGAAATGTGACTAGTACAAGTTGAAATTGACCTAACTGTAAAATGCACACTCGATTTTGGTGACTCGGTACAGAAAAAAAGAATGAAAAAATATATCAATAAATTTTTTGTATTGATAACGTTTTGAAATGATATTTGGGATGTATTGGGATTAAATGTGTTAAATTTTCTTGTTTCTTTTTACCTTTTCCATATAGCTACTAGGAAATTCAAAGTTACATTTGTGGTTCATATTGCTGTTGGGCAGTGCTGCTATGGAATAATAAACAGTGCCCTTTTTAAATTTTCCTCAAGGAAAGGGGCAGTCTTAGGCATGCTTATTCTCTCCCTCTGCCTCCCTACTCTAGTACCTGACTGTGCCATGTATGTAGTAGTCATAATGATAATTATAGCTAGGAACTGTTAACTCACTGTGTGCCTGGCACTGTTTTAATCATTTTTTAACATGGGTTAACTTGCTTAATCCTCACATCAACCTTATGAGTTAGGTACTATTATTCTCTTATTACAGTTAAGGATATTGTTACGTATCTTCCTCAAGGTATATAATTTTGGACTGAATTCACACCCAAGTAAGTCTGGCAGCATAGCCCATAATTTGACCTGTGCTACTGTGCTGCCTCTTTTAAACATCAGTCATCATTGAATGGCTCAAGGTTCTTTGCATGTTTTTCAGCGAGGTCTCCCAACCTTGTTTGGCTCCCCAGTTTGACTTGGGTATATGAAGATCTGTGTTGAGGAGCTGGGACCATATACAAGTTCATTGCCATAGTTTGTTATTTAGAATATTAAAGGAAGCATCTCTCCAAAGAACCTCAGGGCAAGATGCTTGGAACTGGCCCTGCCGCCGCCACCACAGCTGCCACCACATCCAGCAACGTGAGTGTCCTGCAGCAGTTTGCCAGCGGCCTGAAGAGCCGGAATGAAGAGACCAGGGCAAAAGCTGCCAAGGAGCTCCAGCACTATGTCACCATGGAGCTCCGAGAGGTTCGGACTATTGTCATTGGGGCCATTCATCATGGAGTGTTGGGGCTACCTGTACCATCCCTGGGTTAGATGTCTCTTGACAGCTAAGTGAGGATTCAGAAAATGCAAAGATTCCATTTCAGAAAGGCGTCCGGTTTCTCATGTCCATAGAACATGCAGATTCCTTTGCAACATTTACACATTTCTGTGTCATTTCCTGTGGTGTGGTATTTTAAGAGTCAGCATAGAGATGGCTGTTTCTTTTCATTTTTTTCTGTTTCACAGAAAAAAGGCCACATTCCAGACCTTCCACTCTTTCTACCTGATACCAGTGGTTGGCATGGCTTTGAGGAGTTTGTTGCTTGGGGCTTTCTAAACAGAGACCAGACTCGAGGTCAGGGACAATGTCTGTTTGTCCTTATACCTCTGGTACTAGGTAGAATCTAGGACGGTGGGTGGCCTGCTATCGAGTAAGATATGCAATAAGTATTTGTTAAATAGACCAATGAATTGCTATACAGTTTAAAACTAGAAATGGGCAGCAGCCATGTCCCCTTTAGCTTGAACTGTACCTGCCGGCTGCCTCTCAGGTCCTAACCTTTGGGAGCCATCCCACCATCAGGGAGACAGCAGTTGTGCTGAGTACATCTTCTTTTGTAGATGAGTCAAGAGGAGTCTACTCGTTTCTATGATCAGCTGAACCATCACATCTTTGAACTGGTGTCCAGCTCAGATGCCAATGAGAGGAAAGGCGGCATTTTGGCCATAGGTAAGGACAGAGTCTCTGGTGAGGTGAGAACTGGAAATAAAGGACTGCTCACCTTTGTGTCCCCTGCACCCTGTGTCTGCTTCCTACTGGATACTTAATTCACATTTGTTTAAGGAATTTTAAGGAGCCTCGTGGCTTTCAGTGTACTTACTCAACTATTCTAGCAGTAGTCCTGGGACATAGGCAAAGCAGGTATTTTCAGATATCCATATATCTGAAGCATATCTCAGAACCATTAAGCAACTTTTCTAGGGCCTGTGCACCGGGGCTGAGACTAGAAGCCTGCTTTCCTTCCAGGCTCTGTTTTCTCCATAGTGGAGTGTGGCATAGCAGGACTCACAAAAAGAAAAGTAGAGTTGGGATCCATTGAATGAAAGGCAGGTAATTTTCAGCTCCCAGGAACTAGTCATCTATCCTGTGAACTATTATTCAGTCCCAGTTTGTTTTCCTTTTCTTCTTGGGAAAACAAATTGTATTTACTAAAATGAGGTCATTTTGCTCTGTGTAAGTGGTTCTGGCACACATGCCAAATCTGTTGGTTGAAATGAAAATTGTTTGCATCCTTATTGTCTGGAGATTGCAGTCGGTACTTAAAAGGAAGAGGTCACTGGCTGTGTCCCTCTGAAGGCCGCCTACTTTCCTGGGCAGCCTGTGCCCCTTCTCACCTTTTGCCTTCCTGTCTTTTCCAGCCAGCCTCATAGGAGTGGAAGGAGGGAATGCCACTCGAATCGGAAGATTTGCTAACTACCTTCGGAACCTCCTTCCCTCCAACGACCCAGTTGTCATGGAAATGGCATCCAAGGCCATCGGTCGCCTTGCCATGGCAGGGGACACTTTCACTGCTGAGTATGTGGAGTTTGAGGTGAAGCGAGCCCTGGAATGGCTGGGTGCTGACCGCAACGAGGGCCGGAGACACGCGGCTGTGAGTGTCTGGGGAGCAGTGCATTGTGTCGGGGTCCTTCATGTGATGTGCTCAGGGCCCTGGAAGGCAAAGAGTGAGAGGAGTCGCTCCAGGCAGAGGCACTGTGCTTCTTGGTGGCCCTAAGTTCTGCCACGAATCCGTTTCTCTCCTCACCCTGAGCTTCGTTCCTAAGGAGGAAAATTAATGTTCTCTTTCATTGCTTGAGAGGCAGCCCTGTGTGCAGTTCTTACCCTGACCTCTGATTTTCCAGTCGAAAACGCCTCCCCAGAAGGCACCGTTCAGAGAAGCCACAAGCCAAGAGGCTTACAGAGCCTCAGACAGTTGCACTATATGCAGCATCCCTCTGTCAAGGTCCCTCAATATCCTGTGGAATAAGGAAGTTCTGGGCTGCAGAGAGGAGCAAGGGAGGTACTCGCTCCCCCTGCTGGAAGAGTGGGTCTGCCTTCTCCCAGGCCTTTCCTGTTTATGTTTTAGTCATTTATTGATTGGTCAGTACACAGTCCAGACTTCCTCTTTCCCCTTGGCTGTTCTGCATTTGAGGGAATGGTGGCTTCTACCCTCTTCTTCTAGACGCACATCCTCCTCGCTCTTCAGGGCTCATCCCTGTAAAAGACTGGTTTGATGGGCTAAGAATCCAGGCTGGGAGGCAGGGGAGAGTCTGTCCTTAAGAGACAGAATCTATGAACCACGGTGGTGGGAATAGAAGCTTTAGGTGGATCCTTTCCAGTTGCTTCCCTCTTTAGCAGGCAGCATCATGAGAAAGAAGCCTGCCTGGGTGAGGGGCCTGCCTCTGGTGCCATTCTCTAACTCTAACTTGGGGCAAACCCCCTGCCCACCTTCCGTTTTTCCATGGTCAAATGAAAAAAGTAGCAAGATTAAATATTAAACAGGAACATTCATTCAATAAAGGTTTATTGAATGCTTAAGTAGTCCAGGTACATTCTAGGCAGTTTATCTATCTACTATCTATTTTAGTGGAGCAGTATATAAAACATCAAACGTGGCTGCCCTTTCAGAACTTGTGTCCTAACTTTCCTGTACAAGCGTTCTATTTCTAAACACCCTGTGATTATGAACACTGAGATGTTTGATCAGTTTTACTCTCATTCCTAGGTCCGCAGGAATTCTCAGCTACAAGAGTGGGCTATTTTCCTAGTGTCTTTTGGCTCTGGCATGAAAAGAGGCTGTGTTCCTGAGAGAACAGAGCTCTCTGATCCAGATGCAAGATCTCTGTGTGCCTTTTCTCCCAGGTCCTGGTGCTCCGTGAGCTGGCCATCAGTGTCCCCACCTTCTTCTTCCAGCAAGTGCAGCCCTTCTTTGACAATATCTTTGTGGCCGTGTGGGACCCCAAACAGGCCATCCGGGAGGGAGCTGTCGCAGCCCTTCGTGCCTGTCTGATTCTCACCACCCAGCGGGAGCCGAAGGAGATGCAGAAGCCGCAGTGGTACAGGGTGAGGAGATGGTTCCATTCCAGCCTCCAGCAAAGCGTTTCGGCCTAGAGTGTCACTGGGATTAAAGGGCAGCAGTAGGCCCCTGGCCACAGGGCTAGTGTAGAGTCTACTTAGGTCTTTCATGACTTTTTAAGTTCACTGTGAATTAGTGGTTACTTTGTTGTTTTTCACAAAAGCAAAGATCTATTCATAGCTATGCTGTTATTTTACGCACCACCGAGAGTGAGACTGCAGTGCCGGTTACACTCACTGCCTTTTTGAACAACAGCTATAAGGCGTCTCTTTTCAGAGATGTTAAAGTAGGGAAAAATGGGTGTCTCTGGAGGAACTAAATGCAGTAAATACTGAGAAAATACCAATTCTCCTCTAGTGTTGTGAGTCCCATGCTGACTGCTGCTGCCAGGAGAACCTACTGAGGCTTGTCCTACACCAAGAGCCTTGAACATGGGATTGGATACCTGGGTTCTAGTCTTGGCTGCTCTGTGACCTTGGGCAAGTCATTTAGTTTCTGTTTTTAATCTGCCTCATGGTGGCGTTGTGAGTTGAAGCTAAATTAGATGAAAGAGCTCAGTGAGCTAGTATTGTTGGTGATACTGGCACGAGTCCCTGAGCAGGCATGGTAACCTCAGAACCCCCCACATAGATGGGCGGGCTGCTTTCTAACTCTGGGCTAATGTTGTGTAATGAAGGCATTCTGCATCTCTCTGTAGCACACATTTGAAGAAGCAGAGAAAGGGTTTGATGAGACCTTGGCCAAGGAGAAGGGCATGAATCGGGATGACCGGATCCATGGAGCCCTGCTGATCCTCAATGAGCTGGTCCGGATCAGCAGCATGGAGGGAGAGGTGAGAAGCCACTTCTGAGGAACAGTGCGGTCAGGGGTTCCAGGCTTCCCATGTGCCATTCTGAGAGCGAGACAAAGCGAGATTCTCATCCTCACAAGCTTACATTTTGTAGGGAAACAGGTAATAGACAAATAAGAGCATTTCAGACAGCAGCCAGATCTATGAAGAAATGGGGTGGAGGGAAATGGGATGGAGGGGGTGACTCCCTCCCTGCAGTGATGCCATTTGAGCTGAGACCATGTGACATGGAGGAGCCAGCCTAGTGGCCGGCAGGGAGGTTGTCCATGCAGAGACTTGGGGGTGAGAGAGTTTGACAAGTTCAAGCAGGAAGGGAAGTGAAGCTGGTGACCATGAGTGGGGAGAGGGCGGGCGGGGCCCCCGGGAGCTCATAGTTTGTGGTCATCCAGGCTCTTCTTCTCATCCCAGGGATGACGTGACGGCATGTCTCTCACAGCCATTGGCTGCTTGTGGGGAAGAGCTTGTGGAGAGGCAGGGAGGAAAGCAGAGAGATGAGTTAGGACGTGTATTGGCTCAAAAAGCAGCTACAAAGACGGGTTTAAAAGTACAAGGATTGTATTAGGGAAATAGCCTGTGAGAGAAAATGAGGAGGGAGCTGGAAGAGGCTGGGAGAACCATTAGGCCTCAGCGCGACCCTGAGTGAACAAGAGCGGGAAGAAGAGTTGGATGGAAACATCCTAATCTACCGTGCAGAGCCATCCCAGGGTCCTCGGGCCAGACCTGGCTGTCAGAGGAGGCTCACCATAGCATTCTTACTGCATTCTCTCGGCTGGAAGCGGCCCCTGGAAGGTGTGGCCGTGGCACAGACACGGCTTCCACTGACTCTGGCAGTGTAGACGCAGAAGTGGATTCAGTGTCAGTCCACTCATGCTGGATTCAGGGTGTATCTGGGAGGTAATCTTCCCATGGGGAGCTGGTTGCTGTGGAATTTCACCCCAGGGCTTCCTGCTTTTGGAGGCCCAGTGACGTTTGTCTGTGCCTGTGTCCTGGATGTGGGCACAGTGTGTGCTGCAGCGTGTGAAGCAGAGTCTAGCTCTGGATCCCCACTCCTCTCTCTACTGTGTGACTTGGGTAAATTACTTCACCCCCTCAGTTTTCTGTTTTAACAGGGTCTTATCCACCTCACTGGGCTCCTGTAAGGTTTCTAAATATGTGTGAGGTGCTTAGCACAACTCCTGATTCTTAGTGGGCATTGCGTAAATGGCCATCCTCAGAGATTTCCCCACCTGAGTATAACATGTTGCTTTCCACTGTACCCCACACAGCTCTGGGATCTTCCTTGTGTCCAGAAAAATGGGACTATATCACCTAGCTCATAGGTTTAAATGAAATAGTACTTTGTGACGGTGCTTTTTAAATTATAGAGAACTATACAAATGTAGGGCTTTCCTTTTGGCTCAGTCGGTAAAGAATTCTGCAGTGCAGGGGACCTGGGTTTCATCCCTGGTTTGGGAAGATCTCTTGGAGAAGGGAATGGCTACACACTCCAGTGTTCTGGGAAAATCCCATGGACAGAGAAGCCCCGTGGGCTACAGTTCATGGGGTTGCAAGAGGCGGACATGACTTAGCAACTAAACCATCACCACCATACGGATATAAAGTATTATAATTTCTTAACTTCTTCATTCATTCAGCAGAATAGAATGAGCATCTACTATAGGCCAGTTATGCCGTGTCCTAAGAGCTAGAATAATGCTGCAGTGAATAAAACAGTACATACTAGCAAAAGGAGGCAGACAATACACAAATCAATAAAAGTATATTTAGTACAGCATATGGTGATATGTGCTGTGGAGAAAAGTAGGGCAGAGAAAGGAATGGGGAAGCTAGCATGGATCAAGGATTACATTTTACAATATGATGACATTTGAGCATAGCCGTGAGGAAGCTAAGAACAAAGCCATATAAACATCTGGGGATGCCCCTTCCAGACAGCTGGTTCTGTAAGCACAAGGCCCCATGGTAGGAGTGTGCTGCTTTATGAAGGGAGCGAGCTTGCTGTTGTGAGCTGAGTGAGAGGAGAGAGGAGTAGGGAGGCAGGGTCCAGGGAATACCTGGGGCAGGAGGGGACTCATCATGTAGGATCTCAGAAGCCCCTGCACATATCGTTGGAAATAGGTTACTGGAGGAGCCAGGGCTGAGGCCAGGAGTCTAGTCAGGACAGAACTGTAGCATCTCAGCAGAGGACTTGGGCAGCTTAGACCATACTGGGAGCTGTGGTGGTGCCAGGAGGGGCTGATTCTAAATTTGAGATTTAGAGGTCGGTGGGAGATAAAGAAGTGCCAGATTTGGGGCCTCAGCGACTGGAAGGATAGATTTGCCATTTACTGAGATGGGAGTAATGGGTCTGGGGTGGAAGGTCAGGGGTTTGCTTTTGAACTTGTTAAGTTTAAGATGTGTATTGTGCATCTGAGTGGAGATGTTGAGTAGTTTGGGGGAGAGATTTGAGTGAGAGACAGATTTGGGAGTTGTTGGCATGTGGATCTTATTTCCAGTCGTGAGACTCGATGAGAACTCCCCGGCAACTAAGATGGTTGGGGAAGAGATGGGGGCTGAGATCCTGAGGGGCTGAGATTCTGAGGAACCCAGGGAGACCACGGAGTAGTGGTAACGGTGGGTGTGGGTGCCAGCAAAGCTCAGGGTCCAAGAAGCCAAGTGAATGAAGGGTTTCAAGGAGGAGGAAACACTTCATTGGATCAGATGCTGCTGCTGCTGCTGCTAAGTCACTTCAGTCATGTCCGACTCTGTGCGACCCCATAGACGGCAGCCCACCAGGCTCCCCCTTCCCTGGGATTCTCCAGGCAAGAACACTGGAGTGGGTTGCCATTTCCTTTTCCAGTGCATGACAGTGAAAAGTGAAAGTGAAGTCACTCAGTGGTGTCCAACTCCTAGCAACCCCGTGGACTGCAGCCTACAAGGCTCCTCCATCTGTGGGATTTTCAGGCAGGAGTACTGGAGTGGGTGCCATTGCCTTCTCCCAGATGCTGCAGACAAGTCAAGTAAGAGGAGCACTGAGACTGACCATTCGATTTAGCAACGAAAGAGTGTTGGTGACCTTGACAAAAATAGTGGACAAGATTTTCTGAAGAATGAAAATATCTGTGAGAAGAGTTTGGAATTCTGGAAATTAATTGTTCTCGTATCTTTCTCAATTTGGACTGCTGGAGGACAAGTTACTGAGCAGTCCTTTGAATAGGTAAGAGGTGTGAGTTCTCAGCTTATTCCATGCCTCTTACGGAATTCTTAGGCCTCTGAGAATATCACTTGTCTCTGCTGCTTCTACCTGGGTTTCGGGTGAGAAGAGCGACAGCGGAGCTTCCTTAGCAGGGTGCTGGAGTGGGGCTGCCCCTCACCCTCTCAGGAGTCTCCTGTCTTTGCCATCAACGGTCAGCTTTCCCACACCAAGGGTAGTGTAGGGGTCCTTGGGAGCCAGCCCCCTGCTGCTGCTTCATTGTTCAGTAGGTGGTGCTCTTCTGTCTAAATTGGAACAGAATCAGGCCCCCTGCAAGGTCCTAGGGAAACCTGAATCCTCGAGAAGAGTGGCCGCCATACCCTGTGGGAAGAGTTACATTTCAGGGTTGGGTGTGTGTTGCTCATAGACTCCACAGTGCCCAGGTAAATGCCTCTTGTGAGTAAAGGTGACTTTTCCCCCACGTGTATAGCGCCTGAGAGAAGAAATGGAAGAAATCACACAGCAGCAGTTGGTCCATGACAAGTACTGCAAGGATCTCATGGGCTTTGGAACGAAACCCCGTCACATCACCCCCTTCACCAGTTTCCAGGCCGTGCAGCCCCAGCAGTCAAACGCCTTGGTGGGGCTGCTGGGGTACAGCTCTCACCAAGGCCTCATGGGCTTCGGGGCCTCCCCTAGCCCGGCAAAGTCCACGCTGGTGGAGAGTCGCTGCTGCAGGGACTTGATGGAGGAGAAATTTGATCAGGTCAGTGGCAGGAAGCCCACCCTCTCTTTTCCCAAGCTCCACGCCTCCCCTTCCTTTGCCAACCCTGTGTCGTTCCTGTCTCAGGTGTGCCAGTGGGTGCTGAAGTGCAGGAATAGCAAGAACTCGCTGATCCAAATGACAATCCTTAATTTGTTGCCCCGCTTGGCTGCCTTCCGACCTTCTGCCTTCACAGGTGAGGATATCCATGGATGCGTCGTGTTGTTACCCATTGGGGTAATTAAACAGAGAAGACATGATTGCAAAAAGTTACAGCTGCTTCTCATTTGAAGCAGTGACTGCTGAGTGGCCAGTCTCTGGTTTCTTAGCCAGTTTCAGCGGTACGCAGTTCAGGTTTTCTGTAAATGTCGCAGACACCGGGACAGTCCGAATGTGCAGGCAGAGGCGCTTCTAGAGCCAAGCAAGTTCTCATGTGGAAGCCAACATGTTCGTTCACGAATGGGCTCCAGATAGACTGACGGAAGGGCAGTTTGGGTTTCTGTGGGGTGCAGCAGCTAGTCTGTGGGACACGGAGGATCCGATGACAGTCCTGCGTCTGCCCCTGAGGTGGGCACCAGGCTGCCTCCTCGCTCACAATGAGGAAGGACTGGATGCTTTAGGGGCTGGTTTCACAGGTGATAGACTGTGGATTCCCCCATTCCTGCCCTGTTCTCACTTGTTGCTGTGAATTCCTAGTTTCTGAAACTGGCCCAGCTCGGACAGTGGCTTCTCCTGAGGCCTGCCTGGTTGACTTTAGCTGGAAGTATGCTTTTCCTTTCTCATTATAACCCCCAGCTGTGGAAGGGCCATGGCATCAGACCTGGGGTGAATTTTCCCTCTGTTCCTTTTTCTTGGCTGCACTGTGAGGCATGCTGGATCTTAGTTCCCCAACCAGGGGTCTAACCTGCGCCTCCTGCTTTGGGAGCATAGAGTCTTAAACAGTAGACCACCAGGGGAAGTCTCAGCCTATGTTCTTAACTGTGACGTTTGGGGCAGATTGTGTGACCTTCCTGGACCTTCACTTCCAGATGGGTGCAGTTAGAGTGATGGTTCCTGCACCATGAGATGGGCTGCCTTAATGTCTAAGCACCTTTCTAAGTGCCTGGTGCAGAGTGAACTCCAAGACATAGAAACCATTACTGTTGCTGGCTTCTCTGGCTACTTCAGAGCCTTTTTAAAAATAAGGTAAAGGTAAAAATTATACTATTACTCCAGTTGCCTGTTCATATTTAACATCCTTGTCTCACCGCCCTCCTTGCTGGGTGTAGAGACCTTAGCCCTACATCTCTTTGGTCTTCACTGTGATGCATGCTGCCTGCATTTCATAAGCATACAGGACTCAGTGAGAGCTGAGATGGGAAACGGAAGGCCAGCCTGCCCCTCAGCAGACGCCTTTCCCTGGCATAGACTCATTTCACACAGCTCAGCTCAGATGAGACAGCGGCAAAATACAGCTGGTGAAGTGTTAATGTGTGGGGTGTGAGCTCAGGCTGTGTTGAGTGAGGATGAGACAATTAGCCACATAAAATCACTGAACCATAAAGAAAGGATGTGATGAAAATCACCTGTATTTTTTCAGTTTTCCATTCTTCTTTCCTGGTGCTCAGCAGCTTTTCTCTGTTTTTAATAACCAGATATGCCCCTATTCAGTAGAGCTTTAAATGATCTTGGTTTGAAAGTCTGGTTCAAAAGAGAGTAATAAGTAGGCCATATTTGATCAAAGTCTGGCATATTGTGGAAGCAGTTACCCTAGTAAGTTCAAAAAGATGGCCTAGCAGCAGGATACAAGGGCTCAGAAGGCCCCCAGGTTTGTTCTTTTGATGTGGGTTTTCGTTGTTTCATTAAATAATATGTCCTAGGAATTCAGCCTGGGCAGCCCGCGTAAGTACAGTCTCATTGGGAAAGTGCCACTTTTTAAAGCTTACAGTTTGGAAGTCACTGCTTGCACTCCCTGATGATGCAGAGTTTGGGAATGTCAAAAATACTCCCCTTGAGTTTGGGCTGGAATCTCTACCAGTGCCAGATTCCTAGTCTGTTGGGGTGCTAAATCTGGAAAAGGAAATTGCCACCATGATTTAAGCTCATTTCCTGCTGAAACACTGCCCTTCTGCAAAGGTCTCAGTTCAGTTCAGTTCAGTTCAGTCGCTCAGTTGTGTCCAACTCTTTGCGACCCCATGAATCACAGCACGCCAGGCCTTCCTGTCCATCACCAACTCCTGGAGTTCACTGAAACTCATGTCCATCAAGTTGGTGATGCCATCCAGCCATCTCATTCTCTGTCATCCCCTTCTCCTCCCACCCCCAGTCCTTCTTAGCATCAGACTCTTCCAGTGAGTTAACTCGTCGCATGAGGTGGCCAAAGTATTGCAGTTTCAGCTTTAGCATCAGTCCTTCCAATGAACACCCAGGATTGATCTCCTTTAGAATGGACTGGTTGGATCTCCTTGCAGTCCAAGGGACTCTCAAGAATCTTCTCCAGCACCACAGTTCAAAAGCATCAATTCTTCGGCAATCAGCTTTCTTCACAGTCCAACTCCCACATCCATACATGACCACTGGAAAAACCATAGCCTTGACTAGACGGACCTTGGTTGGCAAAGTAATGTCTCTGCCTTTTAATATTCTATCTAGGTTGGTCATAACTTTCCTTCCAAGGAGTAAGCGTCTTTTAATTTCCTGGCTGCAATCAGCATCTGCAGTGATTTTGGAGCCCAAAAAAATAAAGTCTGACACTGTTTCCACTGTTTCCCCATCTATTTCCCATGAAGTGATGGGACCGGATGCCACGATCTTCGTTTTCTGAATGTTGAGCTTCAAGCCAAACTTTTCACTCTCCTCTTTCACTTTCATCAAGAGGCCTTTCAGTTCCTCTTCACTTTCTGCCATAGGGTGGTGTCATCTGCATATCTGAGGTTATTGATATTTCTCCCAGCAATCTTGATTCCAGCTTGTGCTTCTTACAGCCCAGCGTTCCTCATGATGTACTCTGCACATAAGTTAAATAAACAGAGTGACAATATACAACCTTGATGTACTCATTTTCCTATTTGGAACCAGTCTGTTGTTCCACGTCCAGTTCTAACTGTTGCTTCCTGACCTGCATACAGGTTTCTCAAGAGGCAGGTCAGGTGGTTCAGAATGTTCCACAGCTTATTGTGATCCACACAGTCAAAGGCTTTGGCATAGTCAATGAAGCAGAAATAGATGTTTTTCTGGAACTCTCTTGCTTTCTCCATGATCGAGCGGATGTTGGCAATTTGATCTCTGGTTCCTCTGCCTTTTCTAAAACCTGCTTGAACATCTGGAAGTTCACGGTTCACATACTGCTGAAGCCTGGCTTGGAGAATTTTGAGCATGACTTTACTAGCGTGTGAGATGAGTGCAATTGTGCGGTAGTTTGAGCATTCTTTGGCATTGCCTTTCTTTGGGATTGGAAAGAAGAGTGTCTAGTTTTCCTCATAGGTGCACTCTGATTTCAGGGTGGTATCTCCTTGGTCTCTGACTGTTTTCAAGCCCCAGCGTGCCTCAACTGGCAGGAGGTCAAATCATCTGACCACGAGCTGTGAGAGAAGATGTTCCTCAGTGGTGTAAACACAGTGATGTGTGTTGCTGAGTGTGGTCCTGGTGGCCCTCCCTCTCCAGCTCTCACTTTCTCGGGCACGGGGGATGTGTGGTCTCACGTCATCTGACCACGAGCTGTGAGAGAAGACGTTCCTTGATGGCGTAAATGCAGTGGTGTGTTGCTGAGTGTGGTCCTCGTGGCCCTCACAGCCCTCACTTTCTCAGGGACAGTGGACGTGTGGTCTCGCCTTCTCCACCCTGATGTATGTGCTGCTGGTGCGCGGCCTTGAGGCCAGCAAGATGGAAGAGGAGAAACAGAAGCAAGGCGCGAAGCAGGCAGCTCTAGCCTTCTGAGGAGTCATAACACTTTAGCTTAAATTGCCCAAGAATCGCCTACCCGTGCACATTGGCTTATGTAAACTTAATGAAAATACACATGTGGCTTTCCAAATTACAGACTAAATCTTAAATATAACTGTACAGAATTCTCTAGGTGATAGCAAAGTGATTTCTAGGCCTAGGCTGAGTGGAATGGCCTGTTTATTGGAAACAATTTTCAATATTACTATAAATTTCAATATAAAATAGCTTAGTTGATTCTTTCCTCGTTTTAAACCAAGATTTAACATATATTTCTTAAACAAGAGCATATAATCTTTTCCCTCAAAATGTAACATGGATGGGGACAATTAATGTGATATTGTTTTGAGGAGACTTTTAAGTTTTTTTTTTTATTAAAGGAGAAAAACAGCTTATATTTCTAAAAGCTTTATCAGAGGAGTGATTATCAAGCATAAGATTTTGGTTTGTACATTCTCTCAATTCTCTTTCCAACAGGCTTTCTTGATTTATTCTTTAATTGCATGTTGTATTGGAACTCTGTTCTTTGACGCAGAGACCAGCCCTTGAGCCATATATACTTTGTCATTTCTGTGCTCAGATACCCAGTACCTCCAGGATACCATGAACCATGTCCTGAGCTGTGTCAAGAAGGAAAAGGAACGGACAGCAGCCTTTCAAGCTCTGGGGCTACTTTCTGTGGCTGTGAGGTCTGAGTTCAAGGTCTATTTACCTCGTGTGCTAGACATCATCCGAGCAGCCCTGCCCCCTAAGGACTTCGCCCATAAGTAAGCATCTTTATTACTATTTCACCTTCCACCCCATTTGGTTGGAGAGAAAGGATGCTCCATCCCAGTTTCTGTGGAGCTTAAGCCTGTTCTCTGCGTCATTAACCAGCAAATTATATAATAAATAATAGCCCTTCTTCAGTCGAGCTCTGGCCTTTTGCAAATGAAGTGACATCGATGTAAATATTTGGGAAGCTTGAATACCTGCGAACATATTAGATACCAGTGCTGTTCTCAATGTGTATATTACTTACTGGGAATCTCCTAGTTCTGTTCTTTTCTCTGGCTTTCAAAGGTCTTATTCTGATTACAACTAAAGTGAGGATTCCCAGACTGGAAATGAGGGCACCTAATGGGACAGAGTTCATTAGAATTGTGTCTTCATAGTTCCCTGCGTTAGTAGCAAGGATTGTGCTAGTGAATTAATGAGCCTCGCCCATCTCAAGCCCAGCATTCTCCTCACAGGAAGAATTTCTTCCCATATGATGACTGTGCCCTTCACTCCTGGTCCCTGACCTGCATGTTTTAAGTTTGCTTCCTAAATTGGTACCTTGGCCAGCACCACACTAACCCATGTGGCACCTTTTGTGTGAATTCTGAAGTGGGCCCCCCTACTCAGGAGACTTTACTGCCATCTGCTGGACATTTGTTGTAAATATATAAGTCTGTAGTGACGGCAGTGTGATGGGCCCCACTAGGTCACCTGCATACCCACATGGGGTGGCCCCGCTTGGGTAACCTGCCCTCCTTGCCCCATGGTGATTTTGAGGTAGGACATCACATAATGCCATTATGTCTAAACTGTCCACCCTTGGGTTCTATGCAGGAGACAAAAGGCTATGCAGGTAGATGCCACAGTGTTCACCTGCATCAGCATGCTGGCCCGAGCCATGGGGCCAGGCATTCAACAGGACATCAAGGAGCTGCTGGAGCCCATGCTGGCAGTGGGCCTGAGGTAGGTGTCAGGAACCTGAGCTGTCCCTGTCTCAGGTAGTATGAGGCTCGAGCCACAGTCCTGGGTCTATGTGGAAAGAAAGAGGCATGGATGTTGGCATATAACATTGCCTGGAGAATCCCAGGGACAGAGGAGCCTGTTGGGCTGCCGTCTGTGGGGTCACACAGAGTCGGACACGACTGATCTGACTTAGCAGCAGCAGCAGCAGGTAGGATAGTTCACACTAAATACACAGGCTGATTTCAAATCCATGTTTCCTCACTAGCTTGCTTGGTGATTGTAACTAAATTATTTAACTTCTCTGAGCCTCAGCTTTCTAGTCTGAAAAGTGGGTACAATAACAATTCCTATTGTCTGCATTTGTCATGGGGATTAAGTAGAAGAGTTCATAAAGTGTTTAAGAAGCGTTCTGGTAATGTTCGCATATGTCATTTATATTATTATGGGCAAATTACTTAAGCTCCCTACACTTTTGTTCTTTTCATCTATAAAATAAGGATGATGCTGTCAATCTGCTTCCCAGGTGACTTACTGAGACTTGGTTTTAGTGGCTAAATTATAGTAAACAGGTTTGCTCATGACAAAATCACAGATTGTTTAGAAATCTGGAATCAGACCAAGAGAGTTTAGGATATATATTCAATTTCATAGTATTCTTTCTGCTGTAAAGACAAAGCAGAGATGGGACCCAGTCCCCATTCTAGAGAGAAAGGGCTGTTTCTTCTCCAGAACAGTCCAGATGTCACATGTGCCCTTGACGTGACTGGTTTCCCACCCTTCAGCCCTGCCCTCACAGCTGTGCTCTATGACCTGAGCCGTCAGATTCCACAGCTGAAAAAGGACATCCAAGACGGGCTCCTGAAGATGCTGTCCCTGGTCCTTATGCACAAACCCCTCCGGCACCCAGGCATGCCCAAGGGCCTGGCTCATCAGCTGGCTTCCCCTGGCCTTACGACCCTCCCTGAGGCCAGTGATGTGGGCAGCATCACCCTTGCTCTCCGAACTCTCGGCAGTTTTGAATTTGAAGGTAAGAAATGGTGATAGTCAGTGACACTGGGAACCTGGAGAACAGACTGAGGGTGCCTCGAATCCCTGGCTCTTGCTTGGGTCCTGGAGACAGGGTAGCTGATACTGCAGCAACTCATCCTTTCTGTATTTTTTCCGTGTATTATTAATTCCTATCGTTTGTTTCTTTGTCTCATACAAAGATAGGAAAAGTGGGTAGGGGGTACAGATACTTTGAAGAATAGTATGCATTAATCCAAAGAACTAATACTACAGAGGTGGACTCTGCACGTTCTTACCTCCCTGTAGCTGAGATGGTGTTTAATGCTGTAAAATGTATAAGCAGGGCTTGGGGTGTTTTCATTACTATGGCTGTATGATTTCCAAGAGTACTATACTGTGCAGTTCAGTTTGGAATTCCAAGCTGCAGAAAAACCCACGTTAACGCCCTAGGGAGATATATTTCAGGACAGAAAAATGCACACGTAAATGAAATTTAAGATCACGTAGGTGGTACTGGTCAAGACTACAGAGAAGCAAGTATAAGAAGTCTAGATGTGCTGTCTGAGTACTTAAACAGCATCGATGATTTCGTGTTTCAGTTCCTCCAGTTACACTGATTAACACTCGGGATAATTGATTTCTAATGAATAGAAAGGAGTTATATTTAAACTCAGCCTACATCAAAGTCTCTTTTTGGTATTTGAATCTGGAAACTAAAATAGACAAGGTAAATTTGATCAAAAATGGTTTTTCTCTCTGGGAATATAAAAATCAGGGTCAGAATAAAAGAAAATAATTCATTTTTTGAGGAAAATAAAAGATTAGGATGGAAGCAGGGAGGAACTGTCTTTTGTATGTCTCCCAGTTCCTTCTCCATCTGCCTTTCTGCCCATTGGAATCCCATTTGTTACCTTTTTAAGAGAAGAGTTCTGGGTCAGTTTCTTGCTGATCAATATCTTGTTGAAAATTAAATTAGTAGCCACTAAGTGGAAATTGCAGCCAGCGAGTCGCAGAGCTGCTGTCCAAAGCAGCGGTGTTCATTCTGTCTTCTCTCTGCCCTTGTATCCAGGCCACTCTCTGACCCAGTTTGTCCGCCACTGTGCGGATCACTTCCTGAACAGCGAGCACAAGGAGATCCGCATGGAGGCCGCCCGCACCTGCTCCCGCCTGCTCACGCCCTCTGTCCACCTCATCAGTGGCCACGCTCATGTGGTCAGCCAGACTGCAGTGCAAGTGGTGGCAGATGTGCTCAGCAAACTGCTCGTGGTTGGGATTACCGATCCTGGTAAAGTTTGAGATTCAGGCAGCCTAGCGAAGTGTAGATGCCAGGTGCAGTTAGAAGGAACCAGTTTCCTTGCATGACCCCTCTGGAATCCTTTGGCCTCAACAAACTGATGTCCAGCTCCTTTTCTGGCAAGGCGTTAGGTTTGGTCACACCAGCCTTTTGTGTAAGATAATCAGCCTTAAATTCTGTCATCTTTGTCCTTTCAGTAGAGAAAGAAAATGACAAGTTCGTCGGTGAGACTAGGGTGTCTGGAGTCCTCTCTCTAGGATGGTGGCAGTGGAGGCAGACATGGGAAAGGACTGGAGGGATGAAGGAGTGGAGGCACTAAAAGGCTCACTTGCTCTTGCAGACCCTGACATCCGCTACTGTGTCTTGGCGTCCCTGGATGAGCGCTTTGACGCACACCTGGCCCAGGCGGAGAATCTACAGGCCCTGTTCGTGGCTCTGAATGACCAGGTGTTTGAGATCCGGGAGCTGGCCATCTGTACCGTGGGCCGGCTCAGCAGCATGAACCCAGCCTTCGTCATGCCCTTCCTGCGCAAGATGCTCATCCAGGTGAGGGTGTGACGGCCACCCCTTGTGGTGGTGGGGAGGGCATGCTCCTGTGAGCACTGTTTGGGGAAAGAGAGGAGGAAGGGGGAGAAGGGTTGAGATGCCTGGTAGAAGCCACATTTGGTGCCAAGAATCCACATGTTTTCCCAGCTTGGTAATTGTGGTTCAAGTGCTTTTCACCTCATAGGCCTTTTGTCGGTATGACTCCAGGAGGCCTCCTAGGCCCAGGCTGACCTCTCATGCAGCTCTTCCTTTTTCCTGGCAAGTCACCAGCAAATCCATTTCTTGCTCCTCTTTTCTGCATCTGCTGCAGAGGGTGTCAGTCGGCCCAGTGCCTCCCTGTCCTTCCCCTCCTAATTTTCCCACTGGTGCCAGGCCAGGCACAGAGGCTGAGCACAGGAGAGGTCCCAGTTCTGTTTCTCATTATCACTGCCCCTGCTCTGTGGTCCCTGGCTGTCTTTCCTCAGTAACGCCAGATGCCAAGCTCAGCTGAGTGGACTAGAGCCTCAGGTTGACCTTGCTGCTTGAGCTCCTGAAACCTATCCCCTGGTTTTTGTCTTTATCTACTTAAGGAAGTTCTCCGGCCACCTTGTGAGCAATGCTTGGGGTCCAGTCCTGCCTGCCTTGCGTTACTTCCACCCACCTCTCTGGGTCTCAGCGTGGCTTACTCGGTCATTTCCCGTCCCTTCACTCCATCCTGTCCCTACCTCACCCTCAGCTTCATGACCCTCCCCATGGTTTCTTTTGAAGTAAATAAATGCTTCTAACAAATAAAGTACTTAGACATAGAAAATTATAAATATATGTCACTTTTACCCTGAAGAAATAGCATTTATTCACAATTTATCATAGTTAAAGTGACAATGAATAAAGTCATCAGTGAACAAATAAATATTATACTTATATTGGCACTTACGCTTTTAGCTTAATGGTTTATTTCTTAACTGCTGGCCTGTGTTAGGAGTGCCTATCATTTTAAGTCTTTTTGAAATAGGTAAAGTTTGGGGAAGGACAAGAAATCATTGTTGAGCCTGCCAACTCAAACTGTACTAAGTAAGCTTGATAAGGATATAATTCCTAATGAGAATATCAGTACATTCATTCAGACAACAGATGTTTTGAGCACCTGCTATGTTCCAAGTACTACTGGGTCCTGGAAGCACGTCAGTGAAGCAGCCAGGGGTGGCCTGTGTCGTCGAGAAGCTTACAGTAAGCTGTCAGGCCTTCTCATTTTTCTGATGCTGGAAAATGTGAAGCATCATTAAATGAATTTACGCTGTACTGAACTCAGCCCTTGAAATACCAAAGTTTTATTTCATTTTTTCTGTTTTATCAGAAGGCTCAAATCTGGGAACCCTTTATTAGCAAAAGGAATGAATAAAACAAGGCTGCTTGGGGAAAATTTTTAAATAATTTTTCTTGGTTTTAAACTTTGACACAAGTTTCCCCCTGCTGAATTGTACATTTTCATGCCTTGGTAAGGGACCATACCCAAGTGTGCTGTGGTCTTTTCTTGGTGTCTTGATCATCAGGGAGGGCACTGCATATTGTTATTACCCACTTCCCTTGCTCAGTGATGCTCTTTGGCTCTGGAGTAAGTTGAGGACTCTGATTTGGCACCACGCTGTCCCAGAGAGTTGTGCATTGCTCCCTGGAGCCGTTTCCTCCCAGCCAGACATCTCTCCTTGCAGTTACGGGTCTATTCATAGTATCCCTCTCCATCCCTTCTCACTGCTGTCTGTTGTGATCTACTGACAACAGGCTAGGGGCATCCAGGAAATCGGGATTATTAAAGCAATACTCTATGACGAAACATTAACTTGGGGACTTCTCTGGGTAGCTGAGTTAACATGAGCTTTGTTTCTCACTTTTCCCACTGTGCAGAGGTTTCCTTCTGGCAACTTCAGCTCTCCAGAAGTTTGTCTATATTAAGTTGTTTATGTCTGTGTCCCTAGGAGCATAACATGCTGATTTGCTGGTGTTTTCAGCAGGTTGGTTAGATCACACATGTTATCTCTGTTCATTAAGATTCAAAGGGATCCTGTTGGTATGATCCCTGTTTAGGTTTATCTAGAGGTGCCCAGAACCACTGCTGAGTTTCAGTATTTCAGCATCATCGGTCTTTGATTCCATTGTTATTGTTTATAGTCACTCTGAGTGATTTGCTGACTGGAATCTGCAAGATTTTTTTTGCAGAGAGCCCTCGCATCAGTCTTTATTTTTGCAAAACCCTGTTCACAGTGAGCCGTGTGTTTTCTCAGCCTCCTGTGACTGTCTCCACTGTTAAATGCTGTGTTTCACAGAGGACCAAGGGCCCGTGGAGCACTGTGACAGACGGAGAAGGGGCTGGTCCCAAGCAGTTTTTCCTCTTGTCACTGCTGTCTTCAGGACTGTTCTGTGAGCTGCAGAGATGGCCTTGCTTGTGGAGTATCCCCAGTTCTGGTTCCTTCCTCTAGTCCCCGCCTCTTTCTCCCTTCAGACACACAGCCCCTGTTGAGTTTCCTCTGCCACAGAGAGCCTTTCTTACCTACAGATTCTGACAGAGCTGGAGCACAGTGGCATTGGAAGAATCAAGGAGCAGAGTGCCCGCATGCTGGGCCACCTGGTCTCCAACGCCCCGCGGCTCATCCGCCCCTACATGGAGCCTATTCTGAAGGTAATCTGCAGCAGACAGAGACGGGTACTCTCTCTCCAGGCCGTCTTGGGACAAAGGGAGTGTTTCGTTGGTACACTGAACAAAGTAGATCATTTCTTTGGTCCCACACTCAGGGACAAGAGCCGCATCAAGCACCTGCAGCTCAAGAATACCAGGAATTTCACCAATTGCAGGAAAGCGCTCTCCTGATGATCTCCTCCTGACCAGGAGGATGTAGTGTTTCAAGCACATCATCACTTATCAAATGTGCCTGAAGAGGAGAAAATAGCAGCATAAAGTAGCTCCTCCAAAGTGAAGAAATAAGTGAGCTTTAAAATCTGAGGCAGTGGGACTTCCCTGGTGGTCCAGTGGCTAAGACTCTGCACTCCCAGTCCAGGAGGTACAGGTTCGAGCCCTGGTCAGGGAACTAAGATCCCATATTCTGCAGGACACAGGCAAAAATATATATTTATCTGAGACAGCCTTCAAATCTGAATATATTAAGAGTTATGTGTGTCACAACCTATGGGAATATGGGTACATGGTCACACAGATGCAGTTTAGAAAAGGCATGGGAAACATTTGTAAATCATGGCACTTCCCAGCTCCCTCCTACGTCAGACTTGCGTACAGTATGGAGAAAGGAGAATTTACATTCCAGAGGAACCCTGGGTTCATAAAGCCAGAGAAGTAATTTATCTGTGTCTGAGATGGTCTCTGGGGTGAACTTTACTTATGTGAAAAGAAGTTTCCTAGTCAACTCTCACCAGCATTCATTTTCTTGTACCTTTTTTCCATAGGCTTTAATTTTGAAACTGAAAGATCCAGACCCTGATCCAAACCCAGGTGTGATCAATAATGTCTTGGCTACTATAGGAGAGTTGGCTCAGGTAAGGGGACAGCTGTTTTTTTCCATAGGATGGGAAGAATGTGATTATACCTCTGATGAGGTCAAAATAGTTCTTAATGCCATAATTTCTAATGGTGTCTGCCACCTCCTTTTTCATTTTGTAGGTTAGTGGCCTCGAAATGAGGAAATGGGTTGATGAACTTTTTATTATCATCATGGACATGCTGCAAGACTCCTCTCTGTTGGCCAAGAGGCAGGTGAGTAGCACTACTTCTTTGAACAGGACAGGCCCATGGGGCCAGGGCCCTGTCACCTTAGTGTCCCCAAACAATGGTTAGCACATAGTGGGTACTCGGAAACATTTGTTGACTTAGTAAAAAGAAGAAAGACTTGGAACCCGAATTAGCTGTCATCCTGACCCAGAGTTGCTATCAGTGTTAGAGCTGACCAGTGCCGTTTCCTCTAAACAAAAAAAAATTACAGATCATCCATCAGAACTCCGGCCCCCTAAAAGGAAAAAGAGTGCCTTGGCCTCTAGCTATAGAGGCAACAGAGCTCCAGCCTACTCTCCCCAGTCCTGGTTTCACTTTGATCATTGAGATCATTAGGTGCCTAGACTAAAAGGAAGACCAACCTTAATTTCCTTTTGGGTCAGACTTCTATCAATCATCCATGGTGAGAAGGACTGTGTACTTCCCTTGAGAAAGGCAGGACTGCTCTTTACCTTTGATCCAGTGACGGTTGTATTGGTTTGTAGCCTTGTTTTTATGCCCCAGCTCTCAGAATTTGTGTTTATGGTTAGTGTCTTCACTGGAAATTCTTTTCTTGTAATAGCCTTTAACTCTTTTTTATAACCATTTAACACAGAGTACGAAGTATGTTTTCCTTTCTCTCTTACTGGCTGTATTAGTCATGTGACCTTTTTCCTGTCCAGGTGGCTCTGTGGACCCTGGGGCAGTTGGTGGCCAGCACTGGCTATGTGGTTGAGCCCTACAGGAAGTACCCCACGTTGCTGGAGGTGCTGCTGAACTTTCTGAAGACTGAGCAGAACCAGGGTACACGGCGGGAGGTAGGAAACTTGTCAGACTTAGTCTTTACAGACTTGCTGGGAGAATGGAGAGAGTGGGAGATGTTTGCGGCATTAACAGGCTCCAGCGGTGTTGATGAGACTTCCTCTCCCTTTCGGTTTCGTCCCTGTAGCTGGGAACGGGAGAGGAGTGTCCGTGAGCACTGTTTTGTAGTCAGGTGCTGTGATAAATGTTTTCCTTTTCCCCCACCCCTTTCCCATGCAGGCTATCCGTGTGTTGGGGCTCCTAGGTGCGTTGGATCCTTACAAGCACAAAGTGAACATTGGCATGATTGACCAGTCCCGGGACGCTTCTGCCGTCAGCCTGTCAGAGTCCAAGTCAAGTCAGGATTCTTGTAAGTTGAGGGGACCCGTGAGTGGCTTGCCAAGTGCTCGCCTCACAAAACCCTCACTGGCCGTGTTTAGAAAGAGCCTGGTGCTGGATAACTATAAAATGATCCCTCACTGGTTCACTTGGTGCTGACTTTTGAATGGAGTGTCAGCAGTTTCCTCTTGAATCATAGGAAGGGGGCTGTGTCTAGAGTCTCCCTGTTGCCTAGGTTCTTTGTTAAGGGTTAACAGACTATGTCTGTGCTCACTTTTTGTGCTGATGAGAAGAGGTGAATTCTCACCCCATCACCTTTGTTCATCTGTCATTCTTTGTTAGTGCCTGTTTGGTGTTTTCTCTTCCCATGGCACCCAAGTAGGAAGAGGGTAGAACTGATTCTCCCAATTTTAATTGATAGGGAAATATGATGCAAGGCTCAGAGGGCATAGAAAAGCAGATTGCAGTCTGAATCCATGGTTCTTTTTCCATCAAGTGGTCTGGCCCTGGAGTTCTTTGCCTTGTAGATAAATAGCCTAAGAGATTGGGTAGGGCCTGGGGATGCTGGCAAGTTTTCTAGACTTAACCCACTGTCTCCATCAGGCAGATTTATCTGAAAGTATAAAAGTTCAACAGTGGCTTCCCCATCCAGTTCAGCAAAATAAAATAAATAAAAAATAAATAATTTGTATTTGAACTCTGTGGACGGGCTCCTTCTGCTTCCAGTTATATTAGATAAGTGTGCCTGTGATGTATCCTGCAGACCTATAGCATCAAGCAGAGCCCGAGCCATGTCCTCTAGGTGTTCCTCCACCCTCAGCACCGTGTCATCCAGTCTTCTGGGTGTTCTGCTTCTCAGTGTCCTTATTGTGCTGCTAAACACCCTCCATACCCTCCTCCACCCCCAGTCCTTGAGATCCTTGTTGTTCAGGTCAGGTAGCATTTGTTGCTAACTTGTCTGAATTCCCCAGGGGGACCAAGCAACTGCTGAACAGATGTTTGCCTAATTTAATCCCCCTTACTTTCATTTGGGGGAGTAATTATTTTTATTGATGGTTTCAGCTACGAAGTTGTGAACTGAAATGATAAGAAGCTAAATTAAACACAGCAATTTAAAGCAAACCCATCATGTACTGTTTTAGGCTTTCATAGTTTAGATAACAGACAAGCCAAAAACTGTGTGTCCTTCATGGTGAGAGCCTATTCATTGGTTCCTAATATACCCTGTATTCCCAGTGCTGTTAGAATGTGGCAGGGAGAAAGACATGAATGCTAATGAGTGTCTGGAGGATTTTTGTTTGTTGTTAACCATGCTTTGTCCGCAGTCAGAGTCGCGTGTAGCTCATAACCCTCATCACTCTTTGGTCCTAGCTGACTACAGCACCAGCGAGATGCTGGTCAACATGGGGAACCTGCCTCTAGACGAGTTCTACCCGGCCGTGTCCATGGTGGCCCTGATGCGCATCTTCCGAGACCAGTCCCTCTCTCACCACCACACCATGGTCGTCCAGGCCATCACCTTCATCTTCAAGTCCCTGGGGCTGAAGTGCGTGCAGTTCCTGCCCCAGGTCATGCCCACATTCCTGAATGTCATTCGGGTTTGTGATGGGGCCATCCGGGAAGTAAGTTCCTAAACCCCTGACCCTTGTTCCTCCCTGCCCAGTGCCTGTGTGGAAGGTCTATCTGCGCCCTGGCTTCCTTATAATGCACTCTGCTTGCTGTTACTTCCCTGAGCTTCTGACACCTAGGTGTGCAGGATTCATCAGCTCAGCCCAGCTTCCTGTCATATTATTCAGAATGGCTGAAAGATGAGTGGCTGGTGGGACGGGACAGCATTGTTATTCTCAGTAATCTAGTGTTCAGTCCAGTAATCTGATGGAACATCCCACAGTGGATTTCTGATTTTTTCTTCATAACTAGATTTAAGTCACGCACTTGTGGGAATATTCCAGAGGTGCAGTTACAATACTTCTTATTGGATCTGGTAATGTCAGTTTGTCCTGTTATTGTTGGTCTAAGGTTGAGCATGTGGTAAGGTTGGTATCTATCAGATCTCTCCATGTAAAGTTACCTGTTTCCCTCAGTCATCAGTAGCGTGTGGGGTGATAACTTTGAGACTGTGTGACTGTCCTCTCCCCCGGCTACCTTTCACCTAGTGATTTTAGCCTCCATTGAGGATCCTTGCTGAAATCAGTTATCATGCTGTTTATAAAGTAATAACTTTAGTTCTTTCTTTCCTTCTGCTTCTGATAGCTGTCATTTTCTGTAAAGAATAATTTTCCCCTTTCCCTTCCTCTTCCTCTCTCTTGGTCTTTTTCTTTCTCTAACCATAGAGCACGCACCGTGGTTCTGTGATTACCATACCTGTACCACTACCTACAGCAAACCTACTGAATACAGTTCAGGGTGGCTTTGCAGTGCCTACTGTTCTTAGAATATACTCCACAAGGGTATACAGTCAGAGTACTGCCTTTAAAAGATACTGGAAGTAATTATTTTTCCTTCTCTGATCATATGGTCAATTTGATGTACATTCTGTCTATGGGGTCACACAGAGTCGGACACGACTGAAGTGACTTAGCAGCAGCAGCAGAGGAGATAGTATGTTTTTTAGCAAATGTATTTTCTAACTTTGCTCCTGGAGTGTACAAGTGCAGTTTATTTTTACATAATCAACCTCATTGATTTCTTACTAATTCTAATAATTTGCCTGTATATTTTCCCAGGTTTTCACTCTAGATGATCATATAGTCTGCAGAAAATAGAAAGCAGTTTTGCCTTTTTTGTTTTAGTCTGTAAAGCTGTTGTTACTTTTCTTTACTGCATTCCTAGGACCTTCACTGTAGTGTTGAGTAGACTGTAATAGAGGAAACCTTTAATCTTGTTCCTGATGTAATGGGACTGCAGTTAAGATTTCATCAATAAACATCATGTTTGCTGTAGGTTTTTGATAGGTAGCTTTTTAAAGGTTATGAACGTTTCCTTATGGTATTATTTGCTAAAGAGTTTCTATCATGAATAGGTATTAGCTTTATCAAATGCTTTTTTTTTATCTTGTGATAATCATTTTTTTTCTTTTAATTTATTAATATGTTGAATTACACTGATACATGTTTTAATGCTGAAATACCCTTGATATCTTGTGTCAAAATCATCTTGGTTATGATATTTTTTAATTCATTGATTTTCTATCTATTATGTAATTTAGAATTTTTCCATCTGTGTTCCTGAGAGGAGCTGACCTATAATTTTTTTTTAACCACAGTTTCAAAGATTTGTTTCGCTTTTCTGTTCCTTCTTGAGACAATTTGAGTCACATTTTTCTAAGAAAGTATTTGTTTTATCTGAATAATAAAATCTATTGATATGAAGTTGTTCACTATTTTATATTTTAATTTCTTGGTAGAGGTTTGTCATAGTATTTTTCTTTTTCAAAGAACCAATTTTTGCTTTTGTTTCTCTTCTTTTTTAAAAAGTTTAAAATTTATGTGTTATTTTTTGGCTGCCCTGGATCTTAGTTTCAGCATGAGGGATCTAGTTGCAACATGGGAACTCTTAATTGTGTCATGTGGAATCTAGTTCCCTGACCAAGGATCAAACCTGCGCCCCCTGCGTTGGGAATCTTAGCCACTAGACCATCAGGGAAGTCCCCTGTTTCTCTTCTCTCTTATATCTTTGTTTCTATTTCTTTAATCTGCTCTTTACTATTACTTTCCTTCTATTTTTTTATTTCTGCTTTAAAAAAGAATTATTAGATATTAGCTTCTTGATGGTTGATCTTTCTCCTTGTCTAAATGTAATCTGTTAAGGCTGTAAATTTAACTCCAAGTTAAATTAGAAGTGGATATTTTAATTTGCAAATTAAATGTAGCTGCTGCATTCAAAAACTTTATTGAGGTGAAATTTACATGCCATAAAAATTTATCCTTCTTACGTCCTTCTTACATGTAAAATCCAATGATTTTTAGTATATTTACAGAGTTGCAACATCACTACAATCTAATTTTAGAAAATTCCCGTAACCCCAGAGAGAAACCTCCTGCCCGTTTGCAGTCATTTTCCATTCCTATCCCAACCTTAGGCAACCATTTACCTACTTTCTGTCTCTGTAGATTTGCTTTTTCTGGACATTTCATAGAATTAGAAGCATACACAATTTTTGTGTCTGGCTTCTTTTACTTTTGAGATTCATCTGTGTTGTTCAGATTGTTCATTCCTTTTTCATTGCTGAATAATAATGTATTTTCATTACTCTTCAGAAGTAAGTATTTTCTAATCTTTGTTATGACTTCTTTCATCATCAAGTTAGTTAGAAGTGGGTATTTTAATTTGCAAATGTAGGATTTTAAATTTCTTTCTTCAATATCGGTTTCTAACTCGATTGCTTTGGGTTTATGATTCTTTGATGTGTGCTGAAACTGCCTTAATCATCTAATGCTTGATTGTTTTCAGCAAACATTTCCTCTGCACTTGGGAATAGGATGTATTTGCTAATGTTAGGCACAAGATTTTACATATGTTATTAGATTTGAACTTGTATTTGAATCTTTTATATCATTATTAATATTTGTTTGCTTAATCTATCAAGTACTGAGAGAAGTGAGATAAAAATTCTCTTTTACAAGGATAGATTTATAAATTTCTCATAGTGTAGTTAATTTGGGGATTATATTATTAGGTGCATACACATTTTAAATCATCATATCTTCCTGGTGAGCTGAATCTTTTATCATTTTACAGACCCTTTTTGTCTTTGATAATACCTTGAGATTTGTTTTGCCTAATGTTAATTTAGTTATGCCAGCTTTTTTTTTGAGTCTTTTCTTATCTTTTTACTTTTGACTGTCTTGTGACTTTTTGCTTCAGGTTGGTATTTCATAATAATATATATAATAATATAGCTAGATTAACTTTTTAATCTATTTGAAATTCTTTGTCTTTCAAGCAGTATGTTCAGTCCAGTTACATTTACTGTGATTGCTGATAGATTTAGGCTGATACCCACCGTCTTATATAGTGCAGTACTTTTGTCTTACCTTGTATATTCTCTTTCTTTTCTTTTTGGGGTTTGATTGAGCTTTCATTTTCTTATCTCTTGCCCTCTCTTTTGTAATGGAATATTTTAACCATAAACAAAAAGTAGACAACTTAAATTCTCATACTCATCAACAATTATAAGTATCTTATCAATTTGGTTTCATCTTATTACCTGCCCCCCTCCTGCCCTAAACACACACACACACACACTTTCACACACACTTTTTTTCTGGGGCATTTTAAAGCAAATTCCAGATAAAATAATATTTCACCATTCAGGTCTCCCCTCTCTGTGTAACCACAGTTACAATAGCTACAAAATTAATGAATTAATGAAATTCTTTAATGTGATCTAATACCAATCCTTCTTCAGATATCCTTGTTTGTCTTAAAATTTTCTTTTCACATTTAGCTTGTTCAAATGAGAATCCAAATACTATGGCACTTGGCCTATATATCTAGTTCTCTTTCTGTATCTTCTCCTTTTCCCCTCACTTTTTTTCTTTTCATTCCGTGTATTTGTGGAAGAAACCAGGTCATTTGTCCTACAGAATTTTGCATTCTGGATTTGCCTGCTTGTATTGTCAAGATGTCTTTTAATTTTTCTCGTAGACCAGTTAGATTTAGAGGATTCATTATTTTCAGGTTTTATTCTTTTGGCAAGAAATACTTCATAGGTGGTACCATATACTTTGTATTTGGGCATTTAGTAAACAGGTATTTTCTAAATGATCCACTTCTAGTGATGTACAGGTTCACCGGAGGATTCAAGTGGTGTGATATTGCATTCTTCATCCGCCTTTATCTCAATCACTTTAGTGTTTATTGATTATTGTTTCCTAGAACTGTTATTTGAATAGCAGTTGCAAAGTGGTGATTTTCTGTTATTCCTTTTGGATTTATTAGTTAGAAATCATCTATAAAAAACTTTGTGTCATCAACAGTTTAGTCATTTAAAGGATAGTTCATTCAGGAAGGGCAGAACAGACGCAGGATTCTTTGCTTTCATCGCTTTTTGAGAATAATGAATCGGGTCCCTGACAACCTCTCAAAAGGTGACCCAGGCAACCCCCTCGACCCTGACATTTTTTGGAATATCACTGCCAATGCATGGATTTATGTATTGAAGACAGTCTTCTTTTAATGATCTAATTATTTCAATCTACCCGGCTTTGTGTTCTTTTTAAACTGCCCAGTGATCTTAGTCTTTGATCATTTTCTTTCTTTCTGGCCAAAAAAAAAGAAGAGACTTCAGACTTACACTCCAGCTTGGGCATAGCCACTTGCAAGGAGCTGTGGTTTCTTCAGGTAAGAGATGGAACATAGAGACAGCAGTTTGTATGCTAGGATGCTCTTTGCTGCTGCTGTGTCATTGTTTCTAGGCCTTCTCAGTGAACAGAACTAGAAATATGTAGTTTTTAAAAAGGAAAAATAATCCATACCTTAATACTGATAGTTCAAATTTAAGATTAAAGAGTTGTTTTTTACTTCTTTGACTTTATACTTGTATCTCTTTTCTGTTACACTGAAAATCTTGATTCCTGTGTTGTGAGTTCTCTGTAAGTACTTGTTTTATATTACAGAATGTATATATATTTTTTTACACATATATACAGTAAATGACCAAGCGTTAACTATGATTACAGAGTGCAGGTCAAGGTTTTTTGCAATTTATTTTTGTTCTGAAGATGTGTTCTATTGGGAATATACACCAAACTACTGTGTTCAGAGTCACTTGAAATAATCCTTTGAGTGATGTGAAACCAACTTGGTTTATAGTTAAATTCATTTATTCCTATTTCCTTTCAATTTTTAGAAATTTCTTGAGAGTTTTTCTAATTTAACTTTCATTCTAGTTTTGTAAGACATTAGCATGATTGCAAAGTCAAAACTGTAAGACAAGAGATTGATCTATTCAGCAAAGACTAGCTTCTCTCTCCATTCTCATACCTTGTTTCTTCTGTCCTCTGTCATTCACCATTGCAAATCACCACCAACGTAGCAGCTTGAAACAACACAGATTGATTGTCTTACAGGTCTTTAGGTCCTAAGTCTGACATCGATCATACTGAACTGCGATCATGGTGCCCTTTTGGCTGTGTTCCTTCCTGGAGGCTCTAGGGGGAACCCTTTTCCTTGCTTTTTCTGGCTTCTAGAGGCGGCCTGCCTTCTTTGGCCGTCTCCTTGCTTCTTCAGAGTCAGCAACACTGTCTCTCTTTGACTCTTCTTTTGCCCTCAAATCTTTCTCTCTGAACATAACTGGTAAAGGATCTCTGCTTTTAAGGACTCCTGTAATTAGATTAGGCCCACCATGATAATCTCTGTATCTTGGGGTCCTGACCCCCTAATCACATCCTCCAAAGCCCCACTTGTCATGTAAAGTAGTTTATTCACAGGTCTAGGAAATAGGACCTGGACATCTTTCAGTTAGTCAGTCAGTCAGTTCAGTCACGTCCGACTCTTTGCGACCCCATGAATCACAGCACGCCAGTCCTCCCTGTCCATCACCAACTCCCGGAGTTCACGCAAACTCATGTCCATCGAGTCGGTGATGCCATTCAGCCATCTCATTCTCTGTCGTCCCCGTCTCCTCCCACCCCCAATCCCGCCTAGCATCAGACACTTTTCCAGTGAGTCAACTCGTTGCATAAGGTGGCCACAGTATTTGGGGTGCTATAATTCTGCCTACCACGCTTCCCCCTAAGGTAACCAGCTTTTCCAGTTTTTAAATTCTATGTTTTCACTGTTTATTATTGAAAAATGAGAAAATATTTGTCTTCTACCTCCTTTTGTCAGAAGGTAACATAATATAAACCTTCGGAACTTTGCTTTTTTCCCACTTTCAACAGAATATCCTGGAGTTCACACCATAGCAGTGTATTGAGAAATGCCTTCATTCCTTTAGAGACACATGGGACTTCATTGTGTGAACATACCATAGCTATTTGACCAATCCCTGCCGATGACTGTATTTTTTCCAGTCTTTGGTATTTAAAATAATCCCACAATGAAAAGCTTTGGGTATATATCATTTTCACCTCTGTTTCTTCTTGTATCGATACTTAAATGGCTTCACTTTTTAGGTCTTTGAGCTCTTTCGTATATGTCCCAGTGTACAGATTGAGAAATGGGTCCAAATTTATCTTTTTCACCCATAAAATTTGACTTGCATATCTTATTTAACAAAGTCTAAAATTAATCAGTATGTCTATCCTTTTCACTGAACAATATACAGAACTTGGGATGACTGCTCAAAGTACCTCCCTTCCCTCTTATATTATGTAGTATCACTTTTTTTAACACCAAATTAAACATTATTATATTATTTTATGCAAACAATATTTGTTTATATTTATCCACATTTGCCACTTCATTTCTTCTCCCATCTCAGAGCTTCCTCCTAGGGTCATTTTCGTTCTCTCTAAGGCAGATACCTTTTCTGAGCATCCATTGAAGTAAATGTTGTTTTTGTTTATCTGAAAAAAAATCTTTATTTCACCCTCTTTTAAAACCTTTTTTTAGCTGAGAATACGATTCTGGGTTCTCCTTCAGCTATAGATGTTATCCCACTGTTTTCTGACTTCTGTTGTTGCTCTTAAGGAGTTATCATTCCTTTGTATTTAATCTCCCTTTCTTCTGTGACTGTTTCAGATCTTCTCATTGTTTTTGTTGTCCTGAGGTTTCAGGACTGCAAATCTGCATTTGCATTTCTCTTTTTTACCCTGTTGGGAACTTGTGGACTCTGAATATGAAGATTCTGTCCTTCTATTTTTCCTTCCAGAATTTGGTTCAACACGTGGGACTTCTCACTTTCTCTTTAATGTCTCTTAGTTTCTTATTGTGTAGTTCTTCTTTGTCTCTCAGAGATGCATTCTGAATGTGTCTTCACATCCATTTTCTGTTCACTAATTCTTTAACCATGTCTTTGATCTGTCATTGAGTTTTTAGTTCCTACTACATTTTATAATTTCTAAAGTCATCCTGGGTTCTTTCAAACACGCCTAATATTTTTATAGTACTTTGTTCCTAACTCATTTTTTAAAATTCTCATTCTTATTCCTTTAAGCGTTTTAAGCAGGTTTGTTTTATATTCTCTGTCCACTAACTCCAGAGAAGCCTGGAGTGCTGCAGTCCATGGAGTCGCAAAGAGTCGGACATGACCGAGTGACTGAATTGTACTGAATTCTAGTATATGTAGGATTTTCGATGGGTCTAATTCTGTTGTTTATTGCTTTTGCCAAGTCATGCTGGCAGCAAGCTTGTAAGTCTGTCCTTGTATGTTTCACAATTTTGGATCATGCATCATATTCAGCTGGGCTCCCCCTGGAGCGGTAATACTGGAATATATGCTCTTAACTTGCATCTCTCCAGTGAGGGTTTGCATTTGCTTCTACCACGTGATCCAGGAGAACTGAAGTTAGATTCTTGGCTTACAGTTTCTCAAGCCACACAGGTAGTTAAAAGTTATCCTCTAAACTCATTGTGTGAGTGTGGCCTTGAAATTACACACTTTTAGGAAGACTTTTTCTTCTATCTCAACCTCACGTCGAGACTGACATTATTTGTCTCCTTTTGCCAGTGGACAGATTGGGGGGTGGAGGCCTTCACCATTTTTCTTAATATGTAACTTTTTGAAGTTTTGGCTTTATGTGAAAGGTTTCAGTTCAGATAATCTACCAACAGTGTTTGTCATCTTTTATGCATTATTTTTAGGCTTTTCATAGCAAGGGGACCTGGGAGGGCATCTCGAAGTGAAAGTGGTAGTCATTCAGTCGTGTCCAACTCTTTGTGACCCTGTGGACTGCAGCTCACCAGGCTCCTCTGTCCACAAATTTCTCCAGGCAAGGATGCTGGAGTGAATTGTCATTCCCTTCTCCAGGGGATCTTCCCGACCCAGGGATCGAACCTGGGTCTCCTGCGTTGCAGGTGAACTCTTTACCATCTGAGCCACCAGGAAAGTATTTTCAGGAACAAAACTATGTGTTCTTTTAAAATACTAATGTTCAGGAGGAAAAAGAGAAAAAAGCTTGTGAAAGAAGGAGAAGAAATGAGGTGGCTGCTTGGGCTCCCTGCCTGGCGCTGATGCGCCTGCCTGTGTATATCCTGTGAATCAGCCACTGGAGAGGCTGCCACTGGACACCTCATGGGAAACGACAGCACGGTCAGGATGCTTTTGTCTTGAGGTTTCCCCTGACCTCCCTGCCATCCACAGTGCCCTGCTTTTCCTCCAGCTTAGACTTTCTGCCTCCTCTCGTGTTGCGCATCACACAAATTTAACTCAAGAACCATTATATTTTAGAATCTCCTGTCCCTTGATCTCTGTAACGTACTATTGGGCCCGTTTCACAGAAACTGTCAGCAGTGGTTCTGTGATCAGGTGCCCAGGAGTTGGGAAGGGATGGTTCCACTGAGTCAAACCTGTGTCCCACGTGGAACCAGCTTCTAACCCCCTTAGAATCCACTGGTGTCATTGAACTTGGAGAATGAGTCCATACTCTCTCTGAGCCAGACCTATATTGAAGAGGCCTGTCAGTCTCATTTCTTTAGGTAATGAGTTCTGTAGGCCCATTACTCACTATTTGAAGCACTTTATTTTTAAAACTTACCCAAGTTTTAAAGCCATGAATAAGGGTGGAAATATATATGTATGAAATTATCCTTGTTGGTGGAGGGCAGCAAAGGCGCAGGGAGCTATAAAAATTGGGGGCATGGGTTTAGAGTATGATTTGCTACTTGATATTGACATGGAGCACTATCTGAGGTTCATAACAAAATAAAAACTATGCCTTAAAGACATCTTAAACCTGAAAAGAGTTGGGATTTCTCTTCCCAAAGCTGTCCTTACTCCTAACTTTATTTCATGAATGGCATCTCTTGACAGTGGCAAGATACCAGCCTAAATAGAATCTCCTTATTCCATCCCTCCCTCAATTTGCTTGCTGTTTTGGTTTACAGTGTCTTAGAGAGGCGATTAGCTAATTAATTAAGACCTAATTAATTGAGTTAATTACTACAAATGAATCACGATGCCCATAATGGTTAGATGTATTTATTTTAGAAAGTAAGTGGTAGTGAATTAAGACAAACAAAATAAGCAAAATAATACATTTATAGTTAATTAGCTTTATTAAATTAATAAAAGATACATTTATAGTTAATTAAAAATTTCATGTCCTTTTTTACGTTTTTAGTAGTCCTTCACCAGTAGATGATGATGTTCGCTGGGCTTTTAACAGTATTTGTGTCCCTGTTCTGGTGCAGTATGTAAACCGTGAACTCCCAGATGTTCAAACAGGTTTTAGAAAAGGCAGAGGCACCAGAGATCAAATTGCCAACATCCGCTGGATCATGGAGAAAGCAAGAGAGTTTCAGAAAAACATCTATTTCTGCTTCATTGACTATGCCAAAGCCTTTGACTGTGTGGATCACAATAAACTGTGGAACATTCTGAAAGAGATGGGAATCCCAGACCACCTGACCTGCCTCTTGAGAAACCTGTATGCAGGTCAGGAAGCAACAGTTAGAACTGGACATGGAACAACAGACTGGTTCCAAGTAGGAAAAGGAGTACGTCAAGGTTGTATATTGTCACCTTGCTTATTTAACTTATATTCAGAGTACATCATGAGGAACGCTGGGCTGGAAGAAGCACAAGCTGGAGTCAAGATTGCCGGGAGAAATATCAATAACCTCAGATATGCAGATGACACTACCCTTATGGCAGAAAGTGAAGAGGAACTCAAAAGCCTCTTGATGAAAGTGAAAGAGGAGAGTGAAAAGGTTGGCTTGAAGCTCAACATTCAGAAAACAAAGATCATGGCATCTGGTCCCATCACTTCATGGGAAATAGATGGAAAAACAGTGGAAACAGTGTCAGACTTTTTTTTTTGGGCTCCAAAATTACTGCAGATGCTGATTGCAGCCATGAAATTAAAAGACGCTTGCTCCTTGGAAGGAAAGTTATGACCAATCTTGATAGTATATTAAAAAGCAGAGACATTGCTTTGCCAACCAAGGTCCGTCTAGTCAAGGCAATGGTTTTTCCCGTGGTCATGTATGGATGTGAGAGTTGGACTGTGAAGAAAGCTGATCGCCGAAGAATCGATGCTTTTGAACTGTGGTGTTGGAGAAGACTCTTGAGAGTCCCTTATACTGCAAGGAGATCCAACCAGTCCATTCTAAAGGAGATCAATCCTGGATGTTCATTGGAGGGACTGATGCTAAAGCTGAAACTGCAATACTTTGGCCACCTCATGCGACGAGTTGACTCCCTGGAAAAGACTCTGATGCTGGGAAAGGTTGGGGGCGGGAGGAGAAGGGGACGACGGAGGATGAGATGGCTGGATGGCATCACCGACTCTGTGAACATGAGTTTGAGTGTACTCCGGGAGTTGGTGATGGACAGGGAGGCCTGGTGTGCTGTGATTCATGGGGTCGCGGAGAGTCGGACACGACTGAGCGACTGAACTGAACTGAACTCTGGTGCTCTCCAGGCATCAGCACATTTAACTCTTAGACCAGGCCTATGAGATAAGAACTGTTATCTCTCATTTTCCCACTGAAGAGGCTGAGTCAGAGAAGTTAAATGAAGGTCACGAAGCTCGTAGGTAACAGAAATGGCTCAGAACAGCTAGTCTGCCCCCAGATCCCCTGCTGAGCAGAAACTGGCTCACCTGGCAAGTAAAGCCACTGACAGTTGTTTCAGCTCCCACCACCATTCCTGCCGACAGTTTTAAATTTCATTCTTTGAAGCTTATTCTCAGCAGATAGGGTGGTACAGAAGCCAAATCCACGGTTGTCTTTATTGGTTCACGTGGACCCTGGGTAGGCCTGGAAGTTCTACATCGTTTGTGGTGCCAACGTGCTGACCTCTTCTCTGTTTCAGTTTCTGTTCCAGCAGCTGGGAATGTTGGTTTCCTTTGTGAAGAGCCACATCAGACCTTACATGGATGAGATAGTCACACTCATGAGAGTGAGTAGAAATGAATGCTTTGGCCTGTTCTTTGGGGTTTGGGTCCAGTAGCGTCTGGAAGCAGGTTTGGATGACATGGACATGTTGTTTATGGGTCGTCATAGAGCTGTTACAACCTGAGGATGAAAAGTGGAGCATGCTATCCCAGCGGATCATGAAGGGGTGGGGGCCATGGCTACAGGCTCCCAGGTACAAGAATTCAAGGTGTGAAGTCTGAGGAGAAATCCTGAAGTAATTGTTCTGCCAGAAATAGAATTGAGTTCCTTGCCTCACACACAGCAGAGCAATTTCACTTTACTATCACAACAGTGCTTCACTGTTTCCACAAAAGCCCTCTTCCTTACTGCCTATAAAACCATGGCTTTAAGAGAGGACTGGGGATTGGGCCTTCCTGGGGCCATTAAATATGATGGACTCCTGTCAGACTCTGAGGAGGAAGGTGATGCTTTCCCCTGCTGCCTTCTACAGCCTGACTGCCGCCTTCTGACTCTGCAGTCATGAGAGAGGGGGCTTGCATCCCAGATGTTATAATGTACTTTAAGCAGGTGCAGAGGACACCCCATTGACAGTAGTATTGTTTTTCTGTTCTTTATAATTTCAGTGTCTGCTGGGGAGGTTGCTTTGCAGAGATGGCTATGTCCTAAAAAATTTGGAAGACACTTCTTCCAGTCATTTTTCTTCTTCTATACCAGCACTTTGTAGTTGGCTTGAAGGAGGCAGCAGGACTAAAATCAAAATGACTGGCTTCAAAAATGGAACTTTCCCAAAAATGAGTTCTCAGAACCAAATAACTCCTATATGTATAAATAAGTAAGAGCTGCAGGAGGCTGAAGAGCCTGTCGGATGGAATTAGGGAAGTGGGGAGTGGCACAGGAGGAAGCAGTGTGCTCTTGGGTCAAAGTTGAAGTAATCTGTGACTTACTTCCCAAAAAAAGACTTACGGCCAAAGCATAGGAGTTTGGGGCAGGGAGCCTTACACCTGCCAAATCCAGCTTTCACTCCCTTCAGGGTACAGAATGTGCAACAGGGCTCTTGCCTTGACTTTCGATCCAGGGCATTTTAGTAGGCTCCCCCCAGCCCAGGGAGAGCTTGGGCTTTGTGAACAGTGATCCAGCCGACATCCCTGGGGAGGCTGCCTGGCTTCTTTGAGGTAGGGGAAACCCCTTGTGAGGAGTTGCGGTAGTCCTCCAGTGGAGAGGACTAGTAGTAGTGTGTGCGTGCTCAGTCATGCCAGATATTTTGTGACCCCAAGGACTGCAGCCCGCTAGGCTCCTCTGTCCGTGGGATTTCCCGGGCAAGAATACTGGAGTAGGTTACCATTTCCTTCTCCATGGGATCTTCCCGACCCAGTGATTGAACCCACATCTCTTGCATTGGCAGGCCCACTGAGCCACTTTTAAAGCCTTTCATCCAAGGAGTTGTCTTTTTTTTTTTCATTGACTTCTACTCTGATTTAAATGGAAGCCCAACAGGCTTCCCTGATGGTTCAGTAGTAAAGAATCCACCTGCCAAGCCAGAGACTCGGGTTCATTCCCTGGGTCAAGAGGATCCCCTAGAGAAGGAAATGGCAGCCCACTCCAGTATTCTTGCCTGGGAAATCCCATGGACAGAAGAGCCTGGTGGGCTACAGTCCATGGGTTCACAAAAGAGTCGGACATGACTTAGCAACAGCCAAGAGTACTAATATGCACATGTTGCCATCATTAAGTCTCCTGCTCTAGAGGTTTTAAATAAGGTACTCGGCAACTATCTTTCTGAATTGATTTGAAGTGACAGCTTTCCTTGGAGCAAGAGATTAGACCAATTTGCTTTGTAGTACTAAGACAGGATCTGGAGGTAGTTGGCCAGGTTTTCATTTTAGTAACTTCTGTGGGATATAATTGGATGAATGTAGAAAAATACTCTTTGTGGCATTCCCTTGGCCTGAAAATGGTTTGGGACAGATGTTAGTTGCTGTTGAGCGAAGTCTATATCTAGAAAGAGCAGGAAATCTTGCTAATACTAGAGTTACCCTCTGGCAGAACCCAGGTGGTACCCAAAGCAGAACCACCCTGGACAACTAGCGAGATTCTAGAGCACTGCAGAGCTGGTAGTCCATTCATTCTGTAAATGTGTTTGGATTCAGGGAGACAGAAATGGATCAGCGGGTTTCATGCTCTTAACTAGCCTACAGTTGAATAGAGGGAAAATGGGAAAAAAAAAAGTATTGCAGGTGCTGGAAAGAGGAGAGCAGAGGGACCCACAGTGGATGATGGAAGGAGACAGGAAAGGCTTCTGAGTAGAAATGAGGCTTGAGCCAGGCCTGGAAAGAGGTGAGGCTTAGCTGAACAAGCGGTGGGATCTAAGCAGAGAACAGCATGAGCGAAGCACAGAGGGTGAAATTAGTCTGGTGCTTTCGGGGAGAAGCAGCTCAGTTGTTCACTGTGATGGGGGTACAGGAGGACCTGGGGAGCGGAGGACAGGGAAGGGGTTCCATGGGGCAGACCATACTCACTGTCTTTCTGCTGCTTTTTAGCTATCTTAGTTCCTTGGTCCCTGTTTTCAACAGAAGGGCCCCTGACTTTGCTCCTCTGTCTTCCCTCTTCCTAGGAATTCTGGGTCATGAACACCTCCATCCAGAGCACAATCATTCTCCTCATTGAGCAGATTGTGGTAGCCCTCGGGGGTGAATTTAAGCTCTACCTGCCCCAGCTGATTCCACACATGCTTCGAGTCTTCATGCATGACAATAGCTCAGGCCGCATCGTCTCCATCAAGGTAAGTATCCCGGGGCATCCTCTAGAGAGATTTCCAGAGTCTGTCTTAGTCCCCAGTTGGTCATCTAAGAGATGAGACCCTGTTCTGAGTGACAGGGTGGTGCTCAACCTAGAAGACTGAGTCTAGGGAGTACTCCAGTATCTGAAGTGTGCGGTGTGCAGCTTATACAATGTTTCTGACCCTCTCTTGATTATCTTTATGTTTTGTCTCCTTTAATGGAATAATCTTGGTAAATGTTTATGGCAGAGCAGTTTTCTCTATTATCCAGCCACTGATTCCTTACAATTGAAGTAAGCTCAGAGAAAGCAAAGTAGCATGTAAGCAAAACAATGTGAGGGGAGACTGTGCTACCAAGAGAATGTAATTCCAAGTCACTTATTAAAGTCTGTTCAGAGTGCCCCCAAATTTGGAATTATCCTACCACTGCCACCCTTTGTGGACTTAGGGACTTGATCCCTGACTGTACTTGTTCATCACCGTGCCTCTGCTCCTTTTTGCAGTTGCTGGCTGCAATCCAGTTGTTTGGTGCCAACCTGGACGACTATCTGCATTTGTTGCTGCCCCCGATCGTGAAGTTATTTGACGCCCCCGAAGCCCCATTGCCTTCTCGAAAGTGAGCACCTGCCCTCTAGGACTAACAGTCATCAATCTAGTTAACCATTAAAATGTCTTGTTGAAAATGTCCTTTTCGTCATTTCAGGTTAGTCCAGAAATGCACTCCCATTAGGTTAGTCCAGAGGTGTACCAGGCTTATGGAAATCTTAACTGTCCCCATCCCACTGCAGTGTGTGGTAGCTCTGTGCACCCAAAATAACGTCAGAAGCCATTGCTTCCCAATAGATGCTGATTGTTAAGGTAGCCCTTAGTTGTTTCTGTTACTCTGGGCTATGTGTCAGCAGTTACTGTATCTCATTGGTTGTTGTAGGGCCGCGCTAGAGACTGTGGACCGTCTGACGGAGTCTCTGGATTTCACGGATTATGCCTCTCGGATCATTCATCCAATTGTACGCACGCTGGACCAGAGCCCAGAACTCCGTTCCACAGCAATGGACACGTTGTCTTCACTCGTCTTTCAGCTGGGAAAGAAGGTGAGGCGGGAGTCCTCGACACACATGCTCTTCTGTCTTAGTGAACTCCTCTGCTTGTCAGTCTGTAGGCCTCAACCACTGTCAGAGAGAGGGGAATCATTTACACGCTTTTTCCCTTCTTCATTCAGCAAGTGCTTATTGAGCCACCTCTGTGGGCTAAGTGCTGCTCTGGGGACGATGCAGTGAACAGAGTGATGCCCTTGTTCCCACAGAGCTCACATTCCAGTGAAGCAAAGTTCTGAGACATCATTTATCTCATGAGGGTGACGGGTGGGGAGAGACACTGTTTCTTTAGGGGAGGTGAGGAAGACCACTCTGATGAGGTAACATTTCAGCAGAGACCTAAGTAACAGAAAGGCCCAGGCCCAGGGAGCTGGCTGCAGGCACATAGAAGAGCAAAGGCACAGGTTCCAGAAGGCAGAACCTGAAGGGAGGGGACAGCAGGAGAATAGTGACTTCAGCAGGGGAGCAGGGGAAAGGACTTGGAAAGGTCATAGAGAACCTTGTGAGGGCTGGGCTGACGATGGGCCCACTGGAAGCTACATGTTGTGACCAGTGGTTCTCAGAATGTGATTCCCTGACAGGCAGCATCAGTATCTACATAGCTGGGTGCCATTAGAACTGCAGGTCCCCCAGGACCTGCCGAGCCAGAGCTCTGATTGTGAGCGCAGCAGTTTCTGGTTTTATATGCCTTCCAGGTGATTCTGATGCCCACTTGAGAATTTGCACATCGCTGTTACAGGTCATTATAAGTACTTTGGCTTTTACTCTGAGCAACACTGAAAGTCTTTGGAGAGATTGAGCACAGGAATACTGTTATCTGACCTAACATTTTAAAATGATGGCTCTTAGTGCTGTGTGAAACAACAGACTGGGCCAAGAGTGGAAGCAGAGAGACCATTACAGTAAAAACCAGTTGCAGTGACCCAGATGGAAGGCGGTGGGCATGAGGATCATAGCCCAGGGGCCAGAAAGTGATTCGCCTGCAACCACAGAGCTAGTCCCAAACCCCAAAGTAATAGCTGTAATAAGGCAGTGCTAATAATCTTTTCTCTCTTTCCCACTCTCCAAAGTAATGGTTTCTGATCTGTTTGCTCTCCTCTTGCAGTACCAAATTTTCATTCCAATGGTGAACAAAGTTCTGGTGAGACACCGAATCAACCATCAGCGCTACGACGTCCTCATCTGCAGGATAGTCAAGGTGAGCTGTGCTTCGTTTCTTCTCTCAAGCCCCCTCGTCATCTTTCTTAACTGGAAATCTTAGCAATGGGAGTACATGTAGCTTTTTAGCTCTGAGCTGTGCTATGCTGTGCTGAGCTAAGTCGGTTCAGTCGTGTCCAACTCTTTGCAGCCCTATGGACGGTAGCCCACCAGGCGCCTCTGTCCATGGGATTCTCCAGGCAAGAACACTGGAGTGGGTTACCATGCCCTCCTCCAGGGGATCTTCCCAACCAGAGATCGAACCCAAGTCTCCTGAGGCTCTTGCATTGCAGGCAGATTCTTTACTGCTGAGCCACTGGGGAAGCCCTTTAGCTCTTAACTAGGGATTGGCAAACTTCTGTCAAGATAGTGCATTTTTTCAGCTTTGCAGGCTCTTTGGTCTCTGATTAAACTACTCAGCTCTGCCACTGCCACCTGGAAGCAGCCATAGGCATCCATAAGCACATGAGCCAGGTTGCATTCCAGTAAAACTATTTATGAGCACCAAAATATGATTCTCTGATACTTTTCATGTGTTGCAGAATATCAGTATTCTTTCAATTATTTTTTCAATTATTTAAAAAAATGTAGAAACCAGCCTTAGCCCTTAGGTCTGACAAAAACAGACAGCAAGTAGCTCCTTGCTACCCCAGCTCTTCATCACGTTTATTGCTTATGTGCCAGTTGCATGCTCATACTCCTAAGTCAGTGCTTGTCAGCAACCGGGACTGACCAACGCAGGCTGGTCTCAATGCAGAATACAGCCCGCTCATGATTCATTCTGTCCATACCTGGAATCATACCTGAATCCTGGCTCTTCTGAAAGGTGGGACCCTTCTGAGGTTTAAGGGTGTTTTCTAACCTGGAGCAGCTTGCAGAGTCGCAGGTGTTCTGTAAACTCTGGTTGCAGGGGTATACCCTGGCTGACGAGGAGGAGGACCCTCTGATTTACCAGCATCGAATGCTGAGGAGCGGCCAAGGTGATGCCTTAGCCAGTGGACCAGTGGAAACGGGGCCCATGAAGAAACTGCATGTCAGCACCATCAACCTCCAAAAGGCAAGTCCATTGTGTCCTGGGGGGCTTGGAAAGGAGAGCCCTGCTCTTGTTACTTGTTCAAAACTTTCAACTCTTGCTGTCTTCTGTCTAAAATAACCAAAATCCAAGCATTTTTCTGAAAATCTAGATACCATGAACTTAGGTCATTTTGTCTTTTCCAAGTATCTGAATTATACAGTTTTTTAATATAAGGAAAGTAAAGAACAAAGTTTTCTTTTATGTTCCCTTGGAGCTTTGGTAGTGGAACTTATTTTTTTTTAATACTTTTACTTAATTATTTTATTTTTGGCTGTGCTGGTCTTTGGTGCTGTGCGGGCTTGTCTCTAGGTGCTACTCTCTAGTGTGGGTCATAGTCTTCTCGTTGCAGTGGCTTCTCCTGTTGTGGAGCATGGGCTGTGGGACACGTGAGCTCAGTAGTGGCGGCTCTTGGGCCCTGAAGCATAGGCTCAGTAGTTGTGGCGCATGGGCTTAGTTGCTCTGTGGCACGTGGGATCTTCTCGGATCAGGAATCAAACCTGTGTTTCCTGCATTGGCAGGTGAATTCTTTACCACTGAGCCACCAGGGAAGCCCAGTGGAACTTGTTGCAGTTTGCATTTTCATTTTTTACATGAATAGAACACAACCAGTCAGCCTTGTAGTTTAGCACTGAGACTGATGCAGGCTCTTTAAAGCAGTCCTTCACAAACTTCTCAGACTCATTGGGTTTAACCATATGCTGGGGTACTTGTTGTTAAATGCTTGTTCTGATTCAGGCTCAAGCTCAGGCCTTGATAGTCTCTATTTCTAGTAAGCTCCCAGGTAATGGCTGATGCCAGTGGTCCACAGGACCACACTTTGAGTAGCAAGGCTTTAGATCTCTGCAGGTCAGTACTGGATTCTCTGTGCTGACCAAAGCCTGGGATAAAACTAGCTTCTCATCACGTATGCCACCAGCGATCCACTTATAAATAGGCAATTTCAAAGCATCTCTGATGGATCTAAACAGAGTAATCATACACTTCACCGACTTTTAAATAAATTTATCAGGTTGCTTATTTTCCACATTTTACATCAGTCTTTAGTACTTCTGGTAACTGAAAGCAGCTCCCAGTTTGAATTTCAACGTAGTTTTCTTTCCTTTATTACCAGTTGACTCAAGGCAGCTGCACTTCTCTGCAGCAGCCGATAGAGGTACAGAACTAGGCAGGGCTGGTCCCAGCTGACTTGGTCTCTTGGCCAAGCCCGTAAGGATTTGCACACAGACGTGTGTGCATGTGCTCACACACAGCTTTGGAATACTGGCCTTTACTCCTGAAGTCAGCCTTTACCCACATAGGCAACTGCAAAGTAACCACTACTGAGAAAAGTTTGATGATTTAAGATGAAAGTGGTAAAATACCCCTGGGTCAGGAGTGATGTTGCTCTCCTATGTGTGTTTTGTAATTGCTAGTCCCAGACCTCAGGAGGAGAAAGGTCATCGACACCTGGCATTCCCAAGTGTTTGCTGAGGGCGCCATGCTAACACCTCACCCTTGAGGGAGGGGCTGGACAAGGAGGCCAGAGGCATGTTTCCACCTAGATATTTTCAGCCTGCCTTGGTGCAGAATGTCCTTTCAGCCAGGCAGCTGTCCGCCCTGCTTTAGGGCTTTGTTTTCTTTACTTTAGGAAATCCCCCAGTGGTCTAGTTTGCTTCCAGGAAGTTTTGTTTTTTACCCAGGATTTGAGAGAAAGAAGTCATCTTAGTTTGTCTCACCTGAGAGAACAGATCAAGTTCAATAACCCTAAGCAAAGTTCTCCACACCTAACGCTCAGGTTCATTTCATCTGAAAGTAAATTGTGCTTCTACGTATTCATGTGATGATAACTAGGGATTGGTATATTTGTCAGTTTTAACCAGCCTTCAGAATAATAATTTGCCACCTCAGTCACCTTTCTATTGGCTACGCTAATAGAGAATTTACATAGTACAGAAAGCATAAAAACCATTTATATATACCTCCAGCATGCCTCCAAGAGTCTTAGCTGCTTTCCTGTCTTATGTAATTGATTCAGGCTTACCTTCTAAATGAGTGAGCTGGTGTTCCGTCAGCGCGCACCAGTGTTACCAGATGAGGCAGTCAGCAGAGGGTGGGTGATGAGAGGAAACTGACTGGAGTTTCAACAGTTGCTGTGAAACCCAGAGAATTGAGAGTTGATTATGTTTTAAATTACAGAGCAGTGGGGAAAGGCCATTGTGAGGCACATGCCCTGTTTGATAGATTGTGCAGTTGTTCACTAAGCCAGAATTTTTTGGAGAGCTATTTGCTACCATTTATCGAATGGTACCAATGTTAATGTTCGCAGTAACCACCGTCTACATTTGTTGAGCACTTCCCATGTGTCAGGCACTGTTATGAGCACTTTATATGTATTGATTCATTTAATCTTCACAGTAACCGTGTGAGTTCAGTGCTATCATTACCATCCCTCTTTTATGATGTGGACATTGAGACACTGAAAGGTTAAGAAATTTATCCAATGTCAGCCAGTAGGTGGTGGAGCCAAAGATATGAGCCAGGTGTGACTCCAGAGACCAGTCTCTTAACCACTGGGCTGCATTGTCTTCACCTCACCCAAACTCAGCCTCACATCTTTAGAGGGCAAAGGACGTTAGTACTACTTCCTTGTATATGACTGACTTTTAAATACCTTGTGATATAGTGCTGCTATGCAGAGACTCACTGTGTAGGGTGGAAACCAGCAATCTGTAGATTGAAAAGGACTTGATGTTCCCATTTCATTCCACAGAATAAGGTCTAAAAATCTTTGGTATCTAGTGTCACTCTTCTTTCTAGTTCAGGAATTCTCATTGTGTCAGTGAGAATCCAAAAAAATTTTAAGCTGTCTCTTACAGTATCTCCACTTCCATTTTTGATGTACAGTAATAGTTTATGTACTGTCATTTACTGGTAACTCGTCAAAAGCTACAGCAGACTTCTGTTTCATCCCAGGGAGGTGATGGGTTGGATCAGTGGTGGTCAGGTGATGTAGCACACACAGGTCTCTTTCACTCCCTGGACGACTCCCCTTGAGAACTTCTGCTCTAACTTATCTGATCCTCCCTTAGTTTAGGGAGGCTCAATCTGTCTGTTCTGCCAGAAAAACCTTTTAAGAATATATTTTAGAAGTTAAGAGATTTAGTAGTTAGGGCTAGGCCAATTCAGAGAGAAGTCATTTTGATAAGAAGAGCAACAATGTTTTGCTCGTTATTCCAGCCAGACTCTTTAGATGCATTTTTCCTGGATGAGGAAGACTTAAGACTCAGATACTGCATATAGGTTGTTTGCCCAGAGTTTCTGCAGCAGCTGAGTGCCAGGGCCAGGGCTCCAGCTGGGTGTTTCTACCTTCAGAGTAGCAGCCACTCACACATAGAGCACTAACTTGTGCTGAGCGCTGTGCTAAGTCTGTTACACGCATTAACTTAGTCAATCCTTAAAACACCCTCTGAGGTGGGGACTGTTACCCACACTTTACAGAGGCGGAAACTGAGGCACAGAAAAGTAACTTGCCCAAGACTGGGCATCCAATACGTTACATAACTGGGATTTGAACTCAAGTTGCCGAGCTTCACAGAGTGTGGCTGCTGGCCAGTACCCTCTATTACCCAACCCCAGGGCCTGAGTCTTTCCATCCACCTCCCTAAGCTGCCCCTGCTAGTAACTCTTGGTGCCAGGAGTGCTCCGAGTTTTGAGGAAAATTGAAGGAGATCAACTGCAAAGTCTGACACTGTTTCCACTGTTAGCCCATCTATTTCTCATGAAGTGATGGGACCAGATGCCATATCTTTGTTTTCCGAATGTTGAGCTTCAAGCCAACCTTTTCACTCTCCTCTTTCACTTTCATCAAGAGGCTTTTGAGTTCCTCTTCACTTTCTGCCATAAGGGTAGTGTCATCTGCATATCTGAGGTTATTGATATTTCTCCTGGCAATCTTGATTCCAGCTCGTGCTTCTTCCAGCCCAGCGTTCCTCATGATGTACTCTGCCTATAAGTTAAATAAGCAAGGTGACAATATACAACCTTGACGTACTCCTTTTCCTATTTGGAACCAGTCTGTTGTTCCATGTCCAGTTCTGACTGTTGCTTCCTGACCTGCATACAGGTTTCTCAAGAGGCAGGTCAGGTGGTCTGGTATTCCCATTTCTTTCAGAATTTTCCACAGTCTTTTGTGATCCACACAGTCAAAGGCTTTGGCATAGTCAATGAAGCAGAAATAGATGTTTTTCTGGAATCACTGCGGATGCTGATTGCAGCCATGTTAAAAGACACTTACTCCTTGGAAGGAAAGTTATGACCAACCTAGATAGTATATTACAAAGCAGAGACATTACTTTGCCAACCAAGGTCCGTCTAGTCAAGGCTATGGTTTTTCCCGTGGTCATATATGGATGTGAGAGTTGGACTGTGAAGAAAGCTGATCGCCAAAGAATTGATGCTTTTGAATTGTGGTGCTGGAGAAGACTCTTGAGAGTCCCTTGGACTGCAAGGAGATTCAACCATCCATTCTAAAGGAGATCAATCCTGGGTGTTCATTGGAAGGACTGATGCTAAAGCTGAAACTCCAATACTTTGGCCATCTCATGCGATGAGCTGACTCACTGGAAAAGAGTCTGATGCTGGGAAGGATTGGGGGCAGGAGGAGATGGGGATGACAGAGAATGAGATGGCTGGATGGCATCACCGACTTGATGGACATGAGTTTGAGTGAACTCCGGGAGTTGGTGATGGACAGGGAGGCCTGGCGTGCTGTGATTCATGGGGTCGCAAAGAGTCGGACACGACTGAGCGACTGAACTGAACTGAACTGAACTGCAAAGTAAAAGTTCTATCTGTTCAACTCCTTTTGTCTCATTCCAACATAGTGCTGTGTCCTCTGGGCCTTGTCACACTATTGATGATGGTACAGATCTGAGCATTTCCCCTCTCCTTGTGTGACTGCGCTGTCAGATGAGCCAGTGTCCCACTGCAGGGTGCCCTGGGCCCTTCCCACACTGCTGGAGGCCATTCTGAGTGTGACGGTCCCCATCCACTCTGGGGCTGTGGAGCTCTCTGCTTGGCGGATAGAGTCGAGCACAAATGAGTTGTAAAAGAGGAGTTCTCTATATTGTGTTATATTCCAGAGGTTTCTGCTTTTGTTTTATGACTTTAATTAAATATTACTCTTTTGTATTTGTACTCAGGGAGTTTTGTCGTGAGAGGGATAATTGTATAAACCAAAGAAATGAGATAATCATTAGATAGGCGAGGGCTACTTACAATAGGCCCTCACAGCTGACGGTTTTCCTTTGTTGCCTGTGGTGTATAGGCCTGGGGAGCCGCCAGAAGGGTCTCCAAAGATGATTGGTTGGAATGGCTGCGGCGGCTGAGCCTGGAGCTGCTAAAGGACTCCTCATCACCCTCCCTGCGCTCCTGCTGGGCCCTGGCACAGGCCTACAACCCGATGGCCAGGTGCGGTGTGTCAGGGCTCCCTTCTTCCCAGCTTCACATTGTGATCAAGAGGACCAGCCTGTAGAAAGCAATATATAAGAATTAGTTTTTATTAGCAGTAAGAGTAGAAAGGTATTTTTAATTTTGTTAACTTCTGGGATAAAAAATAAAAAGGTAAATTGAACAAGCTCTTATTATAGGAAGAAGATCCATCTTAACCTTCCTAATAGACCTTTCATTAGTAGATTTAGGTAAAAAATTTTAATTACAAAGTCATTTATAACTCTGAAAACAACTATGTAATAGTTTAATATAATCTGTTTCCAATAATAGTAATGTTCCAGTTACATGTGACTGCATAAGTCCCCAAGTCTTAGTGGTCTAAAACAACAGTCATCTAAAATTATTTATTCTACGCACAAATCTGCAGTTTGGGCAGGACCTGTGGGAACAGTTTGTCTCTGGCCCACCTGGTATCAGCAGGGGTATTAGTTCTAGGGCTAGAAGGTTGACTTCCAAGATGGCCCATTCATAAATCTGCCAAGTTGGGGCTCACGGTTGGCCAAAGGTTCAGTCCTGGCCGGGGCCTTGGTTCCTCTCCATGTGGACTGCTCCATGGGTTGCTTGGGCTTCCTCACAGAATACTGTCTTAATTCAGGAGTGAGTGTCCGCAAGGGACTGACACATAACACAGAAGTGCGTGGTGCTTGTACAACCTGCCTTGGGGGTCATGTAGTGTCACTTCTGCCCCATCCTGTTGTCAAAAGAAGTCACAAAGACCCACTCGGGCTCAAGGAGAGGAGACGTGGATGCCACTTTTTTATAGGGAAGTGGAAAAAGGAAGTGGCAACCCACTCCAGCATCCTTGCCTGGAGAATCCTGTGGACAGAAGAGCCTGGTGGGCTGCTGTCCTTGGGGTCGCACAAGTCAGACATGACTGAAGTGACTTAGAATGCCTTCATGCATTGGAGAAAGAAATGGCAACCCACTCCAGTATTCTTGCCTGGAGAATCCTGGGGACAGAGGGGCCTGGTGGGCTTCTGTTCATGGGGTCGCACAGACTCAGACACGACTGAAGTGACTTAGCAGCAGCAGGAAAGATCCTAGAAGAACGTGTGAAACAGGAGCTAGTGCTGCAGCCGTCTTTGGAAAATAGAATTTACCTTAAAAATACTGTAAATCTTACACAGTGAATCTTAAATAGTCATTGAAAATTTGGCTTATAAAAAGTTGTAACACATATAGAAGATTTAGGGTATAATGTAAGTGAGTAAAATGGAATACAAAATGGTGCAAATGTGGGATTCAACTATTAAAAATATGTGTACATAGGAAAAAGATTATAAAGTAATACAACAATGATTATCTTCAGGAGGATTGAAGGAGCAATTATTTTCTTTTTTTTTCTTTATTTTCTAAGTTTTTCTACAATGGACAGTGCTTATTTATAATGAAGCATGATTTCATTAGCAATCTTTTCATTCAGTTCAGTTCAGTCGCTCAGTCGTGTCCGACTCTTTGCGACCCTGAACCAAAAAAGTGAAATATTCCATTTCACTTTCATCATCATGGCTAGTTTGCTCTTTGGGGTGTATTTAGCAGGAATAGAGATGGTCCCTGAGACTGCTACTTGGATGCCATGATTTGGTTCATCTGATTTCTTTCAAATTTTTTTAATGCTTAAAAAAATTGTTTCTAGGGAGTCTCTTTTTCCATAGTGTGCAAATTTCACATTCTCTATTTCCATAGTATGCAGAAATAGTGTTTCCTCTCATCTGCTTCAAGTCCTTTTTGAGTACACCCTCATCTAAAAGAGGTTTGTGATAAATACACACATATGTGTCTGTCCCCTTAATGCCAAGCATGTCCATTTGGGAGCCACCGTAGCTTTGGACCTAGATCAGAAAGCTTACTTCTTATTGCACACAGGGCTTCTCTTGGTCTTCATGTTACCCTGTGAATTTCAGACTTTGTTTTCTTTCATCAGATTCCAAAATTATGTACACATCGAACTGATCTAACCTTTTAAGTATGTAAATAAAAATAGATGTATAGGCGTCAGGTGCTTAAGCCCATATATTATACAGGCATATCCTGTAGTTTCCAACTCCCTCTCCACACATTCACCAAAAACAAGAGTGTAGGATTGAAGTCCAGATGTCAAGGGTAGCAAACGTGTCCACCTGAATGGTGCTGTAGTGGTCTTAAATAGTTGTTGTGATCCTGCTCCCAGGTCTTCCCAAGGCCCCAGCTGTTAGGGGTTTGGCTTAGGGAATGTTTTAAGACTTAACGGATTTGGGTTCTGTTTTTTGATGCTTCTAGTTTCTTAAGCTCTGTTGTCACTTGGTTTATGACCACCCAACTAAAAGTTCTGCTTATGTTTTGAAAAGCAATAGCAGATGCTGCCTTTGCCACTTCTGATCTTAGTTTGGACGTTGCCTGAGAAGAAGCATCCCAAGAATCATTTGAAGATGAATGTTAACTGAATCTGTTATGTCAGCTTCTATGTTAAAAGTCCCTTTCTGTTCGTCCCCTCCAATGAAAGAGAGTGATGCAAACATTGTGGAGACAAGTCATTTTGTTTTGCTCTTCTTTCTCCCACTCCATCCTGCCCCCACAGTTTTCCCTGGACCTGTGCTGAAAAATTGAACAATCACTAGCCACATGTGCTTATTTCAATTTAGGTTAATTAAAAGTAACTAAAACTTAAAATTCAGTTCCTTAGTCACACTTATCACTGTTCAAGTGCTCATTGACCAGTGGCTGCCATGTTGGGTGGGGAAGATAGAGACCATTTCCAGCAAGTTCTGTTGGACTGCTTTGGCCTGTACAACCATTGACAATGCCGGGAGTAGCTTGATAAGTTGTGGCTTTGTGGCACTGATCAGAGGCAGGAGGGGCATTTCCAACATTTGTCTCCACTCCTGTCTGCCTTCAGGGATCTCTTCAATGCTGCATTTGTGTCCTGCTGGTCTGAGCTGAATGAGGACCAGCAGGATGAGCTCATCAGAAGCATCGAGTTGGCCCTCACCTCCCAGGACATCGCAGAAGTCACGCAAACCCTCTTAAATTTGGCTGAATTCATGGAACACAGTGACAAGGTGAGCCTGTCAGGGAACCAGCTGGTGGGAGGAGGGGAAGCACCGCACAGCCCACTCTTGCCTGTGCCCTGTCTGCCATTTGTTTCCTATGCTGTGGGGTTCTGCTCTCCTCCAGGGCCCCCTGCCTTTGAGAGATGACAATGGCATTGTCCTGCTGGGCGAGAGGGCTGCCAAGTGCCGAGCATATGCCAAAGCGCTGCACTACAAAGAACTGGAGTTCCAGAAAGGTCCCACCCCCGCCATTCTCGAGTCTCTCATCAGGTAGGCCATAAACCCTTTCTGTTTGATGCCTGCATCTCACATGACCTCTCTTCTCCCACTGCCTGGTTGCCTGGTCCCAGTTCCCTGGAGGCCCTTGGAGACCTTTGTTCTGTCAAATCTGCCATCGGGTCTGGCCACATGTGTAGACGAGTTGTGGTTGCAGGTGGACTTTCCTGGTACTCTAGCCAGAATTGTCAATTCTGTTGATCCTTAACACCTGAGCTCCTGTTCTTTTCCAACCTGTGCTTACTTGTCCTGATGCAATTAGCCTAAAGCAGTTCTGTGGCCAGAGCAGCCTAGGAAAGATAGATTTTATGTCTGAGTTAGACTGCACTCCCTGGCTTGGGAGTAGGAGCTGATTTCCGTGCCTCAGAGACCACCCACAGGCAGGCTAGGGTTTTATTGACTAAATATGTTGGTACCTGAGCCTTCCTCTGTGGAGTGCTATGAATGTGAGAGGCAGAGTCATGTCTGAAATCCAGTGATCTTTTCCTCTCATTTGCTTATGTTCTCTCATAAGGTTGTTTTGAGTCTTCTGGGTATGGAAAAAATAGGTTGTTTAATAAATTTTTCACTGTTATGAAATTACAAGCAGCCTTAAATGTTAGCTCCACAGCTCCTAGAGAGTTGTTTACTTCCCCTAATGATTATCGGAGAATATTAACTCCGAGATCTAATTATCTTCATGTAAATGCTAACATGGTAGATTATTTCACTACAAATAGTTTAGGAAAACTCATGCAGCTAATCAGGACCTCCACTGTGGCTGAAAGAGCCTGCTGTGAGTGGCACTCCCTTCATTTGAAAGGGTAATCAAATAACCAAGTTCTCTGCTAGCTCTGCTTTTGAGTAGATGCTAAACTCTGTTCCTTTGAGTGCTTTACAAAGTGACCAAAAAGATAGAAATAGAAACATGTTTTTGCCCAAATAAATTGGACTTATAGAGAATGCTGATTTCTAAAATACCACACAGGAACGGTTAGAAATGTGCCATCCTATGGGTAGGCCTCAGTTTCAAATTAGGCAGAAGCGGACACCTTCCTTCCTTCCTTCTGTCTCTGGCTTATATAATGCAATCTTGCTTCATAACTGGAAGAAGACCCCATAGCTAAATATTGTGACTCAACATTAAGTTTTTGCACATTAATTTCCTTGCTTGCCTTTTTCTGTTTGATACCTCTCTGAAACTTTCGTCATCCAACCCCCAGTTTTTTCCATATTTGAGACAATCACTGAAGCATTAGTGTTTATGCAGATATGTAGTAGAAGAAGTAGTCAGAGGCCTGGAAAAGTGTTCCAGAAGATCATTTAACTTCTTAAAGCCAGTGTAATTGAAAATGTGTTGAGTCGCTGAGTCGTTCCTGACTTTTGCAATCCTCTGGACTGTAGCCCACCAGGCTCCTCTGTGTATGGGATTTCCCAGGCAAGAATACTGGAATGGGTTGCCATTTCCTTCTCCATTAATTGAAAATACATCCTTGGAATTCCCTGCAGATTGATACTGGCTTTAAGAAAACAAACAAAAACCTCTGGTCCCAGTGAAGCCAGGGCCTCTACACTCTGGTTGGTTCCAAGTCTGGTTCAGCTCAGCTCAACCCTTTGGTTGGTTTCCTGTATCTTCCCAATACCCATCTTTTTTGTTTCTGCTTGTAGCTTTTCCTGCTGAATTTGTAAAACTGCTTTTTCTCAGCACCATTGCCGCATTATGCTGTCATATTCAGTGAAGAAAGTTTTAAGAAACATTCTTAAGCTGCTTATTCAGAAGTCGCTCAGCACTACCGCAGTTCTTACAGACACTCCTGCCATGGCCCAGACCCTCCTCCACAACTTTGGTTTTGTCTTGGAGGCATTGCTGTTCAGTAAGAGGTTGGGTCGGTCCTGGAGTTGGTGATGGACAGGGAGGCCTGGCGTGCTGTGATTCATGGGGTCGCGGAGAGTCGGACACGACTGAGCGACTGAACTGAACTGAAGAGGTTGGGTTCCCTTCCTCACAATGGCTGCTAGAGAGCTCAAAGCTCAATTCCTGGCCCACCTGTATCACATTGCAGACATCTTACCTGTTTTTTCTACTGCCCAGCTCCCTTCTCTAATTTTATATTTTTCCTTCTGTTACTTTCTCTTCAGCATTTGTCATTTATTTTAAAGTTTAGTATAATTGGAGTCAACTACCTTAAATTCTTTTTGAAGCAATCAGATTAATCATACACAGAAACGTCTTTGCACAATTGATTCTTAGTTTTTATTTTTGTTATAAAAACCTGTGCTGTGCTGACAGTACTTTTCTCTTGCTACTGGATCAATCTGTCGTCCTACCTGTTGAAATTTTTATCTACCTGCTCCAGGACACATTAAATCCACATGTAATCCCCACACTGGGGCCGACAGCCTCTCAACGCTGTGTATATCAGTGAGTATAACTGCTTATTTGGGGAGCAGAGAGTTAAATGAGTATTTAGGTACTTTGAAACACACATGCTCCTGTACTTGCACGTGTGCACAGTTTTTACTTGGTATATTAACATTAGGATAAGATCTGGTGTCCTGCTCATTTTTAGTTCATTCAGGACTGTGTAACAAATTACCATAGGTAGGGTGGCTTGAACATCATTTATTTTTCACATTTAGGAGAAAAATCTAGAAGCTGGGAAGTCCAAAATCAGGGTGCCAGCATGGTTGGGTTCTGGCAAGACCCTCTTCTGGGATGTTGGTTGCTCTGTGTGTCCTCAGGGGTCTTTTTATAAAGGCACTAATCCCTTTCATGAGGGCTCCACACTCATGGCCTAATCCCCTCCCAAAGGCTCCCATCTCCAAATGCCATCACATTGGGAATTAGCCTTCAAAATATGAATGGGGTGTTGGGGGGTGCATCAGGGAGATGCAGATTCTGTCCACAGCACCTACTTTTCTTTCTCCACCCGAAGTAGAAGACAGGGTCTGATCAAAACTGATGCCCTCACTGCCCAGCCCCTGACATGTTATCCCATTTTAAGAAAATTTTCTGATTGAGAAAATTCCAGTGCTTACAGTCGGCGTCAGCTCTGCCAACTGCCTGTCAGTCCTGTTCTCTTTCACACCCTTTGTACCTTCTCTCATACACCCTGAAGGGTATGTCACAACACAGTGCTCTTTACCTTCAGGAGAGCTGAGCTGAGCTGTCCTTTTTGTGCTTCTGTCCTCTTGAAGGTAGAGGCTGTGCTGTGCTCACCTTCAAGTCCTTGGAATCCATGTCACCCTGCCCCAGACAAAATGCTTTAAAAATGATTGTTACTGTCAAAACCTGCACCTCTGTGGGTTACATTCTGTGTTTTATTTCCACCTGCTTTCCCTCGTCTCTCATTTACCCAGAAGGGTAAGGTAAACCACAGATGCTGAATTAGAGCTTCAGTGTTTTGGTTTTTGTTTTTTTACGGTGACTTTTTTTTCTGATCTTAACCTTGCCACAAAAAGGTTTTTATTTCAGTTATTCAATTTCATATCTATATAAATATGAGTCAATTTCAGGAACTATAGGTTTTGATTAATATAACATAGGTACTTTGTCCCTCCCAACTACCTTGAGGAATGATTTACAAATATAATTGTATGTATTTAAATGTATACCATAATGATTCGATATGCATTACAGAATGATTACTAAGATCAACATAACCACCTCACATGGCTGATTTTTTTATGTGTAGTGAGAATACTTAAGATCTACTCTCAGCAGATTTCAGATATACAAAATTGTTTTGTTACTATAGTCACCACGCTGTGCATTAGATCCTAAAAACTTACTCATAACCGAAAGTTTGTGCCCTTTGACCTATATCTCCACATTTCCCCACTTTCCTGTCCCCTGACAACAACCATTCTAGTCTCTGTTTTTGTGAAATCACTTTTAAAAACATGATTTTGCATGTGTGATACTATACGTTATTTGTCTTTCTCTGTCTTATTTTACTTAGCATAATACCTTCCAGATTGACCCATGTTGTCACAAATGGAAAAATTTCTTTCTTTGTGGCTGAATAATAGTCCGTTGTTTATGTTGTATACGTGTGTATATATTTACACACACACGTGCTATTTATTTATTTGTTTCTGGCTGTGCTGGGTCTTTGTCGCTCTGCGGGCTTTTCTCTAGTTGTGGCAAGCTGGGGCTATTCTACATGGTGGTGCTCAGACTTCTCATTGCAGTGGCTTCTCTTGTTGCAGAGCTCAGACTCTAGGGTACGTGGGCTTCAGTAGTTGTGGCTCCCAGGCTCTAGAGCACTAGCTCAATAGTTCTGATACGTGGGCTTAGTTGCTCTGCGGCCTGTGCGATCTTCTTGGATCAGGAATTGAACCCATGTCTTCCTGCATTGACAGGTGGATTCTTTACCTCTGAGCCACCAGGAAAGCCCAAAGTACATTTTGGGTTGTTTCCATCTCTTAGCTATTGTAGATAATACTTAAGTGAACATGGGAGTGCAGATATCTCTTCAAGATAGTGATTTTGTTTCCTTTAAATATGAACCCAGAAGTGAAAAATTGCTGGATCACATGGTAGTTCTGTTTTCAATTTCTTGAGAAACTGCCAGACTGGTACAGTGGTTATACCAATTTACATTCCCACCAACAGTTCCCTTTTCTCCAGTTCCTTGCCAGCACTTACTATCTTTTGTCTTTTTAATAATCACCGTCCTCCCAGATGTGAGTTGGTGTCTCACTGTGGTTATGCTTCACATTTCCCCAGTGATTAGTGACATTGAGCACCTGGTCATATACCCATTGGCCATTTGGATGTCTTCTTTGGAAAAATGAACTGTTTAGGTTCTTTGCCCATTTTTAAACTGGATTGTTTGCTTTTTTGCTATTCAGTCATGTAAGTTCTTTATATATTTTAAACATTAACCCAGGGATTATGGTTTACAGATATTTTTCTCCTATTCTGTAGATTGTCTTTTCAGTTTTTTTGTTTCCCTTGCTGTGCAGAAGCTTTTTAGTTTGAGGTAGTCTCACTTACTTATTTTAGTTCTTGTTACCTAGAGCCTCCATTTTCTTTAGTTGTGGGGTATTTAGTTCATGAGAGAGAATTACTAGCTACTTCTGCCCCAAGCATCTTGTGCTGTTTCTTCTCTTCATCTCCTTCTAATCATTTTCTCCTCTCTCCAAGCAGTACTGTGCCCACTTCTGAGCATCTCAGATCCCTTGCCTGCTTCAGGAAGTTTCTCTCTGACTGCCTGTCCCATAGGAAGCCCTGCTTCAGTATACTTATTCTCTACTTACTTTACTTCTCTGAAAATCCTGATGATCTTGGTTTTAAGGTCAAGTGGGTTCCCAACAATCAAAGGACCCTAGGTACATTAGAAAATAGTGAGTTAGAGAATTATGCTTACCTTACCCTGATTGGTTCAAGGGAATGGTTCTTTTTGGGAAAGAAAAATTACTTCCTGAAGGTCAAAATTATTTGATGTCTGTTATGACTGAAGATATTTTTTTCCCTCTGTGTATGTAAGTTTGCTCAGGTAGAAAGTAGGAGTGTTGCTTTGCAGAATATTCTGAAGCCAGGCAGTGGCCCCGGCCTCTGGGGGTGTCAGGTGGGTAGACCAGAGTCTGACCTTGTCCAGCTCCTGCTGCCCTTTCTCTCCCTTGCTTTTCTGTCTTCGGCCTCCTGCTCCTCCCTGGGCATCCCTGAAGACTGCAGCACACCCAGAGTCTTTCTCATGGCTCACTCTGATTTTTCACTTAAAACTTTTCACCATGCCCTCAGTGGTAATAGTAATCATTTTAAAAGGAACAGGATTTAAAAGAGTTTATTATGGAAGGAAGGAAAAAAACTGAATGTTGAAAACAAACTACGGTATTTTATTTTTACAAAGCAAAATGCTTATTTATATGCATCATGAATTACTTATTAACCATGGTGCCATTTACCTTCCTGTTTCAGCCATTTTTTTATAGACGAGATAAAAGAGGAAGCTTTTTGATCCCTTTCCTCGTAAGGTAAATAAAAATAGATGTATCTGAATTGACTGAGAAAATTTTAAGTCAGTTTTGTGCGAGTGTCCACAGGGCCTTATCTTCCCCTCCAGTTGAGCTTCTGCCACCACAGGGCTTACTCCCTGCCTCTCAGTGCTGCGCCCGATCGAGACTGAGCAGAGGAGGTGCTCAGAGACCAGTGCAAGGCCCAGAACCCTGGAGCCTCCTCCGGTCAGTTCCAGCCTGGGTCCATTCACCTCCAGCTGAATAATTTTTGTCTTTAAAAAAAAAAAAAGTGTGTAGACCAAAGGTAATTTCATTGGGTTTGAAAATAGAAACCCCTCGCCCCCACCACCCCCTTCAATTCTTTCACTAACACCCAAGAGAACCAAAGTAATACGGTTCATTTTCTGCCCTCACATCACCTCGGCCTCAGGCAAAATGGCTAAAATGAACTCAGAATTGTTTTTCCTCCACAGAAAAATTGTGTGGAAAAGAGAAGTTGCTGCTATGTCAGGGATCACAGGCAGGGAACCCCCTCAGGCCAGCCCCCTGAGAAGTATGTGTCTGGACCTGTTGCATTTAAATACTTCCTCCTACTTACTTTAACATGCTTAGCACAGAGTCTTGTTCTCCTAAGAGACTCCCCCTCTCCTTGAAGATGATGGGCCGCTTCCCTTCCCTCCCCTTTCTAGACTCCCTCCCTCTCCTCCTCTGCCCTTTTCCCAGCCTCCAGTTTCTCCAGTCCTCCTCCAGAGCAGGCCCCTTTTTACGGCTGGAAGTCTTCCGGGCGGATTTTCATCTCCACTCGTTTGAGGGAGTAGCTGGAGCCATGCCAGCCATACCAGGTGATGCCATCCAGATGCTTGTTGTGCTCCCCGAGGCGGTAGTAGACACCATTGAGGTTGGAGTCTGTGCAGCAGTTGTACCAGTATCCACCTGCGATGGAAAACAATCAGTGCTCTGGTGTCCTCAGAGACCACTGACACCCTTGGCAGCAGGGATGTACTGAAGCCATTAGGGTCAGTGTCACAAAGGAGTACAAAGCCAGAAAATGGACTGTGCAGCTATAAATCCCCTCTTTCTCCTCCAGCAGGACTGTGGCCCTGCCTCTGAACTCCCCGCTCCAGACCCCGACTCTCACCTTTGCGGAGCTGGGCACACTTGTCCAAGCAGTTGTCGTTGTCCTTGTCCTTGGTGCTAAAGGCTGTGTTGTTGTGATAGATGAGGGCGTCATTCCCCACGTTGCCGCTGTAGTTCCCCAGGAAGAGGCGGTAGCTGTTCAGTTCGTTGCCCAGAACAAAGTGGCTGTACTCGGCGTAGCGCATGTTGCCCTCCCAGTCCTGTCAGGGGAGGCAGAGCCTTAGAAAAACTGGCAGGGCCTCCTGTCACACCACCCTGCCCCTCTTCTCTCTCTCCAGCTGCAGCCATATGTCTTCTTACTGCAGGGAACGTAGCAAGACTTTCCTTGTCTGTCTCTAGTTTAACACACTAACCTGGGAATCAGACAGCAAGAGTCCTAGATCAGACTTCCCTCCTGAGTCCCCATATGGCTTGATTAGTCTCTCTTTTCTCTTCCCCTTCATTCTCTCTTCCTCTGTCTGTGAAGTGTAGACCTGAGTTTTGCTGTATCGTACTCTGAGGTATCAAAAGAGTAACTTGAGAATATAGTGACGCTTCAGGGCCTTTAAGGAAGATCACCAACTGACATCAATAAGGTTTACTTGCAGAGGTCCTTATACCCCAGGCCAGGGCAGGGACCAGTGTTTCAGCCCAGCTGACTGTTGGATTCCTCTGCTTTGGCCTGAGTCTGGCCTCTCCTGTACCTACCGCCTCACTTTTGTGAAAAATACAGGGGTTAAAAAAAAACACCAAAAAACCTATTCTTCCTCAACTGTACTACAACCTGCAGGAAAACCATCATAGCAAGTATCCCAGCTGACAATACAAGTATCCCAGTATCCGAAAGGAGTAGGAATGATACCCCCGGAGTTGTGCAGAGATGGGAGTGGCAGCCCACGCCCAGTCCCAGGGACTGCGCCTCGTGCTCACCTGCATCTCCACGCGCAGCCGGGTGGGCCGCCTGGAGAGCCGGTGGATGTGATCGTTCCCCAGCCAGAAGTCCCCACGGATGCTGCCAAAGCCCTGCTTGTACTGCTTCCAGTCCCGGTAGAAGGAGACGAGGCCACTCTTCCGTCTCTGAATGATGGTCCAGCCGCCGCCTGAAGTCTCCATGTCACAGAACACCTGGAATGGAGGGGACGCCCTGGTCAGGACCCGCCGAGACAGGCAGCATAAGCCTGAGCATGGTTTCTCACCTTCTTTTGCCCCCAGAGTTAATGGACATATGCCCTTCCACAGCCACTGGCTCACTAGGTAGCAATTCTCCCCAGTATTGGCAAGCTGGGCAGGCTGGTGGTTTGCTGAGAAAGATCAAAATCGAGGATGAGAGCAAGTGCGCGTAGAGTTTGAACGGAAAGCATCCAGGTCCTCTGACATGCTCCCTACGTGTTCTCTGTTTTCTCCTCCCCAAAGAGTAACTGCCGTAGACCGTGGCAAGACTTCACAGCACATAGGCTGTGGTGAGAACGTGATCTAACCACATCTAAAGGATTCGTGTTTGATTGGTAGTGATTTGAAGGAGCCGAACAGATGCCTGGACATTTCCCCCCTGTTAATGGAGTGTTTAGATCGCTCTCTGGTATTTGGTGTGCTTGCGTCCCTGTCTTGAGTTTCCCGCTCTTTAGACTGACTAGCCCTGCTGTCCCCAGCCTTTGAGTGGGTAGAGGAGAGATGACAGAACCCAGGCAGTGGGCTGTGATGGCCTCACCTCCAGCTCAGGGCTGCCCAGGAAGTCGTCGGGAGGAAGCTTATATACTCCAGAGATGCGGTAGTTCTTCTGGTAGAGGGATGAGCAGTCGTAGATGGCATCTGCAGGAGTGAGCCACAGGGTGAGCATCCAGGCCCAGGCTCCAGGGCTGGCCGCACCCCTGCTGCATCTACACTGAAAGTTTAAAAGGAAGACTTCCTTCTACCATGAAATTCATAGGAGTATTCATTCCTGTGCCACATCCAGACTTGGGAGACATGGATATCAGGAGATCTGGAATAGGTGTGTGTTGGCCTCACTGGTGGTAGGGCTGAGAGGTAGGGAAGCCCTTCACCTGAGTTCCACAGCAGTACAAACATGCTTAAGGTTTGTGCTGAAGTAAATTATCGTATTGTGGTTTTAGGGCATGGATTCTGGAGTAGCGTGAGGGCCACTAACAGATGCTACTGTTTAATGGATTCAGCTTCTGGGACAGGAAACCTCTATTCCCAGATAAGTCATGAGGATCTCAGAGGGTTTGGTTTTATTGTTTCTCTGTTTTGTTGTTTTTCAGAGGTAATGGCTACTGCTTACCAGGTCTCTTATTAGCTGAGACTTATAATTTTATCTTCTCTACCTTAATCCAACACTGCTCAACTAATGAAAATGCAAACAGTCTAAGGAACCCCTGCAGGCCTTCCCCTGGCACTGTTATTAAAACAAGGAAATGAGAGCTTTGGGCAGGCTGGCTTTCTCTCTGGGGTTGATTTTAATGTTTCCTCAGTTGCCCTGGGGGCTAGTGCCTTACGCCGGATTTTGTCTCCTGTTCTGAATATCAGAGAGCACTGTGGAAGGGACAGCCTTTCCAGATAGGATCAGAAAGCAGAAACCCTCGCCTGGCCAGGAGATGCTCCCTGCCTCTCTGTCTGGGAGTTCTTTTCTTGGTTATCACTGCACTCAGCCTTCAAGAAGAGGACACGGTTGCAGATGATGACTCTTCCACTGTGGGAATTGTTTGAGGCAGAGTGCTTTGCAGAGGGGAAATGGGAGACCCTTGTCTTTGCCATCAGAGTTCTTCACTTCCTGTTACTGCTCTCTCCAAGGGGCTAACTCCTTACAGAGTATAAAGGTGCCCCTGCATCTGCTAGTAGAGAAGAGAAGTAAGGAATGAGGGCCTGGGCAGTAGGAGGATGAGGCCTGGCAAGGGAGCTGCACTTAATGCCCAAGAAGCTCCTTGACCTGTTTGGAGGTGGTACAGGTCAGGTTCCTCTGCCTTCCCTGGTCACCTGCATATCTGTTTCATCTCACAGACCCAAATCAGGACTCACTTGTCTGAAAAATGCCCTGAAAATACCTTTCTCATCCCAAGCTGAGGATCAGGAAGTACGTACTGAGAAAGTGATTTACACAAAATTTTTAGGCTTAATTTCCAGTTAAAACTTTTTCTTCATTTGAACTAAGGATTACCAGTGACTTACTCTGTTCTTGTATCACTAAGAAGTGACATATCTATAGACTCTGCTCCTTGTAACTAATAATTTGCTGATATTTTCAGAAAACCAAATTTCTGTCTAAACAATAAATTCACCTGGCCTGTCTAAGCCAAGCTAACTAGAAACTAAGAATTGTTTTGCAAAAGAAAAGAGTAGTAAATGTATCTTATTTTGGGCCTACTGAAAAATGCAAATTTCAGCATTGCGTTTTCCTGTATGACTGGGGCCAGTTTTGAGATTGCGGGGTTGAGCGGGAATAGAAATGCAGAATTGAAGAACCTTGAGGAACCAGTCCTTTTTGAACACGAAGTACTCCTTAGATGCCCTGGGCAATGTCTGTGCACTTAATTCTGAGCCAGTGAGAAGAGCGAGATTGGCCAATAGGACAACCAAGTTCCATTACTGCCCAGCCTACTAAATCCCAGGAGCCCGAGAAAACTGTTTCTGGTAAAAACTTTGCTTCTAGAGATGTTATGGTTTTGGTGTTTGTTCATACTTCCTTGGGACTGAGGGGACAGCCGGTCAGCTCTGGGCAAGGAAGTGGATTAATCGGGAATACGTGAGCTCTGTTTCTAAGACTTGCTATGTGACTCTGGGTAGACCGCCTGATCTCTCTGTGCTCCAGGATGGTGATGCATACCTTCAGTATACCGAAACATTGCAGGAGCAAAGAGAGACCTGGGTAAATTTACAGCATCTTAGAAATCAAAAGAAACACTTTGTAAGCCTTTGCAAAAGAGAAACTAGAGCTGGTGGCACATACCCAAGAAACTAAATTCCACGAGAAACCCCAGGGAGCATTCTGACCACATCACCTAGAAGCGGGACTGCAGATGGGAGGCACTCAGCTGTGTGAGCGGGAGGTGGCGAGCAGCGTGAGGCTGCGTCCTCCTTACCTGCCGAGGTCTGGGTGACTGTCTGCGCTGCCTGCAGCTGCATGATGCCGATCTGGTTGTTCATCTCGGAGTACTTGCTCTCGGCCTCAGTGAGCCGCGTCTCCATGCTCTTGGCGCTGCTTTCCAGCTCCATCACCTGCATGACCACGCTGACCCAGTCCCTCTCCTGCTTCTTGCCCAGGTCGCTCAGCAGGCTGCTCAGGTTGGTGATCTGGGCCTGGAGCGCCTTTGCCTCCTCACAGCAGGTGGCTGCGGTGAGCTCTGCCGGGGTCTTGCGCTTAGGGGGCTTCTGTGGCCAAACTGGGTGGCTGACAAAGGCCACGAGGAAAATGCAGAGCCATACCACGGCCGAGAAAGTCTTTTTCAGCATCTTTCGTGGGCCTGGGTGAGGAAGGCTCTTCCTCGGGGGAACCTAGCTATGCCCAACTGAGGTGTGCAAAGCTGCGGCAGATTAGAACCTAAGACTTTCACTCATGATGGACTTACCACTTTGCTGTTCTCTCTCTCCTTGCTCTTTCTTAGCCTTTCTCAAAACTCTCGTTTCTGAAAGTGCAGCTCAGTTGGGTAGCCCGTAGTTTTTCTTCCCAAGTCTGAATGCTCAACAAACTGAGCATCTTAAATATCGTTTGCTGCTGCACCTCCACCCCTACCATGGCCGAGCATGGCGCTTTAGCCCCTCCCAGCTCATCTGGGAGGGTCAGGTGCCTGTGGGGTGAAGTCAGTGCAAACTTAGGCCAGAGGAGGGGAGGGGAGAGACAGGGGCACGTCTTTCTTCCCCTGCCTGCACAGTCTCTGGGCCGAGACCAGAGGACTGAGTTCGTGTGTTTCCAGTTTTGCCTATTAGATTGTGCCCCTGCCAACCACTGGCTCCGCTCTATCAGTGAGCAGGGCAGGGTCAGAAGAATTTCCAGATTCCGTTCTGAAGGTTACATAACCACGGGGTGAGCGTGAGGTAGGCAAAGAGTGGGGATAAGACTCCACTCACCCCGGGAGACCTGTTAATGCAATCCATGCTGTTTATACACGGCTCTAGTCTGTTTTGGCATCCTTCTGAGTGCTTTTAACAAGGCTGGTTATTCCTTTCTCTGATCAGCATTCAGTGTTTCACAAAACCCTCTTTTGGCTAGGATCTAATGCCATCTCACATTTGAATATTTCCAACATAGAAAAAGCTTTAGAAATAGGAGGATAGAGTAAAGTTCTTAGGAAGTGAAAAAGAACTTTGTAGTTTGTACTCACAGGGTTTACCCAGTTGTCTGTCTTTTTACATACTTTCTCCTTCAATAAGGAGTCTGCCAGGTTAGCCTCTTGGCACAGGTGTGTCAGCAATGACAGTGGGGCAGAAACGCAGGGCATGATCCCTACAGGACTTGTTACCTGCATGGGCATCTGCACGTCCATGGTCTTCAGGCAGATCAAGAAACAGGCCCAGCCACAGCCCAGGTTCTAAACCTGAAAAGTTAAAATGTAGAGAAAAGAATCTCCATGGCCTAATAATGCATGTCTAGAGTCTCATTTCCCTTTTCCTGTGGAATATGGTTTCCAGATTCATTATATATGATCTATATCCCTGAAAATAGGGATATTGTAATTTTTCGTGTCCTGTATTTAAAGGAGATTCCTCCTTTGAAAACAAATGGGGAAAAAGACTGGGTTTTCAGCACATTTTAAATCTTTAAAATGAGCTTTTCACTAAGAATGTAAACAAAGGTCCCTCTCTCTGTACATGGTAATTGTCTTTGGAACATACGCTTGTCATTTCCAGGTACAGTTGTTGTGTGTTCTGTGGCTATTCTGTGTGGGCCCTTCACACACGAGCGTGAGACCTGGCCTCAGGCCCTCCTTCCTGCTGTGACCCCCAGAGCCCTTTTCTAGTGAGGGCTTCTGCTTCTCAGAAAGTCATTTCTTTTCAGGCCGCTGGAGTTACCAGACACTTTTTTTTTTCCTCCTGTAAATCAAAAAGCAGGAGTGGATCAGTTAGATCAGGGTTGGTTTGCTTACCTCCTGTCTTCTGTGCCTGCCTAGGAGTGAGGGTACTGCTGGCGCCCTGTGGTAGTTGTCACTATACTCAAAAGGGCTTGTTCAACACGGGCGCCATCAGCCTACCCCTGCCCTCTCTTGGCTTATATCTGGCCGTGGCAGCCTTAGCTCATGGTGTTCACTTCACTGTGGTGAACCTGGCCACAACCACCAGGTTCACCGGGGTCTGCTAAACTCCACTAGCATCTTCAAGATGATCTCCTACCTAGCAAATGACCCTGAGCTCAGACCATGTGTCACATACTCCTGTCTGGCATCACACGTGACCCTGCCATCTTGGTAGAGAACATCCTGGAAGAAAGGTGCTTTGCGGCTTTCTGGCCAGCTTTCTGTTTATTCTTTGCAGTAGCCACTTCCCCTGCCCAAACAGAAAAATGTTATGAATAGATTTTCATATCTGGGCAGAAAATGAATCAGTTCAGTTCAGTCGCTCAGTCGTGTTCGACTCTTCCATGGGCCACAGCATGCAGGCCTCCCTGTCCATCGCCAACTCCCGGAGTTTACTCAAACTCCCATCCCTCGAGTTGGTGATGCCATCCAACCATCTCGTCCTCTGTCGTCCCCTTCTCCTGCCTTCAGTCTTTCCCAGCATCAGGGTCTTTGCCAATGAGTCAGTTCTTTGTATCAGGTGTCCAAAGTATTGGAGTTTCAGCTTCAGCATCAGTCCTTCCAATGAATATTCAGGACTGATTTCCTTTATGATGGACTGGTTGGATCTCCTTGCAGTCCAAGGGACTCTCGGGAGTCTTCTCCAACACCACAGTTCAGAAAGCATCAATTCTTCAGTGCTCAGCTTTCTTTGTAGTCCAACTCTCACATCCATACATGACCACTGGAAAAAACATAGCTTTGACTAGACGGACCTTTGTTGGCAAAGTAATGTCTCTGCTTTTTAATATGCTATCTAGGTTGGTCATAACTTTTCTTCCAAGGAGCAAGTGTCTTAATTTCATGGCTGCAGTCACTATCTGCAGTGATTTTGGAGCCCAAGAAAATAAAGTCTTCTACTATTTCCCCATCTATTTGCCCTGAATTGATGGAACCACATTCCATAATCTTAGTTTTCTAAATGTTGAGTTTTAAGCCAACTTTTTCACTCTCCTCTTTCACTTTCATCAAGAGGCTCTTTAGTTCTTCACTTTCTGCCATAACGGTGGTGTCATCTGTATATCTGAGGTTATTGATATTTCTCCTGGCAATCTTGATTCCAGCTTGTGCTTCATCCAGCCCAGTGTTTCTCATGATGTACTCTGCTTATAAGTTAAATAAGCAGGGTGACAATATACAGCCTTGACATACTCCTTTCCCGACTTGGAACCAGTCTGTTGTTCCATGTCCAGTTCTAACTGTTGCCTTCCTGACCTGCATACAGATTTCTCAGGAGGTAGGACAGGTGGTCTGGTATTCCCATCTCTTTCAGAATTTTCCACAGTTTATTGTGATCCACACAGTCAAAGGTTTTGGCATAGTCAATAAAGCAGAAGTAGATAATTTTCTGGAACTCTCTTGGTTTTTCGATGATCCAACAGATGTTGGTAATTTGATCTCTGGTTCCTCTGCCTTCTAAATCCAGCTTGAACATCTGGAAGTTCACTGTTCACGTACTGTTGAAGCCTGGCTTGGAGAATTTTGTGCATTATTTTACTAGTGTGTGAGATGAGTGCAATTGTGCAGTAGTTTAAGCATTCTTTGGCATTGCCTTTTTGGGGGATTGGAATGAAAACTGACTTTTTGCAGTCCTGTGGCCACTGCTGAATTTTTCCAAATTTGCTGGCATATTGAATGCAGCACTTTCACAGCATCATCTTTTAGGATTTCAAATAGCTCAACTGGAATTCCATCACCTCCACTAGTTTTGTTCATAGTGATGCTTCCTAAGACCCACTTGACTTCGCATTCCAGAATGTCTGGCTCTAGGTTGGTGATCACACCATTGTGATCATCTGGGTCATGAAGATCTTTTTTGTATAGTTCTTCTGTGTATTCTTCTTAAGCACCTCTTCTTAATATCTTCTGCTTCTGTTAGGTCCATACCATGTCTGTCCTTGATTGAGCCCATCTTTGCATGAAATGTTCCCTTGGCATCTCTGATTTTCTTGAAGAGATCTCTAGATTTTCCCATTCTGTTGTTTTCCTCTATTTCTTTGCATTGATTGCTGAGGAAGGCTTTCTTATCTCTCCTTGCTATTCTTTGGAACTCTGCATTCAAATGGGTATATCTTTCCTTTTCTCCTTTGCTTCTCTTCTATTCACAGCTATTTGTAAGCCCTCTTCAGACAACCATTTTGCCTTTTTGCATTTCTTTTTCTTGGGGATGGTCTTGATCCCTGCCTCCTGTACAGTGTCAGGAACCTCTGTCCATAGTTCTTCAGACACTCTGAAGTCATTCATATTAGAAACCCATGGAGCAGTCCTTTCCAGGAAAGGTAGGAACTTTTAGCATGAGTACCTCCTCTCTGATATCTCTTTTCTGGAAACTTATTTCTAACATAAGGCATAAGTTGGAGACAGAAGCTTTTTTATTTGAAGATTTTCTTAAATTATCTAAACTGCCCAAATCTCAATCCCCCCTGCCCCCCTCCTTTGAGAAAGATAGCTAATTAGGCATATATCCCATGCCAGAGATCTATTCTCCAAAACATTCACAACCCTAAATGTCCTAGATTCTGAATTTCTAAAAGAAGGAAAAATAAGTCCTTGTTTTGAGTACAGCTAAGCCAGTAGAGAAAACCAGAACAAATGTGGAAGACTAGAGTGGTTTTCCTTTCTCTGAGAGGCTTTTAATCCTTTCTTTGCCCTTCAGTGAACAAAGTGGCCATAAGAAATGGAAATTAATTAAGAAAATATGGAAAACCTGGGTTGGACACTGTACAGTTTTTCCTCTTCTCCATTTTTCTGGTGGTGAAAGAGGGTCAGCTTGGTGCTCCTGGGAAAGATGTTTATGGAAATAAAGCTTATGGGGATTTCCCAGGCAGTCCAGTGGTTAAGACTCTGTGCTCCACATGTAGGGGGCTTGGGTTTAATCTCTGGTCAGAGAACTAAGATCCTGCATTCCACAGGGCACAGCCACAAAACCAATCAATCAATCTTACATTTTTGGCTGTGCCACCTTGGGCCAGCACCAAGGACTGGAGGTATCTGAGCAGCCAGGGGAGTTCAGAGCTCAGAAGGGCCTAGAGGTGGTCTTTCCTTCTACCCCAATGTGGACTTCCTATCTCATTTTCTTGAAAATGTTCCTATTGGAGAGACTCCTTGTTTTTCAGTGTATTCCTGCCCCAGCCTGCTCTTACACCATGCTTCCTAACCGGTGAGGGAGGGACAGCTGCCCTCAGTGCCAAACTCTCAGTTTGTTGAATGAATACATCTCAGAAGAACCTGCCTTGTTCTTAGTTGAATTCTGTGCTCATGGTCGTGTTTTACTTCTGAAGTCTTCTAATGAGCCACAGGTGCCTTTCTACATGTGGCCATTTAATCCTGACCTGTCTGCCACTTAGTCCTATTTCTTTCTCAGCCCAAAGCCCAGGTGCATCCCAGAAGGTATGGCCACCTCTTCCCTAAGCCTCCTAGTTTGCCTGTCATACCTAGGGTGTGGGCTCCCCAGGTGGCACAGTGATAAAGAATCTGCCTGCCGATGCATGAGACACAGGAGACATGGGTTTGATCCCTGAGTCGGAAAGATCTCCTAGAGAAGGGAATGGCTACCCAATCCAGTATTCTTGCCTGGAAAATCCCATGGATAGAGGAGCCTGGCAGGCTATAGTCCATGGAGTCTGAAAGAATACGACATGACTGAGCTCACACACATGCACCTAAGAGTGCGCCCTGGACTTAGAAACCATTTCTTTCAGGCTTCCTCTTAGAGTCTACCATGTAATTATAGCACTTGGCAAAAAAAGTCTGTCTCTGACCCCTTTTAGGAATTCGAAACTTCATGCGTCTCAGGCTAGTTGGAGAGACAGACGGCTGAACTGCAGGGCTGTTTGACAGGCTGGAGTGGGGGACACAACAGAGGGGGAATGCCCAACCCAGCTGAGGTTCTGGATGGCCTGATACCCAGGGTTTGTGGTGTTTTTGTTTTTATTTTTGTTTTTTAAGAGATTGGAGAGAACATCCTGAGGCAAAGTGCAGCTGTTTGAAAAGCCTGGGCGTATACAACCTAAGTAGTCAAGAGTGGCATGGGGGGCGAGAAGGAAGAGGAGTGGTGGCCGGAATGAAAGCTGCAGGGGTGCAGGGGCACCGGGCCGCCGGGCCCTTGTGTTCTGGAGACGGGCTATGGAAGAAAGCCAGGAAGCTTTTTCTTCTTCCTTTGTTTTCTTCAGTCTCACCAGGACAGTGGCTCTTTGTAGTTGCCAAACAAGATTTTTAACTGGAAGTTGGTGGCTTAGAACATTGGAATTTCTTAACATTGTAATGCATTCATATTAAATGCCCAGAAGGGCTCATCTGGCTTGAGGATTAAGGAAGCAGTATCTGAAGGACTTCTGAGTTTTAGGTCTGCTGCTGCTGCTGCTAAGTCACTTCAGTCATGTCCAATTCTGTGTGACCCCATAGACGGAAGCCCACCAGGCTCCCCCATCCCTGGGATTCTCCAGGCAAGAACACTGGAGTGGGTTGCCATTTCCTTCTCCAATGTGTGAAAGTGAAAAGTGAAAGTGAAGTCGCTCAGTCGTGTCCAAGCCTTAGCGACCCCACAGACTGCAGCCTACCAGGCTCCTCCATCCATGGGATTTTCTAGGCAAGAGTACTGGAGTGGCTTGCCATTGCCTTCTCCGGAGTTTTAGGTCTAGAATCAGATAAATCTGGGTTCTAATCCCCTCTCATCACTTGATAGTTATATGACCCCGGGGCAAATTAACCTCTGAGTTGACCACTCCATGAAATGGGATAAAAACTATAACTAGTCCTGACTTCCCTGATGGTCCAGTGGTTAGGACTCCGTGCTTCCACTGCAAGGGGACCAGGTTCAGTCTCTGGTTGGGAAACTAGGATCCTTCATGCCATACAATGTGGCCCCCCCAAAAAAATGTTAGTTAAAAAAAATTATAACTACTTTGTTTTGCACGGTTTTTATGAAGACTAAGTTAAAGATAGCAAAAGATTAAAAATAGCTGAGGCATTTTTGAAAAAGAAAAATAAATTTGGAGGAATACTGTACTAGGGTTCAAGATTTATCTTAAAGCTGCAGCCAGTGACTAGGCCAATGTGGTATTGGCACAGGGTAGATGAGCAGATAAATGGAGGAGACATGAATGTCCTGCGATAGAGCCCCACATTTGTGAGCTCATGGTTTATAACAGAGGAGTGAGCTCTGCTGGGTTGACTCCATAGCCTCGCGGGGGATAAAGGTTCTTGGCCCTCACCCCATACCATACCCAAAACCTCAAGTTCTGGAGATTTACATTCTAAATCTGAAAACAGGAGCACTTCCAGAAGATAACATAGGAAATTATCTTCAGCATTTGGGGGATAAGCAAAGATTTCTTAAAGAAGATTTGAAAAACAGTAACCATAAAGGAAAACTTTATCAAATGTAATACAAGGAGTCATCTCTTTTCACTGGAAACCATCATGAAGAGAGTGTAAAGATAACGAGGTGTTTCCTGTACATTCCTCTGTGTGTACTGTATCCAGAGTATATATAGACCTCTTGTCAAAACAATCGGACAAAAAGTAGCCAGTTAAAAGATGGGCGCGAGATGTGAACAGGACTTATTTCACAAAAGATTATATCCAAAAGGCCGGTCAACACATGAAAAACCGCTCAAGCTCATTAGTCATTATGGAAGCTCAAATTTAAAACTATAAGATGCAACTTACATACCAGCCCAAATGGCTAAAATGGGAAACAGTGAATCCCAAGTGTTGACAAACATGTGGAGCATCTGAGATTCCTGTACCCTCCCGCTGGGAACGTACAATAGCCATTTGTCAGTATCTTCTGAAGCTGAACATGCCCTGAAACCCAGCAGTTCTACTACGAGGTTTGTTCCCAACGGAAATATGAGCAAAGACACAAACAGGAATGTTTGTGGTAACGTCACTAGCCCCAAACCGAAGACAACCTAAAACCTCCGTTGACAGTAAGATAGTTCACTTGTGGCGGGTTCATACAGTGACTATTCAACAATAAAAAGACAAGCTACCATGGCATGCAGCAACATGGATGTATCTCGTAAATGTAATGACAAGTATTTATATAGAGTTCAAAACCTGGTGACACTAACCAGTTGTGTCAGAAGTGAGACAGTTGCTACCTCTGAGGATGAGGAGGGAAGCTGTGATGGGAAAAGGCTTGAGTGCTTCTGCAATGCTGGCAGTGTGTTCTGTTTCTTGGTTTGGTTGGTAGTTATAATGGTAACTTCACTTTGTGATAATTTATCAAGCTGTACAATTTCTTGTATGTTGTACTTCAGTCAGAAAGTATCTTTAAAAATAGATAATGCCCCTAAAACAATTTTTTAAATTAGATTGACGTATAGTTGATTTAAAGTGCTGTGTTAATTTCTGCTTTATAGCAGAGTGACTCAGTTATATATATATATATGTATTCTTTTTCATATTCTTTTCCATTATGGTTTATCACAGAATATAGTCTATAGTTCTATATGGGCTTCCCTCATAGCTCAGTTGGTAAAGAATCCGCCTGTAATGCAGGAGACTTTGGTTCTATTCCTGGGTTGGGAAGATCCGCTGGAGAAGGAATAGGCTACCCACTCCAGTATTCTTGGGCTTCCCTTGTGGTTCAGCTGGTAAAGAATGTGCCCAATGCGGGAGACCTGGGTTCGATGCCTGGGTTGGGAAGATTCCCTGGAGAAGGGAGAGGCTACCCACTCCAGTATTCTGGCCTGGAGAATTCTGTGTAGTCCATGGGGGTCGCAAGGAGTCAGACACAACTGAGTGACTTTCACTCACTCCCCGTGCTATACTGTAGAACCTTGTTTATCCATCCCATGCGTAATAGGTTGCATCTGCTACTCCCAATCTCCCAAGCTTTCCCTTCCCCGGAACCTCCCCTTGGCAGCCACAAGACTGTTTTCTTTGTCTGTGAGTCTGTTTCCGTTTTGTTGATACACTTATTTGTGTTGTATTTTAGATTCCATATATACGTGTTGTCATATTGTATTTGTATTTCTCTTTCTTACTTTCCTTGGGGCTTCCATGGTGGCTCAGACGGCAAAGAGACTGTCAGCAGTGTGGGAGACCCAGGTTCAATCCCTGGGTCAGGAAGATCCCCTAAGAGAAGGAAATAGCAACCCACTCCAGTATTCTTGTCTGGAAAATTCTTGGACAGAGGAGCCTGGCAAGATACAGTCCATGGGATCACAAAGAGTTAGACATGATGGAGCGACTTCTTACTTCCCTTAGTGTGATAATCTCTAGGTCCATCCATGTTGCTGCAGGTGGCATTATTCCATCCCTTTTTATGGTTGGTTGCATGCAGTATTACACGTCTTCTTTTTTCATTCGTTTTTTGATAGATGTTTAGGTTATTTCCACGTCTTGACTATTGTGCATCGTGGTGCTATGAACATAGAGGTGCTTGTATCTTTTCAAATTATAGTTCATCTGGATATATGCCCAGGAGTGGGGTTGCTGGATCAAATAGCAACTCTATTTTTAGTTTTTTGAGGAGCCTCTGTACTGTTTTCAATAGTGGCTTTACCAGTTTACTTTCCCACTAACGGTGTGAGAGGGTTCCCTTTTCTCCACACCCTCCCTAGCATTTATTATTTGTAGATTTTTTAATGATGGCTATTCTGACTGGTGTGAGGTGGTACCTTGTTGTAGTTTTGACTTGCATTTCTCTAATAATCAGCAATAATGAGCATTTTTTTAATGTGCCTGTTGGCCACTGCATGTCTTCTTTGGAGAAATTTCTGTTTAAGTCTCCTGCCCATTTTTCAATTGGGTTGTTTGGTTTCTTTGTTATTGAGTTATATGAGCTATAAAACACTTTGAATTGTGTCTGACACATAGTCCATATCTAGCAAATCTGAAGTAGTATTAATTTAGGTGATGGATTATCATTTCATCAGAAAAACCTCCCTGCCCGCCTAAATCTAAAATAGCACCCTGTGCTATTTTCCATCTTTGTGCCCTGTCTTCTTCAGGGTGTTTACCTGCACAGCACTTATTTCCATTTGCGTTTTGGTTATCGACTTCCCTGACCTATAAGCTCTGTGAAAGCAGAGACCTGCCCTGGTTCATCTACTGCAGTAGCTCTAGCATCCAGCACTTAGCACAAAGCCTGGGACAAAAGAGATACTTGCCAATTCTAAAAATGACTTCCCAGCAGAAGATTGTCTCCCCCTAAATAAGCATGTGTTGTGGAGGCTTAGAATCTCTCTCCATGGTCATTGCCAGTCTTCATCATGGTGAGTTCTTCATTGCAGGGCATTGTCTTCTCTCCTGCTTTAACATTTTCTTCCATAGGTTTTAGTTATAGAATCAAAAAAAGTGAGAACTGGAAGAGTTGAGATCATTTGGTTCAGGCTTCTTTTTTAACCAGTAACTTAAAGTAGCATCTTTACTATATAATCACTTTGTATCCCCCGAAATCATCAATTCATATCTCACCCCCAGTGGCTCAGTGGTCAGGAATCTGCCTGCCAATACAGGAGACACAGGTTTGATCCCTGGTTGGGGAAGATCCCCCAGAGAAGAAAATGGCAACCCACTCCAGTATTCTTGCCTGGAAAATGGACAGAGGAGAGTGGCGGGCTACTGTCCGTAGGATCACAAAAGAGAGACTAAAGCAAACAGTAGCAACCTGTTTTGTTACATATGAAGATGAGTGAGAGGCCCTCAGAGCATTTGGGGTAGGGATTTCCCCGCTCCTGTATATTCTGAAGGCCTGTATGAACAGCGTATGCGATAACCTGACCCTGCATTGGCCTGTCAGTTAACCCTCATCACAGCCTGAGGGGCCACACGCAGAGGTTCATGTGAAAAAGAAAGTAACATGTCGTATGTCTGAGCAGCTGTGTTCCCCATAATTAATCCAGGAACCTAACATATCTTGTCTGTTTCCAAAGGGGAATCACATGCACATTACCTTGTAATTGTAGAAAATCACTCTTCACCAGAGACAGATCCCAGCCAGGGTGCAGCACGAGATGGCAAGTCCGTGCGCAGTTGCCCAGGAACTGAGAAGCATCGCCTTGGCCTGGGCCTTAGCTTCCCTGACTTAGGCAACACTAACGGGAAATGGCCTGTAACTCTCTGAGAATGTTAAAGAAATTGAGCCAGTTTGTGCCTGAGCAACCAGTTAATGGTGAGGGTGACTGGCCTTTACAGCCTACAGACAAGAGGCTGGATGATAAACAAGCCCACTCTGTCTTAACTCTAAACACATGTTCCCAAGGTGTCTCTTGTGTTGCTTGGAAGCATGAGCCCAGCCTTTAAAGTTGTTTCCTGGCTTCCTGAAAAGGTACAGTCTTGTTCTCTTTCCCGCACCTCTGCTGGAAGAGAATATACTCTGTCCAGGGGGTGAGGATTTGCTCAAAGCTCCTATCTTCTTGGTAAAAACACATTCCAAATGTCTGGACTCATGCTGCCTTCAGAAGTGCCAGTGTTCCTCTAGGAATCTACCCTGTAGAAAAGCTCCAGGCAGCAAAGAGGGGGCAGACAGAGGAAACCCTGGTGTTGCCAGAGCAGGAGCACAGACTGTATATTTCTTTCTCACCCCATCTTTTTCTTTAATGCCCTTACATCCAGCCATTACCCAAGAGGCCAGGTCCCTCACCAGTCACCAGTAGAGCTTAAATTTATTTCTGGCCACTCTGAAGACTTCTTACATGTTCACTTTATAACAGCTTGCCTTTGTAGAGCATCTTACAAACTCCAAGGAAAACTGCTTTCAGTGCAGAAAGCTGGCTGTCAGTGAGGAGCTATACAAAGGGCAGAGACCTGGGGTTTCTCCCAGAGCTGACCAGAAAGACAGAGGGTCTTCCATTGCACCCATGACCATTCTAAAGGGCGCAGCTTGCTGCCGCTCTTGTTATTCAGTCACTGAGTTGTGTCCAACTCTTTGTGACCCCATGGACTTAAGCAGGCCAGGTTTCCCCATCCTTCACTATCTCCCAGAGTTTGCTCCAACTCATATCCATTGAGTCAGTGATGCCATCTAACCATCTCATCCTCTGTCACCCCCTTCTCCTGCCTTCAGTCTTTCCCAGATTCAGGGTCTTTTCAAATGAGTCAGCTCTTCCCATCAGGTGGCCAAAGTATTGGAGCTTCAGCTTCAGCAACCCCATGAACGCAATGAAAAGCTTGCTATTGGTCAGTAATTAACCTCTGCCCTTCCACTGCATCTAGCTCATCCTCAGGAATGGCTAGAGATTTAAAGGGACCACTCTTATGGTGAGTTAACAAAGGTGCTTCTGATTTTTATGTACCTGTATGATGGGGGGCAGACTACTGGCAGTTAAGCTGGGTCATGGTACTCTGAAACCTTGAATCATAAGCTGTATTATGGTTTCAGAGATGTTCAGTGTGCATCTTAGAACTGATGAAATAACAGTGGGTGCCCCATGGCTGTCTCTGACAGTCTGTCCCAGTGACAGTGAAAAGTGTCAGTGGTGACACCTTTGGTCTCTCCAGCTTCTTTTGAACATCTCACTGGCTGTGAATCTTGATGATTCAGTTAGAGTGTGTTGTAGTCCTCATCTCTCAGCTTTTCCTTACCAGGAAGGTAGGCATATTTTCCTTTTCCCGATTCCAGGACGGGCATCAGTATTTCTACAGTGTGGCCTTACTCTGTGCCAGAGCACAGGGCCAGGGCATGTCTCCTCACACAGTTATAAGTGTGGAGAGTTCAGGGCTGCCAAGTCCCTGGACGCCAACTCATTTAATTTTTGCTTCCCAACTTCATCCACATAATAGCCTGAGTCAGAGCTCTTGGACATGCAGCAGCCAGGAAATCAGGATGGATTTTTACCCAAAATATCTACTCTATTTTGAGTCAAGGTAGTTGAAAATAAGTTTTGGGTTCCATCTGTCAACCCTCCCCACTTTGTTCTGTTTCCCTGACAGCTTCTTCTCCCTAATGTTCTCTCTCAGATCTCTTCATTTCACTCTGGATATGAAGAAGCAGAAAGGAGGAGAAAATCCTCCAGGCCTCACCAGAAAAGAAGCAGTGCTCATTGTTGTAGAATAAAAAGATAATGGCCAATTTGTCAAGAAGTGTTGACAAGAAAGATAAAGTTGGAAGTAATTAACTGGCTGACACGCTGGGAGTGATGCGCCTGCCAGTGGCTCCCTAAATCAGCCGAGCCTTGGAAATGTGACAGCCATTCATCATTTTTACAACACGCCTCTGACAGGCCCCTGGGTTGCAAACCTGCCAGCACAAATCGTGTGCTTTGACACTCCAGGGCTCTGCACTCTCTCAGTGCCTCACGCTGGTTGTGCTAGGGCATTTAGGCCCCGTTTATCCAGCCAGGGGTGCCGGAAGTGATGAGTGAAATGGGACAGCTTGTCCAGCTTATTGCTGGACCCTGTGTCCATATTCTGGGCGGCTGCTCTGATTCCCAGGGGCAAGCCTGCAGACATCTGCAGGACGAATCCCCTATGAGCTCCTGCCACACCTTGGTGGCTTAACTAGTGCTGCTCTCACCCGGCCACAAGGGTGCGTCCAAGAGACTGGTTCAGACATAGGATCAAGCACAGGAGATGTTCTTACACAGCTGTTAAAAAGTTTTTGTGGAGACTCCAGATAAAGTGGGAAATGCCTGTGTCATGTAAAAAAGCAGAATACAGTACTATATCATCACTCTGACTAGCACTGTGTCTAAAATGCATTTATACAGAATATGCATAGGCAAAAGTATCATTTTGATATTGTGAACTCCCCCCAATTTTAATTTAAAAATATTTTATATGTATATATATACACAGACACATACACACCCCTCCCACTACCAGTATTGAAAGGGGCTTTCCAGGTGGTGCTAGTGACTTAGAACTCATCTACCAATGCAGGAGATATAAGAGACATGGGTACAATCTCTGGGTTGGGAAGATCCCCCAGAGGAGGGCACGGCAACCCACTCCAGTATTCTTGCCTGGAGAATCCCAGGGACAGAGGAGGCTGGTGGGCTACATATAGCCCACGGAAGAGCCAGACACAACTGAAGCAACTTAGCACATATGCACAAGAATTGAAAAGATGGGGATTTTTGTCTCTTCTTTCCGTAATCCACAGTTGCTAGCTTCTGTCTTCTGAATTCTTCCTACTTTGTGGCGTGCGCGGGCTCCCCCTAGTGGAGAACAAGCACTCCTCTGCAGTCGCAGCGTGCTGGCTTCTTGTCGAGGTGGCGTCTCGTGGTGCGCAGGCTCAGTAGTTGTGGCACCCGGGCTTAGTTGCCCCGAGGCATGTGGGATCTCCCTGGACCAGGGACCAAAACTGTGCCCCTTGCATTGGTAGGTGGATTCTTTTTTTTTTTTCCTTCAAATTTATTTATTTTTTTAATTGGAGGATAATTGCTTTACACTGTTATGTGGTTTCTGCCATACATCAGCGTGAATCAGCCATAGGTATACATATGAACCCTTCCTCTTGAAACTCCCTCCCACCTCATCTCACCCCTCTTGGTTGTCACAGAGCACTGGGTTGAGCTCCCTGTGTTATACAGCAATTTCCCGTTAGCTATCTATTTTACGTAATAGTAATGTATATATTTTAATGCTACTCTCTCAGTTCATCCCACCCTCTCCTGCCCCTGCTGTGTCCATATGTCTGTTCTCTGTGTCTGAGTCTCTGTTCCTATCCTGCAGATGTGTTCATCAGTACCAGTTTTCTAGATTGCATATATATGCATTAATGCATAATAGTTGTGTTTCTGACTTCCTTCACTCTGTATAACAGGCTCTGAGTTCATCCACCTCACTAGAACTGACTCAAACTCATTCCTTTCTATGGCTGAGTAATATTCTATTGTATATATGTACCACAACCTCTTTATCCATTCATCTGTCACAGACATCTAGGTTGCTTCCATGTCTTGGCTACTGTAAATAGTGCTGCAGTGAACATTGGGGTGCATGTGTCTTTTTCAGTTATGATTTTCTCAGGGTATATGCCCAGTCGTAGGATTGCTTGGTCATATGGTAGTTTTATTCCTAGTTTGTTTGTTTGTTTTTTTTTTTAAGAAATCACCATACTGTTATCCAGATAGATGGATTCTTAACCACTGGGCCAAAAGAGAAGTCCTGTCTTTTTTATTCTTAAGGTTCCACTTTCTCACATACAGATCTGGCAAGTCTTCTAGGAACTATGACAGACATGTCATTTATACTGTGATCAGACAAAGGAAAAAGTGGAGACAAGTCAGAACTCTTCACCCTTACTCCACTCTGGGGTAAGGCGTCAGGAGCCCATTTGATGTCGAGGCAGTCCACCTCTCTTGCATCACATTCTTTTTGTCTTGGTGCCTTAGGCCCCCAAGAGTTCCAGGGACACCAAATGTCCCAGCTTTGAAACCTTCGAACAAGGCCAGCCTCCACTTTTTTAACGTTTAGAAGAAGAGTAGCTTTTCCTAAGTTCTTGGAGCAAGAAAGGAAAGTTTGACCTGACAGATCCTAGGTGCTATCTTCACAACCTGACTATGGCTTTAAGTGAGGGAGCTGGAACGCCTGCCGGTTCCCTTCGCTTTCCCTGCCACCTGCTTTGGAGCTGCCCCTCACTGCCTTTCTCTGGCGCACATTTCAGATGTTCTTACCTTGCCTTCTGTCTTCACTGCTGTCCTGCTCAAAAAGACACTGTCATTCCCTTGAGCTCCCCAGAGCCCCAGGGAGCTGCCTCATGAAGATATCAGGGCCTTATCAACCCTGGATCTTCCTGACTCTGTACAGGAATCAAGAGGTTTTGTTTCTAAGCACCCACTGGACACAGAGCTGAGTCTTGGTGCTGGAAGAAGTGACAGGGATGGCCTGAAGCAGCTACTGTTCTGAGAGATAAATAAGAAAGATACAGCTTGATTCAGCGTAAGGACCCAAAGGAGGGTCCCATTGGCCTCACAACTTGGCTGGTCAGGAACTCCTCAGCGAGACCTGCTGAGGTCCCCTGTCAGCTGTGTTGCATGTCACCAACCCAGCACTGAGGGAATTCAGAAAATTCTTCCTTGACAGGAAACCAAATAAAATGCAGACAGCAGTCTGCACTAGAAATAGACAGGAGAGAGAAGGCCCAGAGCCATTTGGGAAGTGAGTGCATGACGTTCTCATAAATTCCTGACAGGAGCACCAGGAAGCCTGAGTAGTCCGCCAGATGCCACTGCAGGTACTCCTCGTGTGACTGGCTTTGCTGTGGGTTCCGGCTAGTGTTGAGTGCGCCTGCATCACTTTGCTCTTAGTAGCCGAAGGTCACCAAGGCTGAGAGATGGGGTCAATGACAATGAACTCTACCGGGAGGACTTCCCAGGCCAGAGGATTTTGGATCTGACGTCAGTCCAGAAGCCTGTGGAACAGTGACTTAGAGACGATAGAGTTCCTCAGGTTTCCCTTCCGGTGGTAGGAATGGCATTTGGATGCTGAGCCAGCGACCCCCCTATTATTTTGCTAACAAGTTGGGGTTAGAACCTGGAGCATTCATGATCTACCCTTTGTTCAGGCGCATCCTCAGTGACACTGGTCACCACTTGCCTGTGGAAAGCCCTGAGAAAGAGCTCAAAAGGGAGAGTCATGGGAAAGTAGACAGGCCCTGCACCGAGCACTGACTTCTCGTCCATCACTCTTGACAGGAAACCCACCAAGGCAGTGAGAAGCTCCTTCATGCCTGAGTTCCTTGCTCACTTACACACTTTCCCTGCATTTGGAAAGAGATTTTTGGATAGTGAAGAAAAGATGTCTGGGGTAATCTGTGTAGTGTAGAAGACAATGAGGCCATTTCTTATTCTTATTTGTTAATTTGACTCAAATCTAGAAAGTGCTTTCCTCACTTGTGAATTTTCCCAGTTTTAAGCTCTTCAACTCATTTTCCTTTAATAAAAATTAAATCTTGGAGTAGGAGATGGGAGGCGGGAATGAATGAGTGAATATGTCTGAATAATTGCCTTTTCCCTTCTTGACATCCTAATTCATTGTGTTTTTCTGTCTTCATTGTATTTCTAACACCAGGTTTATTTGTGGGCTCTGCATTTTATTCTGTGGGTAGGCAGTTTCTGTTTGCTATATAGATTCGCAACTATGCGAAACCTCAGCTGGTTGTTCTCACTGGGATATGAAGTAGAATATAAATATACCACGACACTGATGCTTAAGACAGCAGCTAAGCCATCTTAGCCTTCTGGCCTCAGTGGGCAGGCCCTGTGGTCAACTGTCATCTCTGTGCTGTTGTGGGCATGTTACTGTCAAAGCCTCCCTCTCTCTAAACTTGTTGATCAGCCCCACCAGCGTCAGTGAGGTCTGGTTTGTGTCATTAAGCACTCCTCTGCTGTTGGGCTAAGCTTTGAACAGTTTGCCCTTTATAAGCCTCCAGTGTTAATAGGGAAAGACTCCAGGGCACACTCGGGAGCGTTTATAGAACAGGCTGTGGAAGACTCCCAGCTGCCCTGTAAATGAGGGCTCCTCATCAGGGGGGCTTCTGAGCAAAGGTGATCTCTGCCCATGAGTCACACATGCTGTCTCTCCCTTCAGTCTCATAAAAGCACATCTGAGTTTCAAAGGGGAGTATCTCAAAGGATGGTCTTGTGTTACCCAAGTAGGCAGGCAATGGGGCACTTAGTAGCTGGGAACTACTGTGTTTCCGTGGAGGCTTACTTATCCTCCACTTCACAGCCTGGACTCTGTCTGTATGCCTGGCAGCCTCAAACAAGTGCCCCAGAAACACCCATGGGGACTGGGTGGCTGCATGGGGACTGTCATGCTGGGAGGCATGGAGGCAGTGGCTTCTGAAGGGAAATAAAAAACAGGGCAATGGGAGGGACTTCCCTGGCGGTCCAATGGCTACGACTCCGCTTCAGCTTGGGGATCTAAGATCCCAGAGGCTGAGTGATGCAGCCAGAAAAAAAAAAAGAAAACTGGGGAATGGGAGCTTAGGGGTCAGAGCAGGGTGTCACCACAGTGTGAGTGAGGAGGCTAAAGTGAAGTGCAGTAGGGCTCCTGTCCTGTATGGTGAATTGCATGTGCAGTTAGCTCATGGAAACGTCCTTGCCCTACTTCCATCTGTTCCCTGCTTTCAGTCACTTATTTCACACGTACTTGCTTGGTGCCCACTGATGCAGGGAGTAGACCGCTGACACACTTTTCTCCTCCTGCAGAGCTGTACCCTTAGTTATTACTTGAGATCCTTTTAATGGCATAGTTCTGAAGCAAAAGGATAGCCCTCGGGGCTACAGCTTCTTTCTATGCAAAATGGAAGTGTTAATAGTAGTGTCTACTTCATAGGGTTAAGATAACACGTATCAGCAGTAGTCAGCACAGTGCCTGGCACCTACGGAGCTCTCAGTAAATTTAGGTATCTTGTTGTTGCTATAATCCTTGGCCTCGCATGATGGAGTGCCAGAAGCCATGGAGGAGGGAGAAAAAGTTAAGATCTCAAATGAGGTGGCAGACTCTGAAGCAATGAGAGAACCTACAGATCCCCAGCCCTGCGCTTGCATCCTCCAGCAGCCTTGCAGGAGACTCCTGGGTTGGGGCGGGGGGAGAAGAGAGAGGTGCATTAGAGAGAAAGTTCTGTGGGAAAGAAAAATCACACAGAGGGAGAGAACAGCCAGTTAACTTGAAATCTCTTCTCTCTGAACAGTTGACTGTAGGTGCGTACGGTTTCCTTTCTTTCAGGTCCTCAAACCAGAACTTAATTTATCAAAGGGACCCTTTTTCTCTCCTCACAGTCCTTTTTCATGGGTATATTTTAGTCCATTTAGTCAGAGTTGTCGTTTTTCAGTGACTGTCCTTACCGTTGGACAAGAGCTTAGCTTGCATCTCAAGCTGTACGCCCGGTTTTCCTGACCATTGATGGAGGCCTGGTCACTGGGTCCTCAATGAGCCCAACCCCTCTCCTTCCCGTGGGGCTCTGTCTGCATCCTCACCTGCCACCATATTCAAGTCCAGGAAGTACTATACAGGTGACTTATTTGGACTTGCTCTTAGAGGAGTTGGGGCCATGTGATGAGTTTTCTTGTCACATTTGCAAAGCAATTTTGGTCTGTCCTTAGAGGAGGTAGGTCAAAGTCATTGCAATAGTAAGGTAAAATCTGTATTTCTCCTCTGAGGTCTCTAGTTACAAACTTCCTGATTTTGATCAGTTTCTTATAAAATTCTCCTTTTTATGTATTACGAGTAGGAGAGTGAAGGGGGAAATGACTTTCGCTTGCTTTTGTTTTTGTTGCTTTATCCCCAGAGGAAGGTGAGTTTTGGTAATGTTTATAAATTGATCTTGAAAATAGAATATGTTCCAGAACATGAGATTGGAAGACAGTAGAACTACTGGACTTTTTATGTCTGATTCTTTTGGTTCAGGCAAAGAACACTTTCCTTATCTTTCTCATCAAAATACTTTATATTCCTACTAGGGCCATCCCAGTATCCACATTAGGACTCAAAGTAGTATACAGACTATATCATTACAGATATTTACATATGATATATTACATATTTCAGTATGAAAGTGTTAGTCGCTTGATCGTGTCCAACTCTTTGTGACCCCATGGACTGTAGCCTGCCAGGCTCCTCTGTCCATGGAATTCTCCAGGCAAGAATACTGGAGTGGGTAGCCATTCCTTTCTCCAGGGGATCTTCTCAACCCAGGTATCGAACATGGGTCTCCCACTTGCAGGCAGATTCTTTACCGTCTGAGCCACTAGAGAAGCCCAGTATAATATATCATAAGTAAAAGCAGAGACATTACTTTGCCAACAAAGGTCCGTCTAGTCAAGGCTATGGTTTTTCCCCTTGGTCATATATGGATGTGAGAGTTGGACTGTGAATAAGGCTGATCGCCGAAAAATTGATGCTTTTGAACTGTGGTGTTGGAGAAGACTCTTGAGAGTCCCTTGTACCGCAAGGAGATCCAACCAGGCCATTCTAAGGGAGATCAATCCTGGATGTTCATTGGAGGGACTGATGCTGAAGCTGAAACTGCAATACTTTGGCCACCTCACGCGACGAGTTGACTCACTGGAAAAGACTCTGATGCTGGGAAAGGTTGGGGGCGGGAGAAGAAGGGGACGACAGAGAATGAGATGTGGGGCTGTCTCTACACCATGAGTTGAAAAGACTGTTCTTTCCCCATTGAATAGAATTGGCACCCTTGTCAAAAGCAATTGGCCTTGGATGTTTGGGTGTATTTCTGGATGCTGGTTTCTATTCTGTTGGACTGTATGTTTATCTTTATGCCAGTAAAACCACATTGTTTTGATTACTGTGGCTTTATAACAGGATTTGGAATCAGGAACTGTGTTCTTCTTCAAGGTTGTCCTGGCCCCTTGCAATTCTGTCAATTTGAGGATAGACTTTCTATTTCGGCAAAAAAAAAAAAAAAGATCTGTTGGGGTTTTGAATAGGATTGATTTGAATCTATAGATGGCTTTGGGTGGTATTGACATCTCAGCAGTGTTCTTTGTAGCCATGTACGGTGAGGCTGTTTACGTTAGTCACTTTAAATTCTATTTACTTATTCTATTTAGTCACTTTAGATTTCTTTTAGCAATGTTTTGTGATTTTAAATATGCAAATATTCACCTCCTCAGCTAAATTTATTCCTAGATATCTTATTCTTTTAGATTTATTGTATTTGAGGTTTTAACAATACCTAGCACATCAAATTTAAATTCCAAATTGTGATATGTCCTAGAAGTTACTATGGAGACATCTTGAGGATTCAGTTAAGTGGATTGGGGTTTGAACCTGGATTTGGCACTTTAAAAAAATTAGCTCCCTCTGAACCTCTGTTTCTTCATCTGTAAAGTACAAGGATAAAGCAAATCTATCTACACAGAAGCTGTATAGATCAGAGATAATGGTTGCAGAGGACTAGCTCCAGAGTGTAACTCAGAGTTAAAAATACTAGAGAAAGAATGCTAGATTGCCAGTATTGTGTTTTCTTGTATGGTTTCAATGTAAATACTGATATATTACACAGTTTGTCATGAATGTTTACTTTTATTTGCTGATTTCTTTTCACATCCAGAAGTTTTGTGATTAAAATATACATTAAAAGCATTAGTAAAATTAAAAAAAAAAAAAAAGAGAGAATGAGATGGCTGGATGGCATCACCGACTCTGTGGACATGGGTTTGAGTGAGCTCCGGGAGTTGGTGATGGACAGGGAGGCCTGGCGTGCTGTGATTCATGGGGTCGCGCAGAGTCGGACACGACTGAGCGACTGAACTGAACTGAATATATAGAATATATACTGGATTTCTTATTTTCTGTCTTCTTATACTGCCAAAATCTTTACTTGAGCTCAAGGAATTAGATGATCACAAATATATACCCAGTAGTGTTAATTACTAATACAGTTTGTCCAGCCCCACATAAGTGAGAACAAAGTTAAGAACTTGACTTTCGAGGCCAAGAGGAATAGGAAACTGACAGTGAGCGTGCAGTGGAGGGAGTCCCTTCAGACTCGGATTTTCATTCTCAGCTTTGAACTCTCACAGGGCTGCCTAAAGAAAACCATGACATTACAGCACCACTCTGAAATTAAAACTATTTATGAATCCTGCAGCAGAAAGCTTATGGAAAGCACTCAGGTTCAGTGCTTTGCTTGGGACCCGCTCAGAAGTGCCAGAGAGTCTGTGCAGTAGATTCCACACAAGGTGGCCCGTCTGCTGTACGTGAAGGAGAAGGGCGTCTGTACGGCTACTTTCGCCTCTGGTTGCAGAGCCTGTACCTTGAGCTTGGAGCCCACTCGAATAGTCCTGTTCAAGATGGAACTTGGGTGGATGATTGCCTAGTGCTGGCTCAAGTCTGAACATTAGACATATGTTTTTTCTATACACAAACATATAAGTAAGATTCCAAAAGCTTCTATCCTTGGACAGAAACAGGTGAAGGAAGAAGCACATGTAAGAACCTGCTTAGCAGTTTCATATCCATTATTTCATTTGATTCCCTAAAGAATGCCATGAAGGAGACAGTAAGATTGCTTCCGGTTGTATGGAGACTGTCCCCATTCATGTGGGTCTTGGGGAAAGTCACTGCCCTCCCAGGCCTTGGTCTCCCCGGGAGTAAAACACGCCTAATGATACCCTTCCCTCCCCTCTCTTAGGGATGCATGAGGTCAGAGGAGAGATAGGTTGGAAAGAGTGTTTGAGATGTGATTTGCAAACATGAGGCATTCGAGTATTACTTTCACAAATGTTAACTTTTCTAGTTCATCAGATTTCTGGGCAGTTCCCTCTCAGTTTTATTGGAAGAAATGTGGTGGAATTTGAATTTTTAAAAATAGTATTTTATAACACCAATCTCTTGCCATATTACCACGTTGAACCCACGTCCTGGAATTTCCCAAAACCACTTAAAAATTAATTTGAGTCCAGTAGACAGTTTGTTCTTAGGACAGTAAACTAGATCCTAGCTCGTTAAACCAGTCTGGACTCCCAAGCTGGTCTGTCACATTTTACTCCCTACCTGTGAACAGATACGGTCATTATTATCCTATGATTTTCTCAGGCCTGCTCCCTCCCTCTCTTCCTTCCTTCCCATAACTCAAGCTTATGTTTAGTGTTGGGTTAGCTGCTCTTTACCTCCCTGTTGGAACAAGGGTCTGAGTCTTGCAGCTCCTCTCCATTCAGGATGTCCTCACTGCCTCTCTGATGAACCAACCCCAGGCGGCAAGCCTTCCAGCTTTTCTGCCTAGTTTCCCCAATACAGTTAGCCCCAACTGCCCTTAGGATGACATCAGCAGCGTTGTGTGTGGTTATGAAAAGCATTTCTCCACCAGAGACCAGGCAAGTGCCTTGGGATGTGGTCCCTTCACAGCCTGCTTCAGAGGCAGAGCACGGTCCTAGGAGAGGGACTAAGGGGGTATCTGGATTTGAAAGACATGGACCCCATCAGGAAGCAGTCGAGACAGCTGCACAGCCTTAGGCCCCAGGGTTCTCTGTCATTAACGTGCATGACCCAGCCTCAGGGCCACTTCTGTGTCTCCCACAAAGCCTGATGGTTTCTATTTGTTTTGGTTATTCTTATCACTGAGACATAAAAGCTAAAAGTTCAGAGGTACCTCATCTGTTGTGTTGGTTGGGATGGTTCTGGAGCCAGGGTTTCTTAGTTCAAAAACAGACACATGCTGCCTGACGTCTGATGTCAGAGAGGAAACCAGTCAGTCTACTGCTTGAAGGAAGGGCCCCAGGCAGGTGAGGCCTCCTGTCCACCAAATGTGGCCCCTTCAAGATAAGGAGTGTGAGGTCAAGATGAAATTATTCAGGCCAAGCTTCCCGAGTGGTAATATAATAGGTAACTGATGTTCTTTCTGCTTCTGTAAGACTTTGTCCCCAGTGTGCTGGGGAGCCATCTGCCCACAAGTGACCCTGCCCTTCCCACCCTCCGACGTGTTGAGTATAACCTCCACTTCCTTTTGTTTTCCCAGCATTAATAATAAGCTGCAGCAGCCAGAGGCAGCTGCTGGAGTGTTGGAGTATGCTATGAAGCACTTTGGAGAGCTGGTAAGTGTCTCATTCCTTTTAGAAGAGCAAGAGGCAGCCACCTGGCTAGGGAAGCACTAGGCCACAAGCCTTGAGAAAGTTACTTTCCTTTTCTGTTTTTTTCCCAGTTATTAACAGCCTGATGCTGACTTACCTGTATCTTGAGGTTGAGGGAAGCAGTGGCCGTATGGAGTATATTCAGGCTGAACAGAGATTGTGAGGACAGAATCTAATGAACAGTAGTGACTTGTATTTATCAAATATCATGTGCCCAGCTCTTTGCTATGTGCTTTATGTCCTTCGTCTAATTCAGTCCTCACAGCAACCTGTGAACAGGTACTATTGTTATCCCATTTTACAGGGATGAGAGGGACTATAGTCCCAACAGCCTTACCTCAGCTGACAGAGTGAATAAGTGGCAGAACCTGGTGTCAGATCAGAGCCCAGATGTTTAACTATGACCCAGGTTATCTTTGTGTTGTCTAACAGCCAGCATTACCATTGCCCATACTTGAAGCTCAGTATATACTTCAGAAAAAACCATGGCTAATTCTCTGGAAAAATATGCCATAATTTATACATGATATTGAGGGATCGTTCCATTTCATTATTGCTTATATAGTTTCTTCCATCCTGCCATCTTTGCCCAACCAATATTAAAATGTTTCCGTTACTCTCTGTGGTCTTGGGAGGGTGCTTTGTTAACTTCCTAACCATATAGTAAAGCATTGACTTAATCAACTTAACATTGGCTTCCTGGAAGTTCAAGAAGTTCTGGGTCCATATATTTGATGAGGAACCTTTTATTAGTTGTATTGGTCACTTACTCCGGTTTGCCTTAATCAAGAGCCCAGTGTGTTAGAGTAAAGAAAATTGATTACTTCATTGCCTTATGTAATGGCTGGTCAATTGGACTGAAAATTTTAAGGGAGTATTTTGCCATCTTGAACACATGCCTGTAACTCAACTAAGAAAGCATCTCCAGATAACCAAACAGAAAGGACTGTGTCTCATCCATCTTTGCCACAACCCTGTTTGCAGAGGGAAGAAAGTCAGAAGAGAGGGCGCTTAATGTAGTCCACTCAGACAGAGATGTCCTCTCCTTTGATATCCTTAGAGCTCAGACTGCAGTAGTTGAAACAAGGATTCTACAAACATCTGGTATTCAGGTGATCTTATATGCTGGTGGCTCAAAGTGCCAACCTTAAATGAAAAGATCCCCATCTCCAGGTTCTGAAGGTGGCCATTAGCTCCAGGATTATTGCTAAACCCTGGTGGATTTTCTGTTATATTTAGGTAGCTGAATCATATTAAACTCGACAATGGTTTGCTTTTTCTTGGCAGAGCCTGTGCTTTCTCAGCGCAATTTATGTAACAGCAATCTCATTAGAATTGTGTGTGATTCACTGCTTAAACCTTATAGTTCCTGCAATCTATGCAACTCAAAATATCCTGCCCCCTACCTGACCTGCTCCATACGCTACTCCCCCTACTCTCTGCTTGTTCATACTGAGTGGGTACTGTATGTTAGTACCCACTTTTTCACCCAGTATAGAAATTCAACATGGGAAATTTACCAGTGTTCCTTTTTAATTTGAGTTTTTAATGTTACAGTCTTTGCAGCCACTCTTTTCTAAGTTGTGTCTTTCATATTTAGGCATAGTGGAGCAGCATGATTCTAAACGAGCTCAGGAAATGAAGCTTAGAGCCCATTTTTGGCAAACTGCACTGTACACAGACCCTGGAGCAAAGGCTGTTGTGGCCGCAGAATGAGGACAGGGGAAGCGGAGGGGATTGGCTCTGCTGAAGACAAAAGAGGGGAAGTAGGCACAAGTTAATAACCTAAAATAGACATGACCTCCTCACGGCGGTTCAAGAAGAAAAGATTCTTTCAGAGAGCTTAATAGCACATAGCTGTGAGCATACATGCCACTCAGATTAGAGTTTCATTTGGCAAGGAGAAGAAGCATAATGGGGAGAGTGAATGCGGGCCCTGCGTTATGTCACACGAATGCCGCTGCAGGATCAGATTGTTGTTAAAGAAATCCCTGGAGTGCCGCTCCTTGGCCTGGTAGAGAACTAGTCGTCACCAAGCTGGCGAGGAAGAAGCCCAGAAGACAGACTGGGGTAGCGGCAGATGGAGGGCAGACAGAGACATAAAACAGTCCCCTGGCCATTCAGAGAACCGTAGTCTGCAGCTTCTAGACTGCAGCGGCTGCTCATTCACGTGGCCAACACCGAATGGCAGCGTGGCACGCCATCTGCTGGGTAATGGAATCCGTCCTTTGGCCCTTGCCAGTGATGAAGCTGCCAAGTGCTCAGAGGAGGGAACATTGGATGGGAGACTGTAGAAGGGAGGAAGATTTTTCCAAAGAATTTTAAGTGGCAGTGTTATATTGTATTTTAAATTATTATTTCCTGAAAGTTAAAAAATGTATTAAGTAATGCAGAGAATAAAGAGCTTTTGAAAAGCAAGTTGTTTTCCTCCAGCAAATATGCAGATGTAGCCTGGTCTCTCTGGCTTCATCAGGAAAGCAGCTGCTGGCCCTGCCAGGTGGCCCTCTGTCAGCAGTCCAGCAGATCCAGGCCTTGGCCTCCTTATGGGAGCCCTTGTCAGGGCTTCCTGCGATCCAGATGATTTGCCCTGTCCTCGCATGCCCACATGCTAGAGTTCTGGTGACTCTTGTGTCTGGGCAGGAAGTGATGGGGAAAGACATGACCTGACAGCTGCTCTCACATTATCCCCGGGTCGTTCCGTCACTGTGCTGAGGAGCCAGCATCCCCACCAGCACCGCACATACCTCCGGATGCTCTGAAGGCCTACTGTGCTGGGTGGAGTGTCACGCATACAACACGGCATGCTCAGGGAAAGAGTCTGTGGATAAAACACAGCTTTGTGTTCTCTGTGCCTCACAGCAGTCCTCTCTCCTTTCTCCCTGGCAGGAGATCCAGGCTACCTGGTATGAAAAGCTGCACGAGTGGGAAGATGCTCTCGTGGCCTATGATAAGAAAATGGACACCAACAAGGACGACCCAGAGCTGATGCTGGGCCGCATGCGCTGCCTCGAGGCCTTGGGGGAATGGTGAGCTGCAGCGGGATGGAGGCCCAACTGCCTTGGAAAGACTTCTCCCAGTGCTCTCTCCCAAGACTCCCGTTTTTGATTTCATTTGTTTTCCCAGGAAGCATGTCTCACTTGGGAGTGTTTCTCTCTCTGTTCTGTCTCAGTGATAAATAGAAAGATTCTTTTCTTTCTTTAACTCTTTCTTTCACTTAGTCTTCATAATGCTCTAGGACAGGACAGGAGTGGGTGTGTTCCTAGGGTCTACACCTGTTGTTTCTATCTGTCTCTTGACCTTGACTGGCTGATGAAGACTTCATATTCTTACTCTGCAAACTTGATTTTTCTTTTTCTCTTTATTACCTATTGCAAGTGATTTTAGGAAAGAAGAACAGATGACTGCTTGCAGGCAGTTACTGTACAGTTACTGAGAGTACAGGGACAATGGTCTGTGGACAACTCTGAAAGACCCACATGGGGGTGGGGCGCCCTTGAAGTTTCCCTGGAGGAAGGACCAAGGCTGGGAGACAGGTGAAGAGAGTGGAGAGAGGGGAAGGGTTATTCCAGGTGGAAGCAGCAGGGATGCTCAGCTGAGAACGTTTGCCACGGTCTTGGTCTGGGGAGTTGTTTGGATATGTTTTCCAGCGTGAAGTGCAGTTTTTTTAAAACAGCTAAAATAAAATGCCATACTACAGTCATGAACTAGTTTAACTACAGTTTTTAGTAACAAATGCCTTACTACCTCCCCAGGAGCAGGTATCTCCGCTTTCTCTTGCTTGTAAGACTGAGGACCCTCCATTCATTCATTCAACCAGTTATTATTGAGCGCTTGCCCACTGCCAATGTCTGTGCTGGGGCCCTGAGGACACAGTGTGAACAAGAAGGGCACAGCCCCTGCCTTCCCAGAGCCGACAGGGCAGATGACCAGGCTGCTGCAGCACTGAGTGAATACAGTTATAAAGGAGAAGCCCAGGGTTGGTGAGATATAAGAAGGGGCCCTAATCCTGACTTGGAAGGCTCTGGAAGGCTTCCAGGAAGAAGTGCTCTAACTCGGGCCTAGACAGTGAGGAGGATCGAGCACTGTATTACGTTACGGGTTCTGAAAGTTCAGTGTGGCTGTGGGGTCAGGTGTGATGCAGAAAAGAGATAAGAGGTGGGGCAGGAGAGCTCAGCAAGGCCCAGGCCAAGTCAGGCCTGTAGACCAAGTTGGAACTTGAACTTTATTTAACCAAAGGGCTGTTGCTAGGCCATTCTCCAAACCCCACAGAATTTTTTTCTTTGCATTCTTTCATTCAGTGCCCTGGATTGCTCACCTCTTCCCCTTTTTCTCCTTTGAAATTCTCTGCATCTTTCAAGGTCCACCTGAACTGTTTCTTCCTCTTGGAAACCTGTCCTGCCTTCCCCCTTTCAGTTAGAAACAACCACTGTCGAACACAGGGCTGGCTTGGTTGTGAGAAGTGACTTTAGGTGTGATTTTGTCTAATCTCCTCGTGTGACAGTTGGGAAACTGAGGCTCGTAGGAGTTGACATCTCTGCCCTGAGCCCTCTCGAGAACAGAGTCTTCTGGGCCTCCTGACGCTGCACTTCACAGTGCCGTCCACCCCTGAGGTCTTGGATTCCTTCCAGCTTTATAATTACCTATAAAGTATAAGTGGCCAGTGATGCTGACCAAGGGGTTTAGAAATGCAGCAGAGTAGAAAAGATTTTTAAAAGAGATGAAAGAAGCAGAATTCTTTTCCTGATCATATGCAGGTTTTTTTTATTTGGTTTATTCAGTCAATTCTATTTAGAGTGCAGTTTTTAAATTGTTTTTGCTTTGAGTATATATCCTGAATGTGCCTGAGGCAGGTGTTCACCAGAGGTGGCTGTGAGGCACAATCTGGGGTTACCAATGAGTGGAAGATCCCCTTTCCCCATGCTTACAAGAAATAGCTCCCCCTCCCCCCAGCTCCAGCCCCAGCCACACCTGCAGCCACATGAAGCTAAGTAAGCCCCCTCCCCACACTGTTGCCTTGCGTGGCCTCTGCATCCTGAGAACAGATTCCTTGGGAATGAGATCCCAGACAGCCAAGTACTTAGGTGTTCCAGATCGAAGAATACTCCCCTAGGCTTTTGGCTGATGCTGTAGGCAAGAAAGTCAAAGTCTTGGAGGATCTTTTACCCAAACCTCCTTGGAGTCACAAAGAGTTGTCAGAGAACCTCCTCGTGGTTGCCCCATAGACAGTCTCATACTTTTTCTCTATTTGGTTCTCTTCCCCTCCCCACCTTTGAGAGTTAGGAGTTAGTATATTCTGCACTCTTATTTGTAAGAAGTCTTTGTAGGAGAGGAACCCCGTCTCTGTGCACACTGACAAGGGTCTGACAGCTACTGACACAGTTGCAGCTCAAAGGCGGTGCCCGTATCCTCTGGCAGGCCTCCTCTCTAAGATGCCGCTCTGCAATGCTCCTTGCTTTGTCTCTGGAGGTAACAGTATGTGGTGTTTCACTCTGAACTCACTCCCAGGCTCAAGGTGAAAAGCAGAGCAAAATCTCAGGCTTGGAACACAGAAATGGGGTGTCCTAACGAAACAGCAGAGGGAGGCTGAAGTGCCTGTGGCTGTGAGCTGTACAGATTTGAATTCTAGGGTTGGAAGGACCATTCAGAGAGAGAACATCGCTTTTCTTTAGCTCGGAGAAGGCAATGGCAAGCCACTCCAGTACTCTTGCCTAGAAAATCCCATGGACTGAGGAGCCTGGTAGCCTGCAGTCCATGGGGTCGCTACGAGTCAGACATGACTGAGCGATTTCACTTTCACTTTTCCCTTTCACACATTGGAGAAGGAAATGGCAACCCACTCCAGTGTTCTTGCCTGGAGAATCCCAGGGACGGCGGAGCCTGGTGGGTTGCCGTCTGTGGGGTCGCACAGAGTCGGGCACGACTGAAGTGACTTAGCAGCAGCAGCAAGCAGGATTCCCACCAGAATACACTGCCCAGAGGAGCTGTACTGTACCCCGAGCCAGTGGTTCTCAAACGGTGGCCCTTGGGTCACAGCATCTGTATCATCTAGAAACTTGTTGTTTAGTCACTCAGTCGTGTCTGACTCTTTGTGACCCCATGGACTGTAGCCTCCCAGTCTCCTCTGTCCATGGGGTTTCCCAGGGAAGAATATTGGAGTGGGTTGGCCTTTCCTTCTCCAGGAGATCTTCCCAGGCCAGGGATCAAACCTAAGTCTTCTGCAGGAAGAGCTGCTACTCTAGGAGAACTTCCAGCAGGACCCAGAGTGAAGGTTTCTAGGTTTAGGGGGCAAGAAACCAGCACTGAGGTCATCCAGCTGCTGTCACTGAGCTTCAGTAAGTCCATGGGGCAGGATGACTGCTCGCCTCCTCTTTTTTATCTTGGCCGTGTATTAAGCTAGAATGCTCATGTCCCTGACTGTCTTCATTGTGTGCCAGAGAGACAGTGGAAGGTGATGTCTGCCAGGCCGCGATGCTGGATAGCAGCCCGAGCAGTTCTCCTGGATGTGGTCACCACTCAGCTTCTCGGGGAGCTCAGCCTAGGCCCCTTCAGCATCTTTATCTCCTCCCTGCTCACGGTCCCCCAGGTCACCTTCCAGTGCACTTCTGTCCCACAAGGCTTCTGAGCTGGGCCACTTGGAGCTTGTACCTTTTCTCTTGACTCCAATCCCAATATCAAGCTAAAATATCCTGCAGTATCTCTTTCAGAAAGCAGGAGAGATTGAGGAGTCTCCTAGCTGAGTCTTGAAGCTCATGCAGGAGCTCGTATTCCCACAGAAGCAGAGTTTTGTTTCCTTTCACTCAGAAGTGCCACATAGGAGGGCAGCAGTTTTAACTGCCAACAGGACGTCTCTTCTTGAGGGATTCTGCTCTGTGTATTGAATGCATCTCGTTGTCTCCTAGTGACACCTACACTCACAATCATTGTACAAAATTCCGAGAGTAAGCAGCATCTGGATTTCTGGTGGATGTGACTGTTGGAGAGCCTTCTTCCTCTGCACAGATTAATTTCATTTGAATTTCATTTCAGACTGCAGCCATTTGTATAATACTTATAAGAGCCAATTGTCCCTATAGCTTTGAGGCCAAAGTGAACGTCCAGATGTCTCTTCTGATTGTGTTCTCTGTAGGCCTACCAAATGGAAAGAGCCCAGAGTTCACTGGCATAGGAGAGAAGTTATTTAATATTTATGAAGAGGGCCAGACGTTTAGGACATTTCATGTCACATCGAGTTAGACACAGTCCCTCTCTTATAAACTCATTCTCAGGAAAATTCTGAGCCACCAGGCCTTAGAAACGACAAGTCACCAGACACTGCTCAATTATATCATGAAAGCACTTTTTCTTTAAAGGCTTCCAGTTGAAGGCAGGCCCCTATCATCCAGTTCCTCTGCAAACCCCCAGCTAACCCAAGGGGCTCGAGAGAAAGATAGGCAGGTCATGGAGGTGATTTCTGTTAACCCGACTATATAATTATTTTCCTTCAGGGGACAGCTTCACCAGCAGTGCTGCGAAAAATGGACTCTGGTTAATGATGAGACACAAGCCAAGATGGCCCGCATGGCTGCTGCAGCTGCATGGGGTTTAGGTAAGGCTGCCCTCCCAGGTACCCTGTCATGGGGAGGACAGTGAGGCTGGGGATTCACCTCTGAGTAGCAAGGCACTGTGGCTATAGGCAGAGTGTCAGGTCTACAGAAGCGTGAAGCCATTCATGTCCACTTCCACCTCTTCCATCTGTCCTATCTCATGGCTTTGACTAACTTGTTAGACATGCATAAAAATCTCTCTTCACAGGGAAGCCAGGGAAAACAGTGTGCAAGCATCAGCATTGAGATACTTAGTGAAGTTTGCATTCTGGCTCCATTGTCATTAGCCTTTTCCTGCATTTCTGCTTTGCCTAGGTCCTCTGTGTCATGATCCAGTATGATTGCTGGAGTTCTACCAGCATGTCTTTACCCCACAGGAATAATGAAAGAAGTCAGCTGTCTATCCTTGATTTCTTAATTTTATTGTAGAACTTTCCCAACAGTGATAAAAGTAAATAATACAATGAGTCCCTGTATGCTGTTCACCTCCTCCAGCAGTTACAGACATTCTGATAGTCTTGTTTTCTCTCTTCTCCTCCTTGCTGCCCAACACTCACCCACCTTCCTCACTCCCTGAGTGTCTTCAAGCAGCGATTTCCTTTTAATCCCCACAGAAGAGTGCCATGTTCTGATCTCAGGCCCCAGCAGAGACGATTACCCATGTCTGTCCCAGCAGTGCTCTTGGCCAGAGGGGGAGGGTCCATGGGTGTCCCAGGTGGAAGCTGCACCTGTGGAGTCCGGAGGAAGGTTACATAACATCTGCCTCTATCCCCACCCTCTGAGTCACAGAGCTCACATCCTCTCCTTTCATGAGCTCTGAGCTGGATCCAGAACATTTTTCAGAAATGAATTACTTCCTGAGGAGTCACTGTTTGTTATTCACTTTTGCCTAGAGGCACAGAGAATGGATGCACCGGTGGTCTGGAGTGAAAGGCAGAGAAAGGCCTCATAAAATCAGGGGCCCTACAGTGTGCAACTAATGAAGCCAGTGTCTTTTCTGCAGATGGTCTTAGAAATCCTGGCATTTGAGACTTGCTCACCCCACCAGGGGAAGCAGATATCTGTTCCCAGATGCCACCATTTCCCCAGCCTGCCGTGATACAGGACTATTGTGCTATGACCTAGCCCATCTTTCTGTTGTAACAGAGCCTCTTAAAATATTTATTGCCTCCTTGTGAGGTAGAGGTGCTGCCAGCACGAGACGAGTAAACTGTCTCATCCTGTCCCCTGTCCAGATAATGACCCATATCGGTTGTTTGTGGGAAAATGTAATTTCCAAGGTCTGACTGAACTGTGCGATGCTCCACTGGTAGGGGAAAGGCTCTTGGTCTCACTGGGAGAGTCCCAGGTGAGTTCTCTAGGTTAATGAGGTGCTGCACTCCCCCTCCTGACCTGTGGGCTCATACTCATGTGTCTCCTTCCATCTCTCATGGAACTAACTCCCAGGGGCAGCCACAGAGGCCTGTGTTTGGAAGATAGCTATGGCTTTGTTAAATTGGTTTGTTCAGCCTCACAGAGTATAGAGTCTCTTTGCGGGATTCTGATACATCAGCCTCAAGATTGTCCTATTTGAACCCCAAGCTAAATGCAAGTAACAGTGACAAGGCCTATTTGATACACTGCCTGTAGCCCAGCAAGCTGACCACTCTGATGTTTTCTCTGTGTATATGTGTGTGCGTGTATGCACATGTAGGTCAGTGGGACAGCATGGAAGAGTACACCTGTATGATCCCTCGGGACACCCACGACGGAGCATTTTATAGAGCCGTTCTGGCACTACATCAGGACCTCTTCTCCTTGGCACAACAGGTAAAAATCTACATGTAACCAAAACCTTCTAGTATGAAATGGTAATCACAGGTGCCCAGTCAGCTCCTAGGCACAGGCCACCTGTGTAAACAGGCTCTGGCATTTAGAATGGCTTAGGAGCCTGCTAGAATGGCTTAGGAGCCTAAGACTCAGTGAGAAGACAACTCCTAGCACGTCAGCCATTTTCCGCTCTGAGAGGGACACCTGTTCTGGAAGTTACCATGTAGATTGCTTTTGGAATTGACTTCTTGGGTCATCGTGGCCTCCTTTTTACCATGCTGCTTTAGCATTCCCTATGGTGGAGACAAACTGTCCACTAAAGAAGGATTCAGAGAGCAGCGCGCCCCTTGCAGCAAAAATCCCACCTCTTCTAGCTGTGAGGGCATGTCACACACTGCTCACCTTCTAGGGAAGCCAGCACTTTATTTGGAAATCCTCTGCTGTCTGGCAGACTAAAATAATGAGGTGATCACACCCACCCTGTCGGGCACCAGACTGTCTTAGGTGAGGTGCTTGGGTGAATGCCCTGAGCACTCCAGGACGGGCACATAGTCATTAACCTGAAACATTCAAGAAAGGAAGAGTTCCCCCTGCTTGGGTTTTAACTGATGAAACAGAGAAGCCTCAGACTGCAGTCCTATGAGCTCTGGTTTACACGATGTGAAAACTGAGCCCTGGGCCATTCACGTTCCAGACACAAAAGCTCCCATTTACCTGGAGAGGATTTGGCATTTTTCTGCCAGTTTCAGAGACCCTCCTTAGGAGGACAAGGTGCTTAAAAGCAGGTGCGCCATTTGAGTGCTTGCACCGTCTGTTCTAACCAATATGCCCAGTAAGAAGAAGTTGAAAGCAGATCGGTCCACAGGCTGTCCTCTTGACATGAGAGAGCACAGTGATTCTGTTTCTAAGCACACGTCTCCCTTCCTTTGTCGCCCAATCTCTAAGACGATGAGCTTTTGGCTGCCATATATTTCTGTTTTTCTGAGAAATCAGAGAATGCTTTTATCTGGGCTTTCAAATCAGGTAAAAGGCTTCCTCCCTTCTTCAGTGAGCTTTTCTCTTCATCACTGGGATTTCAGTGAGACAGGGAATTTGTGCGTCTGGTGGGGAAGCCCCAAAATCACAGTGCTTCCCTCAGCTCCCAAGCCTGTAGCTCCATTCCTGTGCTTCTCTCGTTCTCTTCCAGTGCATCGACAAAGCTCGGGACCTACTGGACGCGGAGTTAACGGCGATGGCGGGAGAGAGCTATAGCCGGGCCTATGGGGTGAGTGTGGACTGCCTGCGCAGTGCCAGGTTTCCAGCTCGGTTCAGTTCTTTTTGCAGAGTGGGCTCATGAGGACACACAGGCTGCTGGGAGTGTGCCTGTGGGACCAGAAGGAATGACTGAAATGAAGCCTGGCTTTCGGATTGTTCATGCTGTATTAAGTTGGAATGTGATTTGCTTCCATCAGGCCATGGTTTCTTGCCACATGCTATCTGAACTGGAGGAGGTTATCCAGTACAAACTTGTCCCCGAGCGACGGGAGATCATCCGCCAGATCTGGTGGGAGAGACTGCAGGTGAGCCTGGTGGAAAGCCCTGTGCTACCCTCCCCAACTCCTCCATCCCCTGCTGGCATCCACTTCCTGCCTCCTCACTGAGGCCCAGTATACATTCAGAGCAGAACACCCACGGGCTTTTCACCTGAGCCTTTAGCTGTGAGAGAATGAACCACTTTTCCAGCCTCATTTTACCCTTCTCAGGAAATAAAATAATCTTTTTTTTTTGTCCATGCCCCATACCTTGTGGGTTGTTAGTTCCCCAACCAGAGATTGAACCCGTGCCCCCTGCAGTGGACGCATGGAGTCCTAATCTAACTGGACCACCAGGAAATTCTTAAAAGGAAAATATCTTAAATAAGTGACATTATGGCCAGCAGGTTGAGAATCTTGACCTCACAATCAGTGGTTCTCAACTTCAGCTACGTGACAGAATGACCTGGTACTACATGCTAAGTCACTTCACTTATGTCCAACTCTTTGCAACCCTATGGACTATAGCCCTCCAGGCTCCTCTGTGGGATTCTCCAGGCAAGAATACTGGAATAGGTTGCCATGCCCTCCTCCAGGGGATCTTCCCCACCCAGGGTTTGAACCCAGGTCTCTTATGTCTCCTGAATTGGTAGTTGGGTTCTTCACCACTTTCACCACCTGGAAAGCCCAGAATGACCTGGAAAGCTTTTAAAAATTGAAATACCCAGGTCATGTCAGACCAAATCAACAAAAGTCCTAGAGATAGACCCAGGATCAGTATCTTTCCAGCCTTCCCAGATAATTCCAGGATGTGTCTGATGCTGAGATCCACTGCTCTAAATCCACTTGCTGGCCACCTTTCAGTGGGGCGGCCTGATGTTTTCATTTACTAACTTCTGCGGTTTACAGTTCCTCAGGTCTTAGTCATGCAATAATCTCTGCAAACTTTTTTCCACCGAAGTTTCCCCTCATCGAGAGACTAGTCCAAATTCTCCATTAGTATTCTCATTGTACATTCTGATCATTTTAGCATAAGGAGCTGTCGATTCCCAACCTGGGAGTCAGGAGTTTCAAGTGTTCTTGGAAAGGACAGTTCTTCCGTCCCCTGAGGAGACAGAAGGGGAAGTTCATTGGCAAAGCCTTCACTGCTCCAGAAGGCACTTGTCCCCCTGCTCATCGTAATCAACCTCCCTCGATCGTTAGTGGTTTCCTCTTGATTCAATCCACAGTTAATTCCAAATTCTGTCCCCAGACCAGTAGAGGTTTGTGCTTCCAGCTTTTCAGCAGGCTGTGACAGAGCCTTCTGACTCCAAGTTGCATTCCTGTCCATGGAGTTCCGGGCACATTCCTCTGGAAAGGAAAGGAGTGGGGCAGAGGCTCGCCCATGAGCACAGTCGTTTATGCTCTGAAATGAGCACATGCAGTTCCTTCCCATGTTTTATTAGCAATTATGAAATGTCCAGTGAATGTTTTGGTGGAAAATTGTCTATTGAACCCCAGAAAAGAATTCCACAAAGCCAGAATTTCCCGCTTGTCCACACCCTCGTTTTTGTTTTCTTTAAGTGCCTGTAATGGGGTGAAGAGTTTCCAAGTCAGAGATCTGATGAATCTTCTGCCCTTCTAACAAGTGGGACTTTGGCCAGACAGAGACTTGGAAGGGGGTGGACTAGACAAGTCTCAGAGAGGGGAGACCCATGTTTGACTTTACTATGTCCATGATACCATCATCATCTTAGGCCTTCGTGACCTTCCTGCCTTGAGACACTTTTTGCTTTCCAGAGCCAAGGGATTTCAGCATGTGGGAGAAGCTGGCAGATGAGAAGTCACCAGAACAGTCACTCAGTGTACTTTGTTCTGTTTTTCTAACTTTGCAAATCATTGTCGTTAACGGGATGAAAAATGATGGTCCAAAGGCTAAAAATACAGTGTTAACTTTGTGGTAGGAATTTGGCTCTTATGGATGGCTTGCTGTCCGAACACACTCAACCAACTGCTTAAGCTGGAAGACTGCCATTTTGTGATCCATTCAGCTGAACTCCCCAGCCGGTAGCTCCCATGGGACAGTATGAGAGGTCAGCCTTACTTGCATTGGGCTCTTTTCTTGCCTTGGGTTCTTTATTCAGACCCAGACTGTGTCCTGTCATGATTAAAAGCCTGCAACTGGACTTCCCAGGTGGCTCAGTGGTAAAGAATCTGCCTGTCAAGGCAGGAGACAGGTTCAATCCCTGGTCTGGGAAGATCCCACATGCCACGGAGCAATTAAGCTCATTCACTGCAGCTGTTCAGCTGGGAACCACAACTATGGAGTCCCCCTGTCACAACTACTAAGGCTGCTTGCCTTCAAGCCCGTGCTCCAAGCAAGAGAAGTCACTGCAATAAAGAGTAGCCACTGCTCACTGCAACTAGAGAAAAGCCTGCACAGCAGCGAAGACCCAGCACAACCAGAAATAAATAAATAAAAATTACTTGTGAAAAGTTATTTTAAAGCCCTCAACCATTGTTGCTAGACTTTTAGACCTACCTCCATGGAAGACAGCTTGTTTGGTTTCATGGAATTCACTGATGAATTGATAGATCTCAGAAACCCGCCCCCCTGGTGTTCGTCTCTGCGTCTGATTTCTTATCAGGAAGATAGAGGAGGAGAGGCTCACTGTATTCTCAACAGTCTTTTGATATAAAATTAACTTGGCCCTTTTGATAGTGATTAGTTCACTGTTTTTAATTTAAAAGAGCTTATACGTGTGAATGAATGAGGTCTTTTCCCTTCTGTGTACGGTTTTCGATCTGAGATATTTTTTTTTTAAAAAATGAAGAGGAAAGACAAGGCCAAGATCTGAGTGCAAGTTTAGGCTCTAATAACTTCAGGAATATAAATGCCACCAACTTTCAAATAATATCAGTTGAAACTTTAATTAAACTTTTTTTTACACTTAAGTAGTTTTTAAAATTTTGAATGATACATCTTTAATTTTTGTCAGCGATAGTCATCTTCAACCAGAGAGACTAAAGCAAAAATACATTATTTACAATCCAGAAGAGAAATTTAAATAATTTAGTTTTCATTTAAACCTCACCATAGCCCCATGAAGTTGGTACAGTTCTTTTCCTATTTTACAGATCAGTCACAGGTTAAGTAACTTATTCAGAGTCACAATAGGTAGTAAGTGTATGGGCCGCGATTCAGGCTCCAGAGGCCTTGCTCTGTAGCTTCTTGAATTTTGAAAAGTTCCTAAGAGGCATTCACTCACAGTACCCTTCTGTTGAGAAATATGAGATTATAAAAGTGAATCTCTTTTTTTGTTTTGGAGTGGGTTTCACTGTTGCCCATGAGGGGTTAAGATATAAGCAGAGCACATATCTAATCCTCACTTCTGAACATTCCAGGGCTGCCAGCGTATTGTGGAGGACTGGCAAAAAATCCTCATGGTGCGGTCACTTGTCGTTAGTCCTCACGAGGACATGAGGACCTGGCTCAAGTACGCAAGCCTGTGTGGCAAGAGTGGCAGGCTGGTAAGTGTCCCGCCCCCTCAGTGGGGTGGGGGCTGAGGAGGGAACACTGCTCCTGGTCCAGTCCTGTGTCTAACCTGACCTCTTGTCTTGAAGGCGCTTGCTCACAAAACCTTAGTGCTGCTCCTGGGAGTTGATCCATCTCGGCAACTTGACCATCCTCTGCCAACAGTTCACCCCCAGGTGACCTACGCCTACATGAAAAATATGTGGAAGAGCGCCCGCAAGGTCTGTACCCGACTACAGCAGTAGACCACGTTTCTCTAGAGCACTCGCCTAGTCTGCTTCTTACTGCCTCCTCCAGGCCAGAAAGGAGACAGTGTCCAAACCGCCAAGTCAGGGAGTTTGCTTCTGTGGGGAGGCTATTTGGCCAGATTTCAAAAAGTGAATCACATTCGGGGAGATGCACGTATACTCATGGATCAAACCAATGCATGTAATAACAGTTCTTTTTATGAGCAGCTAGAATGTGCTGCAACAGAAAAAGCACAGTTTCTGGGTTGTGTTTTGTTTTGTTTTTTTCCCTAAGAGAAGTACCCAAAAAAGCAGTATGTTTATGAAAACACAGACTGAAACTTTCATAAGACCAACTTGGTTTTTCAGACTTCTTGTCTCCTCTCCACTCATCAGTTTGGATTCACAAGCAGCAACACCCAGGGTGTAATGCTAGAAACAGTGGGGAGAGTCATCTTGAAGCCAGTGTGGTATTCCTCTGACTTTATTTACAGACAGGGCCTTGAGAAATAGATGTGACTTCTGGTGGGATTTTTTTCTATTTATTTTTAAAAACAATCTCCCTGGCTGATGGTGGTGATTAACCCAAAGTAGGTCGTGGAGGCACCGTCAGCACTTCTCTGGCTCCTCATCGTCCTCCTAAGAAACAGGAGGGAGTCCCAGCTGTCCTCTCCCTTTTGTGTCCACAGTGTCCGAGGTGAGGAAGGAACACAGAGCAGCCACTGAAGCCATGGTTGTGGGAGATATGAGAGAAGAGCAGTCAAGTCTGGGCTAAAGGCTCACTTGGGAGATCCTTGGACTGTGGCTGGGAGTTGACCTCTTTTGTGGGTACTGGGTTCTGTGACTCTGAATGCCACCCAGGGTGGGAGCCACAGCCATGCACCCAGGTCCTGGATCTTTGATTGGGGCATACTTCAAAAGTAATGGCCCAAGTGTCCTTCTCCAAATGTGCAGTTTAAGGTTTTTCTCTTTTGTTATTGTTTGGGGGGACATGTTTGTTTAGTCTCTATTTGGTGTGCCTCCCAGGCCAGAGCACTTCTGATTCAAAGCTTGCTCTTCCTTCAGGCAAATGAGAAAAACAGAAGGTGCTGGATCTGAATGTAGTCTGGTTTCCTTCCTATGTGTAGCCTCCAAGTCTTTGAATGTCTCGCCGAAGGCAGGCATAAGGAATATCTTGGCTAATATCTCAACCACGGAGTGGCTTCTTTCAACATAGGATTACAGCCCAACTTCACAGATTATGACCTTTTCGTAGGAGCCCACATTCTGGAGGCAGACCACAAAACCACATGGATTAAAAATTTAGAAATCAGTTTAAAATTAGGTGCTTGAACTTCAAGCCTGGAGCTAGAGATGCCACATCTTCATAAGAGTTCAGGAGCTACTCCAAGAAGACTGACTAGTAATACTAACTGTGCTGTTGAACAAGTCACTTTACTTCTCTGAGCATTATGTTCTTCCTCTGTAAATAAGGACTGGACTCTCTGCCTTGCCTTAGACAGGTAGACATGGGGAAAAGCAGGTCCCCTTCTGCAGGAAAACATCAGGCAGTAGGTGTGTGGCCAGTGTTCTTCTAGAAGAGACAGTTCACAGAATCTAGAGACAGCCTGGTTCCTTCTGTAAAACTTCACTAAGCCGAGACCCTAGTTCTTGCCCACAAGCCCCCAGGCAATCAAGAGCCAGAAGAGTCTGCCCAGCTCACACTCAGCCTAAGAGAAGCCCCGTCCTCCAAGTGGGTGATCTATCTGTAAGAGAGAAAGAATCATTTTTCCCCCCTCATTTCCTGGAGATGGAGAAAAGGAGATTTTTTTATTTGTTTTTTTAATAATTATTTACTTATTTATGGCTGTTCTGGGACTTTGTTCCTGCACGGGCTTTTTTCTAGTTTAGGCGTGTAGGGGCCAGTGTTTATTGTGCGGGCGTCTCTTTGCAGTGTTTCTCATATTGCAGAGCACAGGTTCTAGGACTCGCAGGCTTCAGTAGCTGTGGTGTGTGGACTCAGTAGTTGCAGCTCCCAGGCTCTGGAGCACAGGCCTGGTAGTTCTCGTGTGTGGGCTTAGTTGCTCGCAACATGTGGGATCTTCCCAGACCAGGGACCAAACCATGTCTTTTGCATTGTAGGCAGATTCTTTACCAGCTGAGCCACCAGGGAAGCCCCAGAGTTATCCTCCACCTTTGTCATGAGAGGTTAATTCTCTTTTCTCTTCCTAATCAGATTTAAGTCTAGTCAGTATAGTTTCCATAGAAGAAAAACTAAAAGAATACTTACCACTTCCCAGGTGTGGGAGGCTAATATAGTTCATTTTTCAAAGCCAGTGGTGAGGAATGAAACTAAAAGCAGATGTGAAGGAGACAGATGTCTTGTTAAGTGTGAGAACATGTGTGTGTCTGCACTGTCCTCATGTGTGGATTAGTTCCCTAGTAAATCGTTGACACGTCATTCTTCCTCTGGGTGAAGCCCTCTGTCTCTTGATGCCAATTAATTACTTAATTCCTTATATATTAAAAGTATCTGAGGTTAGTTCTGGCCCCCAAGCAAGGGAATTTCATTTTCCTTCAGACCTATCATTACTAATATGTTTCCACTTTTAAAAAAGAAAGAAAGGAAACCTTATATAATTTATAAGGAGATCGTTTTGACCTTATTTATTTGAAGTGTTGGGTTTTTCTCTCCTTTTCTGTAGCAAAGAACACATACTCTGTTTCGTTTTCTGTCCCATGCCATTTCCCCTCTCTGTCGGTGGATTGGAATCCACTGCTTTTCCCATTTGTGCTTCTCATGTCTGTGTGTTCTGTCTTCCTCCTTGAAGCCCTTTGAAGAGTTTGGACTCCATTTATCATGATGCTGGTGCATGTGGACATGGCAGGTTTATGCAAGTGGCTTGTAACTGACTCCCAACCTCTGACTCTGGCTCTACTCTTCGCTAGTTCCACTATCTGTTACTAACCCAGATGCCTCCTGCTCACTTTGTATAAAATCATGTGAAGAGATGGAATTGATTGAGGATCCTCAGAAGTCTTTGCTTCTTAGCCAGCCTGTTCAACTAAATGCTTGGCTAGTGTCTTCCCATTCCACTTGGATGTATGAGGGGCCTCACCCCATCTCTGTGTTCTTATTTGGGTACTGAGGGTTCTAGCAGATCTTTTTAATGTATTTTATTGAAATATAGTTAATTTACAAGGTTGTGTAATTTCTGCTATATGGCAGTGATTTAGACTTGTGTGTATACACATCAGGCACACTGTTTCTTATATTTTCCATTGTGGTTTGTCCCCGGATCTATTAGATTTTTTACACTGTAATTTTTCCTGTGCTAGTATCCAAGGTATACAGTGTCTTAAACAAATACTAAGGGTTCACTAGCCTGAAACAACTCCCAAGAAGTCTGATTTCCCCCAGGGCAATATATTGATAGTGAATTAAGCAGTGGTTTCCGATTACTTCATATGGATTATTTGGGGAAGCTGGGCAAGTAGCTTTTCTAAGGCTTGTTAAACTATTAATTGCAGTTGGCCAAGGAGAGTTACTCCTTGAGTTGGAAAAATATGAATCCTCTTGACAAGTTCAGCCATGTCTCAGCATCATGCCCTGACCCCCTGTCCTACCCCATGCTCTAGGATGTTCTTTGGGAGAGGGTGAACGGCAGTTCCTTTCCCTTGGTGTTGGGCCAGATGCAAAGTGACTCTCTGTGCCTTTGTCCTACTACAGATTGACGCCTTCCAGCACATGCAGCACTTTGTTCAGACCATGCAGCAGCAAGCCCAGCATGCCATCGCCACCGAGGACCAGCAACACAAGCAGGAGCTGCACAAGCTCATGGCCCGGTGAGCACCCTACGGCCAGGCCTGTCACACCCCAGCCCTGCCCTGTCAGCAGCCTCTGCCCCATGGTGTTCAAAGCTCCCAGAGCAGCCAGTAGCGTGCATCTCTGTCACCTTTTCCAGTGCTCCACAGTCTCTGCCACTTATTTTCCCAGGATCCAATAGCCCAAGAGCACCCATGTGCTGTTCTCCTGGTGTCCAGCTTCAGAGTTAAGACTCCTAGCTTTCAAATGCTGCTGGTTTGATGTGTGACTTTAGATAAGTTACTTAACCTCTCTGTGCCTCAGTTTCCTTATTATCTATAAAGGGGATAGTAAGAGTTCCTTTTCCCTAAGGTGGAACAGGATAGTGTGGAAAGAAAACATCAAGCACTTGGAGCAGTACCTGGAACAGAGTAGCAATCAGTGAACATTAGCTGTTAATTTCATTTTACAAAGAATGAAGGAGGACGTTGCTGGCAATCCGGTGATCAAGACTCCATGCTTCCACTGCAGGGACCTTGGGTTCCATTCCTGGTCAAGGAACTAAGATCCCTGCATGTAGCATGGCACGGCCAGAAAATAAGGGAGAAGCCATAAAGCAATCAATAAGAAAAATTGCAGCAGCTGCCACCCACCAAAATGAGTTTGGGGAAGCCAGGTCCATTCAGACTTCAGTGTGCCAGTTACCTGGTTTATGTTAGCATTGAAAGAGAGCAAGAAGAGACCATTCCTTAAAAAATTGGTGCCCAGAACCTGTCCGTTTTCCTCCAGGTGGCTGAGAATCCAGGTGGTTCAGTTGTGTTGCCTCCGTAAATTGGGAGTCAACCGTAGGAAGACCATTGTGCTCCCAGGACGTCGTCCTCCTCAGCATGGCTCTTCTGAGGAGGGAGCAACACAGGGTTTGTTTCTCTGCTTTCAGATGTTTCCTGAAACTTGGGGAGTGGCAGCTGAACCTACAGGGCATCAACGAGAGCACGATCCCCAAAGTCCTGCAGTACTACAGCGCTGCCACGGAGCACGACCGCAGCTGGTACAAGGTAACCGGAGACAGGAGTGAGCCTGGCTTCCCGCCGCTGCCTCCAGACGCCGGCCAGTACGCCCAAGGGTGCTCGTGCTTCACCGCAGAGCCTCGGTGGCCTGGTCTGGTACCATGAGTTTGATTCTTTGAGTGCCAAGAGCTAGTCAGTCAGAGGTCTAACTGATACAGAAAGATTGAGAGATTCTTTCACTTGAAAAATATTTATTACACCATGAATGTGTGCATGGCTGTGGAGATGCTGTCATCTTTTTATTCTTTTTTTAATGGAAATATAGTTGCTTTACAGTGGTGTGTTAGTTTCTGTGTACACTGAAGTGAATCAGCTATGTGTGTACACATATCCCCTTCCTGTTGGACCTCCTCTCACCCCTTCCCCTTATAGGTCATCCCAGAGCACTGAGCTGAGCTCCCTGCCTGCTAGCTATCTGTTTTACACACGGTAGTTAGTATATGTTATGTCAATCCTAATTTCCCAATTCGTCCCACCCTTCCCTAACCCCCTGGGCCCACATGACCACTCTCTACATCTTTCTTCCTGCCTTGCAAATAGGTTCATCTGTACCATTTTTCTAGATTCTACATCTATGTGTTAACATGCAGTGTGGTTTTTGACTTACTTCACTCTGTGTGACAGACTCTGGGTCCATGCACATGTTTACATATGACCCAATGCTATTCCTTTTTATAGCTGAGTAATATTCTGTTGTGTATATGTGTCACATCCTCTTTATCCATTCATCTGTCGATGGGCATTTAGATTGTTTCCATGTCTTGGCTGTTATAAATATTGCTACAGTGAACACTGGGGTACATACCTCTTTCTGAATTATGATTTTCTCAGGGTGTATGCCCAGTCGTGGGATTACTGGGTCCTGTGGTAGTTCTTATGGTAGTTCTGTTAAGTTTTTTAAGGAACCTCCATACTATTCTCCATAGTGGTTCTATCAGTTTACATTCCCACCAGCAGCACAAAAGGTTCCCTTTTCTTCATACCCTCTCCAGTCTTACAGACTCTTAGCAGCTTGTTTTCCTAGACCATCTGGACACACAGTTAGTCTCTGGAACTTTATCTTCCCTTGTAGTCTCTGGAACTTTATCTTCCCTTGGGTCATCTGTTCCTTCCCAGCTTCTTTATGATTTCCATCCCTGCCTGCTTCTCATCTAAGAACTGAACTTTCTGTTTCTGTTGGAAAGCTCTGAGTAACATCCTGTTATATCATAGGAAATTTTTCAAGAAGATAAAGAAAACTAGAAAATGTATAAAAGCTTGACTGGTAGAAGAATAAGTCTTGGAAGTACACACCTCTGGTGAGAGCATGGTTTCTCATGTTTTTTTAATGTCTTTCCTGGGGGGGCCTCTTGGTTAGACTGCCTGTGAGGCAGATGTCATCCACTCCTTTCTGGTGTCTCTTTAACCTGCTGATACTCTGGGAATGAATCCCTCTGGGGTCAAAACCTGCATCTGAAGGCCCCAGAAACATCTACAGTAAAATTCTTGCCATGCTTTAAACATGATCTGAAAAATGCCCATTTCATGAAAGCAGCAGTAATTATTCTCTCTCGGACAGCTTCAGTCCAAGACTGGAAGAATATGTCCAGTGAACCTTTGACCAGCTTGAGCCTTACTAATTAGAACTGTGTCCTAACCAGGTTACTTTCCTTCATTCAACTTTTCTGAAAGAAACAAATCAAAGGAAAAAAAACACTGACTTTGGTCTGGGCCTGTTGAGTCTGTGCTGTAATCTCCCGTCAGTGGTGCATGTTAGTCCCACCTGCCTGCAGGACTCTTTCTGTCTTGTTTGCTGTGATGCCCCAGCTCACTGTACACATACAGGTATTTGTGGATTAAACGAAGGTATGGGAAAGCTGAGCCTGGGTCATTGTAGGATTCTTATTCATCAAGTAGAAGTTGATTGTGATTCATCTACTCTGCTCAGCTGGGGAAATGGACACTTCTGTGTTAAAGCAAGGTTTTTAGCAAGGGATTCATAGAAATGTACCAGTTATCCAGAAAGTTCCAACTATGAGTGGATTATTTAATGTCTTGCTATCACCGCAAATTTACAAGATCCAAAATCAAACTCTTCCTCATGCCCTGTGCACCAGGCAATGCTATCTCAAAGCATTACTACAGCTCACACCCTCAGAGGTGTGAGTAGTTAGCACCAAAGGCTTCTCTGGTTGGCAGTCATTGAGCTCTGACAGGCCCTCAGCCAGGTGTGAGGGCCACACACTGAGCGAGCCACCCTCCGTGGCTGGCCTGTGCTCTTAGTGTGCCCCCTTTCCCACTGTCCTCTGCCTGGTTACGACCTCCCCCTTCCCTCTCTGAACTTCTGCTCTGCTCGGTAATCTGTTTTGTATCTGCTGCCAAAGGAATGTTTCAAATCCAGCTTTTAACGCATCCCCTGTTTTTTGTTGTTTTTTTTTTGGCAGAGCCACACTTTGTAGGATCTTAGTTCCCTGACCAGGGACTGAACCCAGGCCCTAGCAGTGAAAGCACCCAGTCCTAATCACTGGACCACCAGGGAATTCCCTTAACCTATCTTTTTTTTTAAAAAAAAAAAACTGTACTTATTTGTTTTTGGCTGTGCTAGGTCATTTTTGTTTTTCTCTAATTGCAGCAAGTGGGGGCCACTCTCTAGTTGTGGTGCACGGGCTTCTCACTGCAGTGGCTTCTCTTGTTGCGGAGCACGGGCCCTGTGGTGCACCGGCTTCAGTAGCTGCACATCCCTGGCTGTAGAGTGCTGGCCCAGGATTTGTGGTGCACAGGTTTAGTTGCAGCATGTGGAATTTTCCCGGATCAGGGATCGAACCCGTGTCCCCTGCCTTGGCAAGCAGATTCTTAACCACCGGACCTTCAGGGAAGCCCCTTAACCCCTCTTAAAAGCTCTGTTGGGAATTCCCTGCCCTCCTGTGTGTGTCCTAAGCTTCAGGCACATGTCTATTTTCTATGAACCACGCTGCTTGCCCACCTGCATCTTCGTCCCTGTTCTTACAGGACATCCTTGCTGTGCCTTCCTATTCCCTCCTCACCCATCTAGCGGGGCTCAAGACCTGCCCCAAATCCCTCCTCCATGAAGCCTTCCCAGCCCTGCACCTGGCGTTCCCGTTGTCTCTCTCTTGTTGCCCCTGTCCCATTCTGCCTATTTGCAGGTCTTTGAGCGACCTCTTCTCTAGATGAAGAGGTCCTGAGTCAAGGCCCATGGCGTGCTCCTCTTTACATGCCCCCCATCCTACATCACCCACCGAAGTCCCCAATACAACAGATGCACCACAGAATGAATGAATCACATTGGACTTAGTGAAACGCCCCATTCCCAAGTGTCCCACTGAAGTGAAGTGAGGATTCGCTTTACTGACAGCTGAGAAGAAAGGGAAGCCCTTGCTTAGCCTCAGCTGTGGCCTCACACCCCTCAAGGCCCTTGATACCCGAGCCTCCTGCCCCAGCTCTTGTCACAGCCCCTGTGTCTGTCCTCTCACCCTGCCCGCAGGCCTGGCACGCGTGGGCAGTGATGAACTTTGAGGCTGTGCTCCACTACAAACATCAGAACCAAGCCCGCGACGAGAAGAAGAAGCTGCGACATGCCAGCGGGGCCAGCATCACTAACGCGGCTGCCGCTGCCACCACGGCCACGGCCACGGCCACCAGCACCGAGGGCAGCAACAGCGAGAGCGAGGCCGAGAGCGCCGAGCACAGCCCCGCGCCGTCTCCCCCGCAGAGGAAGGCCACCGAGGTACTCGCCCCGCTTGCAAGGGCCGGCCGGCACAGGCGCCCTGAGGCTGGGGCCCTGAGCACCCTTCGGGAGCCTGAGGCTCCGCTCGCAGCCCTGGAGGAAGCCAGAAGGCATGGCTTGCCATCCAGCACTGTTTAGACAGTACTTCTGTATGTGCATTTGTGCTTGGGGACCTGACGTAGCCTCCATGCTGAAGAATGAGGTCCTGTCACGTCTCCCACGTGGCTGAGCTCATTCTCCTAATGCCCGGCACCTGTGTGGGGCTGGCCTGCACATCTGCGGGCCCACTTTGAGCACAGAGCCCAGCAGAATCTACTCTTTTTTTCTCTCCCCTTCCACTTCCCCTGGGGCAGTCAGTTCAAGCTCTGGGGCAGCTGATAAGCCCAGAGATCAGCATGTTCAGGGCCTTGGCCCCACTCCTCTGCCACCCTGTCCAGGAAGCCACTGTTAGCCCAAGATACTAACGTTAGGGCACCATTGTAGTTACTGGGTGCTTGCTACACGTCAGGTGCCAATCTAAAGGCTTTTTGTGCATTTACTGATTGAATCCTCATAACCACTCTTGGAGATGTGCTGTTTAGTGGGCTGTTCTGCCCATTTTACAGATGAGAAAGCTGAGGTGGGAGTGTCACTAACATACATGTATTCCAACAGGATTTGTCCAAAACCCTCTTGATGTACACTGTCCCTGCTGTCCAGGGCTTCTTCCGTTCCATCTCCTTGTCACGAGGCAACAACCTCCAGGACACACTCAGGTATCAGGAAGGGAAGTCCTGGTGGGCCATGTCGAGGGCAGGTCACAGGAGTCAACCATAAAGTCCTCTTTCCCTCCCCACCCCCATGAGTACATCCCAGAGTCGCAGCTGACGGGGCCTAACTTGTGTGGTGAAATATGCTAAGAGGAAAGAGCAGTGCCTGAGGGCTCTGGTGTGTAACCTGTTATGTAGGAAGAAGAAGCCCAGCTCTTTCTCAGAGTATTGCTAGAATCCCTTCAGCTTTCAGAGGTGACTCTGAGAGGCCCAAACAAATAGTACAAGCTGGTCAGTCCAGAGGCTGTCAGTGTCCAGCCGTCCTGCGTCTGGGGGTTTTCAGGCTAAGTGCCAGGTTTCCTAGTTGCTGCTGTGTTAGAGGCAACTCTTCCTACACATGCAAAGCTTATCCATGGACTCATCTCTTAGATGTATGAACTGGTGCCATGGTGATCCCTCTGTGTTGTCTGGAGTGAAATAGTCATTCCCTGGGGATGGTCTTCCTGTGTCCAGTCAGGCACTGCCAACCATCACCACCATCCGCCACTCCCAAGTGCTCCCGAGACCAAGCACACTGGAGAGTCACTGATCTGGGACCCCGCCAGTACTTCTCTTTTAAAGAGTCTTAAAAATGAGAAAACAGGCAAAACCTGGCAAATTAAATTTTCTATGACTTTCCTTTTTCTTTTCCAGAGTCCTCACCTTATGGTTTGATTATGGTCACTGGCCTGATGTAAATGAAGCCTTAGTGGAAGGGGTGAAAGCAATCCAGATTGACACTTGGTTACAGGTGAGGACACTGGGTTATAGGTGAGAGCACTGGGTTACAGGTAAGGACACTAGGTTAGAGGTGAGGGCATTGGGTTATAGGTAAGGGCACTGAGTTACAGGTGGGGACGGGTGGATTTCAGGTGAGGGCACTAGGTTACAGGTGGGGACACTGGATCACAGGTGAGGTTAGTGGGTCACAGATGAGAGCACTGGGTTACAGATGAGGATAGGTCAAGTCTTGCTCCTCATCTCTCTTGGAATCATGCAGTGTTGAGAGGAGCAAGGAAGCATGCACTATACAGTGGTAAGGAAGTAGCGCTCAACCCCAAGGTCAAGACTCCATATTTTCTTCAGTTCCTTTAGAGAACTGAAGAGAATGAACCATTTCCATGCTTAACGGTATCTATCAAACCAGTTGCAAGAGCTGTTGATGGCTTGGAAGAATAACTGGAGTTGTTTTCACATCGCATAGGCTGCATACTGTGTCTTTCTGAATATCAGGTTATACCTCAGCTCATTGCAAGAATTGATACGCCGAGGCCCCTGGTGGGACGTCTTATCCACCAGCTTCTCACAGACATCGGTCGGTACCACCCCCAGGTGTGTGGAGACCCCGGGCAGTTTTCTGTCTAACCACTGACCTTTGATTTGGCCATCAACCTTTCCTAAAACTGCTCTAGGGACACAAATGCCCCTGGGAGCCAAGAGTCCTGTCCTGCACCCAGGAGGATCTGCCCAGCTGGCAGGCTCAGGGACCCAGGGTCTTCTGGGAAAGAAAAAATTCCACCCAAGGCCACACAGCCCCTGCCTGGTAGACTTGGATGAGTGTCAGCACCATACTCTTGTCATCCTCCTTTTACACGTTTGCAAACGCTCCTTCTGTGCTTGCTTCAGGCCCTCATCTATCCGCTGACAGTGGCCTCTAAGTCCACCACCACAGCCCGACACAACGCAGCCAACAAAATCCTGAAGAACATGTGCGAACACAGCAACACCCTGGTGCAGCAGGCTATGATGGTAAGTCCGCGGACTCGAGCCACCGAGCAGAGGTCTCAAATGAGACACTCGAGCCACCAAGCAGAGGTCTCAAATGAGGAATCTTCCTTAGGGCAGGGCCATGTACTCCCTCTGCCAGAAGGAGTTCCTCCTGTTTCTCTGAGACGGGCCTTTCTGAGCTTAGCTCACCCTGAGCACATCCTTCCTTCCCCTTTCTGATGCAGGTGAGTGAGGAGCTGATCCGAGTGGCCATCCTCTGGCACGAGATGTGGCATGAAGGCCTGGAAGAGGCATCTCGCTTGTACTTTGGGGAGAGGAACGTGAAAGGCATGTTCGAGGTGCTGGAGCCCCTGCATGCCATGATGGAGCGGGGACCCCAGACACTGAAGGAAACATCCTTTAACCAGGTATGGGATAAAAAAAGACGTGAACTGACGGGACCCCAAAGTCCTTAGCAGACTCCTTTCTCTCTAACCTTTCTGCTGACTTGAATGAAATGTATTCTGATGGAGGGAGGTCACAGGATATAAAACACCAAAAATAGAATTGTCATGAAGTTACAAGAACCCTTCCAAAACTTTAACTAGAAAACCACGAGGTACCTCACAAGGCCATCTCGTCTCTCTTCCAACCTCACTTTACCTGAGAAGCCATCCTGAGGGTGGGGCTCCAGGACTGGAAAGCTGCTGATCAACCCGGCCAGTGCCGTCCAGCCAGCGTACCCTCCCGAGCAGTTCTACTGCCTGCTGGGGATTCAGAGTTGGGCTTAGTCAACACAAGTGACACCTTGCGCATTCTCTTGCTTCCCCTCTCAGGCATATGGTCGAGATTTAATGGAGGCCCAGGAATGGTGCAGGAAGTACATGAAATCAGGGAACGTCAAGGACCTCACCCAAGCCTGGGACCTCTACTACCATGTATTCAGACGAATTTCCAAGCAGCTGCCTCAGGTAGGATCTCATGGTTCTAGCAGGGTTACCAGTCATTATAGTCCTTTCTGTCCCACTGCCTGTGAACATTTTGACACTGAGTCCCCAGCACCTGGCTCCACTTCCACCTGCGGACTTTGGGACAAGGCATGGCTACTAGCAATCCATTGCAAAATACATAAACGGCATTTCAGTTCCTCCCGAGAGGCAGAAAGCTAAACCCTGTGGTAACTATTCACAGCTCACATCCTTAGAGCTGCAATACGTCTCCCCCAAACTTCTGATGTGCCGGGATCTGGAACTGGCTGTGCCGGGAACTTACGACCCCAACCAGCCCATCATTCGCATTCAGTCCATCGCGCCATCTCTGCAAGTCATCACATCCAAGCAGAGGCCGCGGAAGCTGACGCTTATGGGTAAGGCCCCTCATGCACTTTTGGTACTGGAGTCTCACTCCCAGCCCAGGGGACACCTCCCCTCCTGACGTGACTGCGTGCTATCCACACTGCTAACCTTTCTCCCATGTATTGAGAGTCGAGTGGAGGACATCCTCGCTGGGACTTCTAGTTGATTCCTACTGTTGTGCTTCCTTAGGTGAGGCCTATCAGCCCCACCCCAGTGCAGGTGGAAGGGAACCGTGCAGGCCTACAGCACGGTTGGCAGGGGACCGGTCAGGGAGTCGGTGAGGAAGGAGGAGGCTGCGGATGCAGCACAGCAGGTGACAGGCCACATCGAGGAGGGCCACCTGGGCTGGAGTGTCCTTCTTTATACTTCACACCCTCTCTTTGCGGGGATGCTTTGTAAAGTGAACTTAGTGAAGCAGTAGTTCTGACAGTGTGGTGTGCTACCGGGAGGGCGGTTTTGAAGGCCTGAGTGTTCTGCTGGTACTCAGAGCTCTCGCACCTTTAACAGTACTCATGTTTCTTAAACTGATTATTAACCAGCAGTGGCGAATGCTGGTCCCTGGGTGGTTGTCTCTCTGTAGGCTGGTCTCTTCTAATACTAACATGCGTGTTGGTCAGCTTTCAGCAGCTTCTAACTAAAGAGACTTTAACAAAGGACTGTTTTCAGAGGCATGGCTGAGTTAAGAGGGCCAGCAGTATGAAGTATATAATTATTCACCCCCACCCCTCAGACCTAGAGGGCACGGAGCCCGGCACGGGCTGTAACCTGAAAAGAGAGGACACGCCCTGACGCTGTGGCCCAGACCAAGGGAGGGAGCTACTTGTAGAACCAGAACCTGGCCAGTTGTCAGGGGCAGGTACCCCGACCTCTCCCTCTTCCACCCTCTAACCTCCTGCCAGTGCCCCCATTGGCCAAGCACACCAGGGAGCCCAGGGGATGTGTTGTCTAGGAGTCAGGCTTCTAAGGTCAGAGCAGAACAGAGAGTGGGTTGGGGAGGTGACATGTAGAGTGACCATCTCTGTACAGACTCATTCCTGGCACTTGAAGAACAGAGCTTTTTAAAAAGCTTTACTTACTGTTGATTCGAACATCTCACTGGGGGACCATCAAAAAGAAGGCCATTCTTTTCACCCATTCTAGGGTGCATTTCTTCTGTTTGTCAGGACAGTGTGACTGGGTATGGTATGTGTCTGCCGACCTGCGAATGCAGCGGTGGTGCCCAGCCACCAGGATGGACGCCCTCTGATCCTCGCTGACTGCTCCCCGCTTCGCTCCCCACAGGCAGCAACGGGCACGAGTTCGTCTTCCTCCTGAAGGGCCACGAGGACCTGCGGCAGGACGAGCGGGTGATGCAGCTCTTTGGCCTGGTCAACACCCTTCTGGCTAACGACCCAACATCTCTTCGGAAGAACCTCAGGTATTCAGGATGCCACAGAGACGGCCCTGGATAACTAGAGAAACCTAGTTATTTCTGACTTCTCTTCTGGGTCGTCACTTACCTTTGCCAAGTAAATGGCAGGAGGTCATCGGTAGCCAAAATGTCAAAGAGAAAGACTCTCCATTGGTTTTAGAGTGTTCTCAGGGGAAGTCCTTCAGAGGACTCAGAAAGGAACATTTCATGGCCTTCAGATGGGAGATTCCACAAATTTGATGTGTTCTATCCAAATGAAATGACAGCCCAAACAAGCCCTTCCTGTCCTCAGGCTTCTCTCACTCCTCTTTCTGTTAAGAACTTGGATATTAAGTTGAGGGGTCATTTTAGGCTTAGAAGTCATCATGGGATTGTTTCCCCAAAGCAGTGGGTTTGTTAGGCAGGTTGGAAAGACCTTTATACCATCAACCCCGATTGTGTTTTTATCTTTATGCTTCACACCACATCCCTCATCACACGCCCCACAATAGCCTTGTGTGGACAGGCTCATTAAAACCAGTTTGCATGTGCCACTAGAGGCTCAAGGGTCTGCTCTGTTTTCTCTTCATTGACCCTGCTTTCCTGTGGGCTTTAGCATCCAGAGATACGCCGTCATTCCATTATCAACCAACTCGGGCCTCATCGGCTGGGTCCCCCACTGTGACACACTGCACGCCCTCATCCGCGACTACAGGGAGAAAAAGAAGATCCTTCTCAACATCGAGCATCGCATCATGCTGCGGGTATGTGATGAGGCTGCCAGACCCAACCCTTTAGTGTCTTGAGGGCGAAGCTCTCAAATCAGTTCAGGAATTGGTACAGAGCTGTTTTCCTTGTTCCATCACTGAAAAATCTATTCAAGGGAATTAGCTATTGACAAAGGATTAATGGTATGAGTCTTCAAGCAGATAACCTTCTCTAAGAAACAAGGATCCTAAAGCCCAGCAATTAGGTTTTCATCACCGTTCATGAGACTGGACAGTGTTACTCATCAGGCAACATACATCTGCTGATCCTAACACGGTATACAGAGCGCTGACTGGCTGAATGGAGAAGCAAAGAAGCAGTGTTGAGTAGGTGTGTGAGGGAGAAAAGTGAGAGAGTTTATGAACCTCCCAGTGCCCTCGTTCACACTGAAGCTGGTACCGAGGCTTACCCCTTGTGCCCTGGCCCCTCCTGTGGTCCTCAGGTTAGAGTGGCCACTGCTTCTCCTTATTCCCCTTCTCCTTTTGGTAGCAGTGGTGAAATCAGAACACATCTCTGCCTGGTCTCAGAGCCTTATTTCTTCCCGGATGTGAGTTGCTCATCTCGGGGACCTCTTTCACAGCACTTGTGTCTTGGTGCAGATGGCTCCGGACTATGACCACCTAACTCTGATGCAGAAGGTCGAGGTGTTTGAGCACGCCGTCAACAACACAGCTGGGGACGACCTGGCCAAACTGCTGTGGCTGAAGAGCCCCAGCTCTGAGGTATGGCGCCCCTACCCCTCAACCTCCCCTCTCGTCAGGAAGGCTTGTTTGCTTGTTTGCTCCTGTGCACCTTGTGGACGTGTCATGTAACGATTAGCTGTAGGTGATGTGTAGTCTTTTAGAGCAGAAACCGAATGGCTGAGCCATGCAGTGTAGCTGTAGTTAGTTTCATGTTTCAGCCATTGCTTACAGTAGTATTTTTATTAAGGCTGTTAAATCTTTTTCATATGTGTTACTAATTTTCTATTTATCTGGTTTTTCAATTTCGTTAATAGTATGTTTCTAGGTTTGAAGTTTTTATTTGGTTTGGTTCTGATGTACATTTTTAAATGTTAGAAGTTAATAGATTTTTTAATCCTTTCTTTAAAGTTTCTTTGGCTTTATATTTAGAAAGGCTCTCTCCACCACAAGATTTTCTTGTACTAATTATAAGATTTGTTTTTACATTTAAATCCTCAACCCAAATTGGAATTTAAAGTTAGGGTATAGATATTATTTTTTTTAGGTGATTAACCAACATGACAGTATTACCAGGGGCTTCCCAGGTGGTGCTAGTGGTAAAGAACCTGCCTGCCAATACAGGAGATGTAAGAGACATGTATTCGAGCCCTGTGTCGGAAAGATCCCCTAGAGGAGGGCATGGCAACCCTCTCTAGTATTCTTGCCTGAAGAACCCCATAAACAGAGGAGACTGGCAGGCTATAGTCCATGGGGTCGCAAAGAGTCAGACACTACTGGAGTGACTTACCACACACACAGTGTTACCAAATAATCCATCCTGTAACAGAGTCAACTTTTATTATATACTAAATTCTTATATGCCCTTAAATTTCTTTCTAGAATTTCTGTATCGTTGATCTTTCTGCCTATTGATCCTCAAGTATCCCACTGTTAATACAAGTCTTTTCTCACTAGTTATTTACATGTAATTTTTTTCTAGGTAAATTTTAGGATCATTTTGTCAAGATTCCCAAGAAAGTGCCAAAGAACTTTTATTGAAATTACATTAAATGTATTAAATAATCTGGAAAGATATTACATCTTTTCAATCTTAAGTGGATATCCTTAAATGGATATTTTCATTTACTCTAGTCTCTATATTTCTAAGCAAAGTTTAATTTGCTTAGTCATCTAAGTTCTACACATTTCCAATTAAGTTTATTCTGAGCAGAGTTTATTAATTTTGTAATTATGAATGATTTTTGTTCCCTTAAACATTCTAACTGGTTATTGTTAGACTGTAAGCAATCAACTAATTAGGCTATAATTGTATTGAAAACCAGTTAGTTTTCAGAGCCTCGGTTCACATGTGCTCCTGTGTTCTAGGTGTGGTTTGATCGAAGAACCAATTATACCCGCTCTTTAGCGGTCATGTCTATGGTTGGGTATATTTTGGGCCTGGGCGATAGGTGAGTGAATTTGTTTCTTTGAATCTTCTTTCTCCATTATATATTTTTCTTGAATGATTTCATTTTGTTTTCCAGTGAGCTTTATGACTGTTTGGTATATATTTGTATTTTGTACTTTAGCTGTTTTTTTTTTGCAGCATCAACCTTAGTCCCCTGTTATTGTCCATGCCATCAAAACAACACGTCAAACTAAAGAGAAGAAAAACCATAGTTCAGGGGTACTTTCTCCATTGGTTGGTTTAACGTATTAAAAACCATATGAAATCCAGTTGATTTTATTGATTCAATAAACATTTATCAATCATCACTATGCTAAGACAATCCTATTTCTATAATTGAAACCAGCCTAAGTAGATCCCTCCGATATTTCTACATATTAAATTTCATCCAAATGTACTGACTGCAAGTCATTTAGGAATGTTCAGAAATTTTAAACAATGATAATATTCTGATGTCTACAGTTTTTCTTCTGGGATCATTCTCATGCAGTTATTTGAGAGTGAAAAAATTTAATCCCAAAAGTAATAAATTCCTGTTTTTAAAAAACTTAGTAGAGCACCTGTCCAGAATACCCAGGTGCTCCTGCCTGGAGGGGCTCAGGGACTCAGGGAGATGAGAGCCCATCTCGAAGAGCCTTGTCACTCTGAGATGCCAGCACTGCCAGAAACCTGTGACCATTTATCCTGTGACCAGAGATCTTGGGAAAACAAACTGTCTTGGTATCATGGGGCAACTTTTGATTTACACAGATCAATTCTCATTTGCGCCCTAGAGCAGGGGTCAGCAAACTTTTTCTGGAAAGGGCCATATAGTAAATACCTTAGGCTTCGCTGGCCTTACAGTCTCCATCACAAGTACTCATCTCTGCTGCTGCAGCACAAAAGCAGCCCAAAACAATACATGAACAAATGAGCATGATTGTGTTTCAGTAAAAATTAGTTGCCAAAGTTGGGGTGGAGTGCTAGCTTTGGCCTGAGTGCTGTCGTTTACCAACCCCTGGCCTAGAGTCTCACAGACTTGGGGATTTGTTCATCCAAGCTGTTCTCTCTTCTGTTTCTCAGACACCCATCCAACCTGATGCTGGACCGGCTGAGTGGAAAGATCCTGCACATTGACTTTGGGGACTGCTTTGAGGTGAGCATATGTTCCAGAACCCAGAAGACCATCTTCTACCCCGATCCAACCATTTAGGCAAATTTAAAAGCCCAAATGCTGTATTCTTATCCCTGACTCTTCTCTCAAGGTGATAGAACATCAGTCTAACAGATGAAGTACGTGCTGTTTAATTCTTGCTGTTACAGGACTCAGAAAAGGAGATGCTGGTTGAAGGCCTGGGCGTGATACACACTTATCTTTTTCTCTGTCTCCCTCCCAACTCCCCCACCTTCTCTTTTTTCATTTTAAAAATTTTAGCTGTCTTAAATTACAGCGATAAGTCCCATCACTAAACTAGACTCACACTGCTTCCTTTCTGTGCTCTAATTGAAATTGGTGCTGGTGATGCAAAGGAAAGCCACCTACCTGCACCTGGCTCCAGCTGAGAAAGGCAGTCTAACCAGTGGACCTGGGTTTTCCTTTTATTACCCTTAGGTTGCTATGACCAGAGAGAAATTCCCAGAGAAGATTCCATTTAGACTAACGAGAATGCTGACAAATGCTATGGAGGTGAGTGGATGTTGGTAACAAGCTGCTTTGAAGTGGGACCAGTACAATTCTAGCCCCTCTCCAAGGACAGACTTCCTTCCTTGTTAGATCTCCAGCTCCCCAAATGCCCAGCTTATGCTGTAGTCGTATCCTCCTGGTATTTTCCATCCTGTTAGAAATGATCAGTCTTTAAAAGTCTTACCCAACCTTTATGCCAGACATTGTTTCATATGAATGACATTCCTGACCCTTTGCTCTGAGGCATTCCCAGCCTGGCCCCTCAGTGATGGCCATGTCATCTCTCTGAGTGGGGTGACACACCCTCTGAGGTGATGCTGGGTGGTAAGGCCTTCCAGGACCAGCATGGTGACTTCCATGGTGAGTGGCTCTGGCCCGTCTGCAGGTCACGGGCCTTGATGGCAACTACAGGATCACATGCCACACCGTGATGGAGGTGCTCCGGGAGCACAAGGACAGCGTCATGGCCGTGCTAGAAGCCTTCGTCTATGACCCCCTGCTGAACTGGAGGCTGATGGACAGTGAGTCTCATCAAGAGCCCGGGTGCTGGGCTCACCCCCTCCCACAGTGGGCATGGCCAGTTCACAGTCCTGCCCCGCTTCACACACAGAGCCCAAGACCCAGTACTCAGCTGCCACACCACACTTGCACAAGGCAGCTGTGGTGTCTGGAAATCAATTTGAAGTACTTTTATTAACTAAGAAAACTCTGGTCATCAGTTTAGATCTTGATTAAAGCATTTTTCAGAATAAATAAGTACTCTAGTGACTTTTGTTAGGTTTCATGTTAAACAGCAGATGGAATTTTTACAGGATTTGTAAACAGTTGTGCTGTCTCAACAGTGTCTTAGTCTACTCTTTATTCCAACCTCCTCAGAAGGTGTTTACTGATCAGAGGCGTCTCCTCCACTGCAGTTGTCACACAGTCACTTGTTATCCAGTTTACATTGTCTGAATCCCACTCAGCCATATAAAATGCCCCTCAGGATCAGATGCCTTGTGAACATCCACCCGTTTTTGGTTTTATCTTAGTTATGGCTTTTGGGAAAATTATATTTTCATGATTAAGGGAAAGTGTATCAGGCAAGTTTTTTTCAAATCAAAGTTTGAAGCACTTTTTAACCCTCCTTTTCTTTCTTTCCCTAGCAAATACCAAAGGTAACAAACGATCACGGACGAGGACAGATTCCTACTCTGCTGGCCAGTCAGTAGGTGAGTGCTGCAGACTGTCCTCTTTTTGTCCAGGGTATTTCTAGAATAGGGCAAGCCTTGTCACTACCTTTAGAAGGCATGACTTAAGTAATAAGCATCTAATGTATTTTTTATTTAATGACTCTCAGGAAGAAGTGGGTACCTAAAGCTCAGAAATTTTGATAAAACACAATCAATTAAAAGTATGTCTGAATTGGACTTCCCTGGTGGTCCAGTGGGTAAGACTCCCAATGTAGGGGGCCTGGGTTTGATCCCTGGTCCAGGAATTAGATTCCACATGCCACAATTAAGATCAGAGATTCCATGTGCTGCAACTAAGACCCAGCAGAGTCCATTTTTTTTTAAGTATGTCTGAATATTAGCCAGTCTTTAGCATGCCCTTTAATGGTGTCTGGGATAATTACTAGCTGCTGCTGCTGCTGCTGCTGCTAAGTCACTTCAGTCGTGTCCGACTCTGTGTGACCCCATAGACAGCAGCCCATCAGGCTGCCCCGTCCCTGGGATTCTCCAGGCAAGAACACTGGAGTGGCTTGCCATTTCCTTCTCCAATGTGTAAAAGTGAAAAGTGAAAGTGAAGTCACTCAGTCGTGTCCGACCCTTAGCAACCCCACGGACTGCAGCCTACCAGGCTCCTCCATCCATGGGATTTTGTAGGCAAGAGTACTGGAGTGGCTTGCCATTGCCTTCTCCGACTATGTTACCTTAATTCTAAAGCTTTGGGAATAGCTCAGAAATGGGAAGGTGGAAGCAGTGGAAATATACATACACTGCTGCCTGCGCAGCTAGGAAGCCACAGGAAACACTGTTCCCGGGAATGTGGTTCGCAAAGCAGGGTTACAAGAAGATAATGCCCCTCTGAGAGCCAGAACGGGCTCCGTGTATTCCCTGCTCTCAGACGTCTTAGAGTCAAGCTGTTTGTTTGACTTGTTTACCCTTCCCCTTTGCCCCTTACCCCTAACCCAACCCTTTGACCCCCACATTCAACAAAATCCTACACAGTCATATTTTAGAAATACCATTGGGATGTAAAACAGTTAAATATTCTCTCCAAATACTTATGGAACATTTGCAACTGGTTACCAACTAGGCCAAATGGTATTCAGAGGTATGAAAACAATGTGACATACTGAGAATGCTCTGAGGAAGCACAGAATCCCAGAGTGTGTATGGAATAATAGAGCAGCACACTACACTGTGTAGGCAGGTACCGTGTGGTTTGGTTGGGAACCCGGGGTGGTAGGCCTTAGAAAGGAGGTATCACTCTGAACTGCGAGGGTTAAGGGAGCCCGTGGGCTGGTAGAATTGAAGCTGAGCCTTACTGGATGAGTGGAATCTGGATGGGTAGAAAGGAAGAGAGTGTTCTTGCCAGGAAATAGGCCTCCTGGATCCGTGTCATCCAGAATAGCTTGGACTCTACCCTGGACACCATGATAGGACTTGTGAATCCGTGAATCACCCACAGTGACTGGGGGTCTCGTGCGGATGACTGGTCTCACCCAGATTATGTGACACTTACTGGTATAACTCTCAGGGTCTGCCTTGTTAATACATTATTGGGTGACTCCCATGTGCCGCCTGTGATATACCGAGGGGAGTTAGGACAGCTTCTTCTGGTGGCATCAGTGGTGCTAAACCTGGCTGCGTGTATGTGCCTCAGAAGTGAAGTTCCAAGGACTCATTAATTAAAGTATTATCATCACTAGCTTCGTTTTGAAGACCTGTTGTGTCCCAGGGCAGTGTGTAAATAGCTTCAGGGTTCTGATTATAGATGCCTCTCCTGAAGGCCACAGTCAGCAGAGGGTGAGCCTAAACCCTGTGGACTTCTCCCCAGAGTTGATGTATAAATTCCTCCAAGGAATAACATTTCAGTCATACGTGTGATCCTTTGAAAGCTAGTTTTCTTTATGTTATGACCAGTTTGGGTCCAACCAACCAAATTTTGTGGCCAGATCTTTGACCCTTGAGCCTATTCTGTACGTCAGAACATTTTAATAATGCTGTGTGTTTGCAAATTCATTCAGATTTCAAACCTTTCTTTGAGGGGGTGGTGAAGTTGTGCCGTGCAGGTTGTGGGATCTCAGTTCCCTGACCAGGGATTGAACCCAAGCCACAGCAATGAAAGCGCTGAGTCCTAACCTCTAGACAACCCAGGAACTCCCTAAAAAGTGTTAAATTCATAAAGAGCATAACACTTCCTATTTCCTTTCTCCTCTGAGACAGGTGGGGCAGGTGTTAGAAGGGAGATCATATGTGAAGAATTAAAGCTAATACCTTGGAACAATGGCTTCTTGGTGTTTGAATTTTCTGCTGATTGTTTTTCCTCCTAGAAATTTTGGATGGTGTGGAACTTGGGGAACCAGCCCATAAGAAAACAGGGACCACAGTGCCAGAATCTATTCATTCTTTCAGTAAGTCCAGCCTCTGAGGAATTGCATCAGAAAGCTCATTAAGAAAAGAGCAGCTGTGAACACCAGGAGGAGGGTCAGTAATAGGAAGCAACAGAACTGCCTTTGAGCAGCAAAGGTCCCATGAATTTCTCATTATATTCTGAGGACAAAGATAGACAAAGAGGAAGAATTGCTCCACACTTACAAAAGTGAATATTTGAGAAAAACAGGGGTGTGCATTGAACCTGTCATGATGATCCAATCTTACTATTATTGCTGCTTTTGTTTATTGCAGTTGGAGATGGTTTGGTGAAACCAGAGGCCCTAAATAAGAAAGCTATTCAAATTATTAACAGGGTTCGAGATAAGCTCACTGGTGAGTGTGTATATGTGTTTACTTAAAAGGAACATAAAATCTCCTTGAGTGGGTGTTCAGCCCGGTTTCCAGTGGTATTGGTGCCTAAACTGTGACCCTGTGCTGCTAACTGGAGTGTCTCTGAGGCCATCAGTGAAGGATCCTCTCTGATTCTCTAATGACCAGTGAACTTCAAGTAATGTTGTTAATCTTGTTTTAACAGTAAAGTGTAACAGTAAAGTTCTGTTGAGTCCAAAGTCAGCCAAATTCAAGAAAATTAATCATCATGGCTGAATATTAGAGTAAATCTGACCACTTGGCTCACTGCCCACCTGTGCTTGGGTAGCTGTTACGGAGTGAAGAGCCTGGATGGGAACACCGTGTACTTTTGAATAAGAGACATGTCATGTTGACCATATGGTGTGATGTGGGGGTAGGAGGCAGAGAGGCCAAAGGCCCAGCACCACTGCTGGGACCCCACGGACCTGGGTCTCTTCCTCTGGCCAGAAAGTGACAAGAACACCTCACTCAGAAGGCGGTGAGGATGAACTGGGACGTGGGAGGCCCAGCACATAAGCTCTGTCGTCAAGGCATATTGATTCATTGAGCACCGGCAAGTGCCAGATGTTGAAGAAACAGTGTCGGTTAAAAACAGGCATTTCCCTGCTTTCATGGGACTTAGACTCTAAAGAGGAATACTGTTACAAGTGGAAGAGAGACTAGGGCTGTGATGACAGTAACTGGAACTTAAGTCCAAGAGTTCCAGAAAAGCTTCCCTCAATAAACTACCTAGGAGCCAAAATTTGCTAGAGGAGTTAATTAGGGCAGATTCTTCCAGGTAAAGGAAACAGCATGTGCAAAGACTCTGTGGTAGGAGGGAGGATAGCAAGAAAAAAAGGTCAGAAAGCCTGGCAGACCAAACTGCCCCCAAGAAGGGTGAGAGGAGCACGATACAAAGTGTTCAGACTCTGAGAGGGCCAGGGCCAGACCATGCAGGGCCTTCTGTTTTCACCCTGTATCTTGTGGGCAGTGAGAAACCACTGAAGATTTTAAGGGGGTAGCGGGGAGCTGGGCAGGTTTACATTATGAGATCCTGCCAGCTCTGACTGGGGGGAGCAGGAGCTGGAGGGGAGGAAGCGGCTGCCACAGTCGATGCCAGGTGGACAGTTGATTAGACAAGGGTAGCAGTGGAGATGGAGTCAAGAGCTGTTTAGAAGGAAAAAGCAAAGGACGGATGATGGGCTATGAGGGGTGGGGAGGGATCAAGGGTGGTTCTGGGTCTCTGGTGGCCTTCTGAGAGCTCTGATGAGCCTGGCAGCCAGAATAAAGCAGTGGAAGAGAATGCAAAGTGAGAGAGAGAAGGAACGGAGACAAGTTTCAAAGCTCTCAGAAAGTGTGGCTGCGCAGGGAGGAGAGAGGACATCGCTGAAGAGGGAGAAGCTGGATGAGCGGCTCTGTTTCCTTCAACAGGAGGAGGAAAGTGTTTACAGAAAGTGAGCACGTGAAGGGGAGGGTTTGCAGACGTGAGTGAGAGGCAGGATGGTCGGTACTGTCAGGCTCCTGACAAAGAGGAGGTGGTAGATCACAGTGCAAGTGATCTTGGCCTTAAATGGGTGGAGGGCCTGCTATCTGGGGTGATGGAAAGGAAGAAGGGGGAGCTCATGTTGAACAAAGCTGGCACCTCGAACATTGCCCAACATATTCAGGGCTCTGAACTCTGCCCTTAGTGAGTCAGTTGGCTCTAGAGGAGGAGATGAAGGCACCTGCCGAGAGTGAGGAGCCAGAGGAGAGGTGTGGACGCTCAAGGAGAGGAGAGAACTTCATGGTGGAGATGGAAGGGCGTATAGCCAGAGGAGCTGGCCAGGCAGTGCTGAGTGGCCATGTAAGGCGGGAGACTATGAATGTGTGATGAAAGCAGGCAGCCCTGCAGGACAAGGGGCTAGAAGGAGAAGCTGGTAGGATTGAAAGAGGCTCCTTGGCCACTTGCACAACTCACGGGTGATTATGGAGATCTTCGCCACTCCTGTACTCTGCCCACTGTAGGATTTTACCTTCTGTAAACCGAGAGCCGAGTATGTATTAGTGTTTATTAGTATATATTAGGTGTTTATGGGTCACATGGAGGTGAATTTAAAAATCCAAGTATTATATAGCATTTATATTAATGTACAAGGGGGAACTGATTCAGGCTGTGTGGACAGTTGAGCCTGACTAGGGGACTTTGGAGCTGGGTGGTTGGTACCTGGTGCACACTGGACACTTTTGTTCCTCATGTCCTAGGTCGGGACTTCTCTCATGACGAAACCCTGGATGTCCCAACACAAGTCGAGCTGCTCATCAAACAAGCGACATCCCATGAAAACCTCTGCCAGTGCTACATTGGCTGGTGAGCACCTCTGTTCAAATAAGCAATCAGGCCCCTACCCTCTGCCCCAAAGCCAGAATTGCAAAAAAAGATGGGGGGGGAGTATCCATACAGGGAAATTGTGTCTCAAATCTCTTCAAAAGTTTATACTTACTGGGTGTGCTCATTGTTCCAAAAAGGGGGAAATGGAGACATATGGATGTGTATTTGGAAGGCAAACACCAAAGTGAATTAAAATGACATGTTAAATTGACTTAGATGAATAGGTGAGGCCCCCTTATTTGAGGAGTGGGGGTGTTCTTTTTGGGGTTTTGCTGTCAATTCAGAAATACAGGAAGGGCAAAGGAGAAGAAGCCAGAGGGGTGACAGAAGGAGATGAGAAGACAGATTTATCATCCACGATTGTAACCTCAAGGACCACTCTGGGGTCTCTTTTGATTAATCGCCTGAGGCATGCTTGAAGGTAGAAACTAGAGAGAGACGGTGACAGAGAGGCGTCCTTGCGGGACCACAGCAGGCGTCTGGCCTGGGCTGGAAACGATAACGCCTGTCCTGCACAATTAGCTGCGGGAGACCTCAGGGAGGGTCCCAGGGGTGTGCAGACCTTGCTGTTTCCATTCTCAGTATATCTGCATAAAGCTTTGAAGAAGCGCAGATTATTAAAATATTCCTTTTCTCCTTGTCTCGTTAGGTGTCCTTTCTGGTAACTGGAGGCACAGACGTGCCCACAGCACTTCTCTTGAGGCTTTTGTACTTTGGTATCTGCTTCCACTAAACTGAAACCATGGTCAGAAAGTTCAGCTCTGAAATGTAAATGAAAAGAACTACTGTATATTATAAGTTGGTTTGAACCAACTTTCTAGCTGCTGTTAAAGAATATATTGTCGGAAACACAAGGCTTGATTTGGTTCCCAGGACAATTAACACAGTAATACTACAGAAATCAAGCCCTTGATTTTGGGGAACAGAAGATCTATAACTTTAGAAATACGGGTTTTGACTTAACTCACAAAAGAACTCAGAAGTGTTTGCTGACAGGAGAATGGCCTAGTCGTTCCTCTCAACATGGACACAGCAAACTCAGCGCAGTCACGAAGCCTCAGGTCATGGAGGACACAGATTAGGACTCTGGATTGTAAAGACGCAGAGAAGCTGACTTCATCACCTTTGCCCATCTCATTACCTCACTGGTCCGTGGACTCAGCAACAACCCTTGCAAGATGGGCCAAAATGGGTGGGAAAGGTTGGTCTTCTGCCTCACCTGCCACGCTGCGACATATACACTTCAAGCCAAGACCCGAGCCACTCAGAGGAGAGTCTGTTCAGATCGCCGGGCAGCCTCGGCTGGGCAGGTGCACAGAGGGGATCACAGTGCAGTAGGAGGCCCACACTGGCCTACCCGGCCTGGTTCTGGGATGTCTTCAGTGAGGTCTGAATGCCCTCCATTTGGAGCAAGGCCTTGGAATACGGAAATGCTGTCACGGAGGTGCTGACACAGAGAGGGAAGGTCTAGTACATGTTGGGAAGTAGGAGCAAAAGAAATAAATGCACAAAGTATAAAGTGTAGCCATGTCTAGACACCATGTTGTATCTGAATAATTTTTGTGCCAATAAACGACATCAGAATTTTAAAAACATGAATATGAGTGGCTATTTATTCCTGTATATTAGTCAGTTCATGAAAGAAACAGTTATTCCTTCAACATTCACTGAGTACTGGGACTAGGCAAGATAGGGTTCTGTGTGCTGTGATCCCTGTCCTCGGGGTGTTCCCAGGCCAGACAAGACAGAGCCACGTCTTTTAGGAGCAACATGGCCACCTGGTAAGAAGAGAGAGCTGCGATAGCCTTGGGTAGGGGCCACTGGTTCCACTGGGAGCCTCATAGAAAGGGGACACTTGCCGGGGGTCTTAAATGGGAGTGGGAGTCTGTCAAATGAAGCAAGTGAGGACGTCCTCATCAGAAAAGAGGTGTGAAAGCACAATACCGTGCAGGAAGGGCACGTGTGAACCTGAACCATGCGAGATTGCAGGTATTAGGACGCTTTTTATACATAAAAACAGCAGTTTGACACACTGGGACCTCACAGTTCAGCATGCCCAGCTCAGTGGGAAATAAAGGAACTAAAAGGACGCTAGAAAATAGATCCAGGCCAGACCGGCGACCTCACAAGCCAACGGCAAGGAGTCTGAACCTGGTGCTGTGGGTTGCAGGGAAGGAACCATGTGAAGTTTTAAAACAAGCAGAATCTCAGTAGTGTTTTTTAAAGAAACTAGTATCAAACAGGTAGAAAGAAAATTAAAAGCTGCAAAACCTATGCAATAATGAAGAGAGAACTTAAACGGAGCCGGCAAGTACTAGATACAGATTCCTGTAAAGAGCATGCCTAATGAGTTCTACCAACAAAATACTGTTTTCAGTTGTTGAGCTAGATTTCTTTTTCGAAATTCCCGTGGACCACAGCTACCCAATGAGAACTACTGACTCATTATAAAAGTGATTCAAAGAACTTGTAAAATGGATCTAGTGATTATCATACTAAATGAAGTAAGTCAGAAAGACAAATACCATATGGTATCACCTATATGTGGGATCTAAAATACGACACAAATAGGGACTTTACTGGTGGGCCAGTGGTTCAGACTCCGTGCTTCTACTGAGGGGGCATGGGTTCAATCCCTGGTTGAACTAAGATCTTGCATGCCGCACCACGCAACCAAAAAATAAAAAGAAAATACAACACAAATGAACATATCTACAGAACTGAAACAGACAGCTATAGAGAACAGACCTGTGTTTGCCACTGGATGGGGGAGAGGTGGAGGGAAGGATTGGGAGTTTGGGACCGGCAGATGCAAACTATTACATATAAAATGGATAAACAGCAAGGCCCTACTGTTGCACAGGGAACTATATTCAATGTCCTGTGATAAACCATAATGGAAAAGAATCTGAAAAAGAATAACTGAGTCACTTTGCTGTACAGCAGAAATTAACATTGTAAATCCACTACACTTCAATAAAAATTTTTTAAAAAGAACTTATTCCCTGGTGGCTCAGATGGTAAAGAATCTGCCTGCAATGCAGGAGACCCAGGTTCAATCCCTTGGTCGGAAAGATCCCCTGGAGAAACGGAATGGCAACCGACTCCAGTATTCTTGCCTGGAGAATCCCACGGACAGAGGATCCTGGTGGGCTACTGTCCACGGGGTCGCAAACAGTCAGATACGCCTGAGCGACTTAACACTTGCACTTGGATGAGGATTATAAAGCCAGTAACCATATTTTATGGGACTTTGTATCCCCCAAATCTGTCAGAAGAGCAAGTGCACCGTGGTGCTCCATAAACACTTATTGGAGGACTCCTCTATTAAAAACAAAGATGGACTTAACTCTCAGTAGTGGGACTTCCCTGATGGTCCAGTAGTTAGGAATCAGCCTCCCAATGCAGAGGACGAGGGCTCGATCCCTGGTCGGGGAACTAAGATGCCACATGCCAAAGCCCGCACGCCGTAACTACGGAGAAGCCTTTGTGCAGCAACGAGGAGCCCATGTGCTACAACTAAGACCTGACACAGCCAAAAATAAATATTTTGCTCCCCAAAATATGACAAAGTTCTATGTGAAGTAACTATCAATGACTACAGTGATGTCAGCATCACTGTAAGACAAATGGCATGAGACTGGATGGACTCAGGAAAATGGTGGCCACCTATGATAAAGACATATTTCTTAGGACATGGAAAGTTCTTAGCATTAAGATGTTTGGTGAACCCAATGGGTTTTAAGTTATATCTAAGCAAAACCTTCTGACTGCTGAAATGACTTAGCAGAGGAAGGTGAGGAGCTAAAAGAGGCTTTTATATTATTATTACTATTAATATTATGCCTTACCATGTAGCTTGTGGGATCTGAGTTCCCTGACCAGGGATTGAACCCGAGCCCTTGACAGTAAAAGTTCAGAGTCCTAACCACTAGACTGCAGGGAATTCTGTAGAAGCTTTTAAAGACAGCCTAATCCCCCTATTAATCCAGGATGGTTTCAAGTAACTAGTGTGAGGGGAGGGCCTTAAATATCTTGGAGACAGCTAAAGCAGTGAGAGTCAAGGCTGTGGTATCAAATTGCTGTTGTTCAGTCACCAAGTCGTGTCCGAATTTTTACGATCCCATGGACTGCAGCACATCAGGTCTCCCTGTCCCTCACCATCTCCCGAAGTTTACCCAAGTTCATGTCCATTGCACCAGTGATGCCATCCAGCCATCTCATCCTCTGATGCCCTCTTCTCCTTCTGCTCTCAATCTTTCCCAGCATCAGGGTCTTTTCCAATGACTCAGCTCTTTGTATCAGATGAACAAAATACTGGAGCTTCAGCTTCAGCATAAGTCCTTCCAACAAGTATTCAGGGTTGATTTCCCTTAAGATTGACTAGTTTGATCTCCTTGTTGTCCAAGAGACTTTCAGCAGTCTTCTCCAGCACCACAGTTCAAAGGCATCAATTCTTTGGTGTTCTCCATTCTTTACAGTCCAGCTTTCACAACTGTATGTGACCACGCGGAAGACCACAGCCTTGACTATAGGAACCTTTGTCGTCAGAGTAATGTCTCTGCTTTTCAACACACTGTCTAGGTTTGTCATAGCTTTCCGGCCAGAGCAATCATCTTCTGATTTCATGGCTACAGTCACCATCTGCAGTGATTTTAGAGCCCAAGAAGAGGAAATACGTCAGTACTTCCACCTTCTCTCCCTCTATTTGCCATGAAGTAACGGGGCCAGATGACATGATCTTAGTTTTTTTAATATTTAGTTTTAAGTCAGCTCCTTCACGCTCCTCCTTCACCCTCATCAAGAGGCTCTTTGGCTCCTCTTCACTTTCTGCCATTAGAGTGGTATCATCTGCATATCTGAGGTTGTTGATGTTTCTCCCACCTATCTTGATTCCAGCTTGTAACTCAGCCCAACATTTCTCATAATGTGCTCAGCATATAGGTTAAACAAACAAGGTGAGACAGACAGCCCTGTTATAATCCTTTCTCAATCTTGAACCAATCAGTTGTTCCATACAGGGTTCTAAACTTGCTTCTTGACCCGCACACAGCTTTCCAAGGAGACAGGTAAGATGGTCTGGTATTTCCATCTCTTTAAGAGCTTTCCACAGTTTTTTATGATCCACACAGTCAAAAGCTTTAGCATAGCTGATGAAACAGAAGTGAAAGTCGCTCAGTCATGTCTGACTCTTTGTGACTCCATGGACTATACAGTCCACGGAATTCCCCAGGCCAGAATACTGGAGTGGGTAGCCTTTCCCTTCTCCGGGGGATCTTCCCACCCCAGGGATCAAATCCAGGTCTCCCACATTGCAGGCAGATTCTTTACCAGCTAAGCCACAAGGGAAGCCCAGTACTACCAAGAGAAGAAGCCCACTGCACTTCCAATCTGACCAGATCCTGCAATTTCCCAATCTGTGTCCTCAAAAACCTCATGGTCACCAGCAGTGCTTCTATCCACATAGATCAGAGGCACAGCCATAGATCAGGGGCAAAGATTCACTTTTAGGACTCTGGCCCCTGAGGCAGGCAGCCAAGAGAGTGACCTCTAACCTGAGAGACGTTCCTGGAGCTAGAGTTCTACCTTCTCCCAAACGTGCTCTTGCAACTTTTGGCTCCTAGCAAGGCTAGGCGCTTCCACACTCAGGTCTAAGTAAAAGCACATAGTGACAAAATGGATCACAAGTCCCTTGAAAGTCTGTGATCTGACAGATTAGGTTAGTAGTTCTAATTCCCCTCTCAGAAACAGCCAAAGAGACCAGGAAAAGCTGACCCAGAAAGGAAAGTTTGGTCCACATGCTTCGCCCATTTCTGGCCGCTTCCCTTGCAAGGACATTGGGTGTCTCTTGGCATTGGCAGGTCGGTATAAACCCCCGACAAGGCTCCCCTTTGTGGGGCTGCCTTCAGTCATTTCGAGGCACCATGAGACCACAGAGCAGGGCTCATCACTTGCTTTGCACAGGGCATGTCATTCATTCACACAAGCACACCGCAGAGTTAGTAAATCAGAAAACGTGTGTACTGAGAAAGCAGAGGCTAGAGCTCTGAGGGTTCTTACCTTATCCTGAAGATCCTGGGCAAGCCCCCAAGATGATAGCTTAAGGGTGAACAGGATCAGGTTCATGATCTCTGAAGAAGATTTAGCTTCGGGACCAGGGACCAGCCTTGATCACTCAAGAACTGTTGTGTAGCAGAGTTTTACTAAAGTATAAAAAGAGACAGAGAAATCTTCTAATATAGACATCAGAAGGAAAGTGTCCCCGATGAAACAGAGGTAGATGTTTTTCTGGAATTCCCTAGCTTTCTCTATGATCCAGCGAATGTTGGCAATTTGATCTCTGGTTCCTCTTCCTTTTCTAAACCCAGCTTGGACATCCCAAAAGTTCTTGGTTCACATAATGCTAAAGCCTAGCATGCAAGACTTTAAGCATGACCTTACTAGCATGGGAGATAAGTGCAACTGTCTGATGATTAGCACATTCTTTAGTACTACCCATTTTGGGAATTGAGATGAGGTTTGACCTTTTCCAGTCCTATGGCAACTGCTGGGTCTTCCTGGTTTGCTGACATAATGAATGCAAATGATGCTCTGACAGCATCATTCTTTAGGGATCTGAATAGCTCTACTGGAATTCCATTGCATCTACTAGCTTTATTAACAGCACGCCCACTTGACTTCCCTCTCCAGAATGTTGGCTCTGGGTTACTGACCACATGATTGTAGTAATCCAGTTCATTAAGATCTTTTTTGTAAAGTTTTTCAGTGTATTCTTTCCATCTCTTCTTGATTTCTTTAGCATCTACTAGGTCTCTACCGTTTCTATCCTTTATTGTGCCCACTAGGTAACAAATTAACTAGTTTCAAATCTCAACTCTGTCTCATCCTACCAGTGTGACTTCAGAAATGCTACTTTTTTTCTGTGTTTGCTTCCTCCACTGAAAATGTGAGTCTACCCTGCTGCTGCTGCTGCTACTAAGTCACTTCAGTTGTGTCCGACTCTGTGTGACCCCATAGACGGAAGCCCACCAGGCTCCCCCGTCCCTGGGATTCTCCAGGCAAGAACACTGGAGTGGGTTGCCATTTCCTTCTCCAATGTGTGAAAGTGAAAAGTGAAAGTGAAGTCGCTCAGTCATGTCTGACCCTTAGCGATCCCACGGACTGCAGCCTACCAGGCTCCTCCATCCATGGGATTTTCTAGGCAAGAGTACTGGAGTGGGTTGCCATTTCCTTCTCCTATCAGGTTGTTTTGAGGAGGTGTGAATCCATGTAAAGCACCTCAGCACAGCCTAGGTTGAACCATACGCCTGGTTCAATCCCTGGTCAGAGAACTAAGATCCCACATGTCACAGGGCAACTAAGTCCATGAGCTCTAGAGCCCACGCTCAGCAGCAAGAGAAGCCACCACAATGAGAAGAAGCCCATGAACTGCAACTAGAGAGTAGCCCCCACTCACAGCAACTAGAGGAAGTTTGTGTGCAGCAATGAAGACCCAGGACAGCCAAAAATAAACAAACCAAAATATATTAGTTTTTTTAAAAAGAAATAGCCTAGCGTTTGTTCTGCCATGGTATCTATGTACCTGAGGTACACAAATGGCTGGGGAGGGGGTGGGGAGACTGAAAAAAGCATCCTGTTAATAAGATATTCTGACTAAGATAACAGCTAAGGTGGGAATTCTCTAGCAGTCCAGTAGTTAGGACTCAGGGCTCTCAATTTCCAGGTTCAATCCCTGGCCAGGGAACTAAGATCCTGCAAGGCCTGGCAAAAAAAAAAAAAAAGTAACAGCTGATATTTACTGAACACCTACTAAGCCAAACAAACTGTATTAGGGTGTGTCATCCCTGTTCTCAGGAGAGAGGATACACCCTCCGTTCCATTCTGTCGCTCAGTCTTGTCGGACTCTTTGCGACCCCGTGTACTGTAGCCCACCAGGCTTCTCCGTCCATGGGATTTTCCAGGCAAGAATACTGGAGTGGGTTAGCATTTCCTTCTCCAGGGGATCTTCCCGACCCAGGGATCGAACCCGGGTCTCCTTCATTGGAGGCAGACGCTTTAAACTCTGAGCCACCAGGAAAGCCCAGGATACACCCTAGAGGCATCCAAATCCACTCCTGAGCTGCCTAATATTGCCTCCCTCCTAAGAAGATCTCTTGCAGATATTCATTTCACAAACGTTTGCGTTCACACTGAAGTGCCTTAGGAGTGGTTCCAGCGGTGTGGATCAGGAGAAACCTCTAACTGGATAAGTTCCAGAGCGCTGGAGGTAACAGACGCCTTTTCCAGTAGCTTACCTATGAAGTGCAAGAGAAATGTTGCGGTGGCTGGAAGGTGTGGAGGGGAGTGGCGTTTTCTGTCTTGCCTTTCATTTGGGAGAGATGCCAGCATACTTGTAGTCTGTTACGGAAAAACCAGCAACGAGGGAAGACACCAGACAGGGAGAACTGCAGGAGTCAAATCAAGTGGGTCAGGGGACACGAAACCAGAGCCTAGGAACAGCTGGCTTTAAATTTGAGAATTACTGGGTCTTCTGCGTCTCACCGTAAAGCACTGGGTTGTTGGCATGAAACAAGACGAGGTTAAAGAAAAATGTCAATCTCCCTGGGTGGGAGGGCGCCGGGAGCCGGACTCTCAGGCTGATTTCGCCCCAATTCAAACTCCCCAGCTCGCCCCCAGCAAGAACTGCCTCCGCACATGCGCAGTGCGCGCACGTCGCGCTGGCCGAGGCACTGTCGCGAGAAGAGCCGCGCCAGCCGGAAAAATGGCGCCTCCCAGTCCCCGAGAGTCCAAGGCCCAGTCGGCCACGAGCGCGGCCAAGTCTGACGGGGAGATGGTGCTGCCAGGCTTCCCGGACGCAGACAGCTTCGTGAAGGTGAGTTCGTGAGGCCTCGGGGGCATCGGGAGCCGCCCGCGGCTGACCGAAAGCAGGCCCGAAGCCTCTGGGCGGCTGCCCACCCGGCCGCGTGCACGATGCAGCCGAGCCCCGGGAGAGGGTAAAGGGGCTTGTGCCCTCTCCCGGCACAGACTGCCTCTTCACCCTCCGGGGATGGGGCTTCGCTCGCTGACACTGGGGGACTCCCCATTCCCCAGGGTCCTGGATCTCCCGTTTGAACCTTTGCAGTCCCGAGCATGGAGAGCTGTCGTCACGTCATAGGAAGGGCTTCCTGGTCACCCTGAAACCCCCTGCCCTCGCGACCCCGACCCCGCCCAGGCCTGAGCCACTCAAACAAACCTCCGGAGAGGCTCGGCTGCTTCAAGCTGCCCACACTTGCTGTCCTCCCCTCCCGCGGCGGGGATGGCCCTTCTTCCCTCTCCTGAGGTCCAGCCCTACATTATCCTAAACCCTGGGTTTAATGTAGAGCTGCCACCGAGTGTCCCTCCTGCAGGTGCCATAGAACATTGATCAGTGCCTCCCTCCATAGAGTTCATTTGGATTATTTGTCAAATGGTGCTTAAATATGAACAAACAAATCTGGAATTAAACATCTCATGCATAGCTCTTACAAGACCGTGAAACTGAGATAGCTTGTAAGTTAGCGCTATAAATTCCCTAAAACTCCACTTGCATTTTGTCTAATTTATCATTACCACAGATTCATATATTTGGTTCTGAATAATTCCAGGGCCACTAGCCATGGTCCTGATTGGGTGGCTCTGTGCTACCAAGAACGCCACCATGATTCAAGTTCCCATTTTCTCTCTTTTTTTCTTGGAAAACATTTATAACACAGTTTACAGTGATGTTATTTGGCCTTTACGTGACCAACCATCATTTACCCATGAGAGCCACTTCAGGTTTTTTCTCATTACCACACAGAAATTGAAATAGAGACCTCCTTGGCAGTAACTGAGCCATAAACACAAGTCCAGTTGTGGATAGTAGCCATTCTAAATCAGTCATATGAAAGATCTAGAATATTCTTATATTGTCTGTATCTATTATTATTATTATTATTATTTAGCTGAGCCATGCGGCTTGTGGGATCTTAATTCCCCAACCAGGGATTGAACCCATACCCCTATCAGTGGAAGCATGGAGTATCAACCATTGGACCACCAGGGAACTCCCTTACACTTGTTTATCAAACTCAGAAACTAAGGTTCAAATAAATAAAATAACTTGCCCAAAGTCACAGTACCAGGCTGTTTTGAATATTAGCCTTATTATATATGTATTTGTTATTTCTATGCCCATTCTCCCAAGAATGTAAGCTCCAAAACTCGTTTTCACGTTCATTCTTGTATCATAAGGGTTGGGGTAAAATCGGCACTAAATGATGCGTGGAGATTGGGTATCTTCATCTAAGACCGTTCCTTATATATAGTAGACCTTGAAAAAAAATGAGCAGCTGAATGAATGGTGACCCGTGTCTAAAATATGCTTGTTTTTCTGGTTTTAACAGTCCGCTCTTGGGGCAGTGGTGGCAGTCACCAAGGCATCTGGGGGCCTACCGCAGTTTGGTGATGAGTATGATTTTTACCGAAGTTTCCCTGGCTTCCAGGCATTTTGTGAAACACAGGGAGACAGGTTGCTTCAGTGGTAAGTACTATATATTCTTTTCTCATGTTGAAAGAAACGACTATGAAGAAGTAGATGATTTTTCCTGAGATTTGTATTTTTTTCTCACCATAATTTTCTGTGCTTTGGAGCTATAAAATGTAAAAATGACAATGGATTTTGATTAGGGAAAATTTACTTGGTAAATTTTGAGTTTAACTTTAAAAAATACATATGTTGACTGTTACAGCTATAGACAGTGAATCTTTTTTAATTAATATGGGACTTGAAAACCTAGATTCAAGATTCTCTCACACAACCTGTGGAGTCACAGGTTTTAGCTTTCTATTTTTTTTTTTAATCTATTTTCTTTTTCAGTAATGACTTTCTAATAAGTGTATTAGGACAGACATTACACTTGGTTTTGTTGAACTGTTGCATGACAGAATTAAAGAATCTGTTTTAGATTTCATGTTAAAACAGTGAATGCAGAGTACATCGTTTACATAGTGTTATATATTTCTTTAGAATTTAAACAAAGCCTTGGGGTAATTTCTTCAGTTCAGTTCAGTTGCTCAGTCGTGTCCAACTCTTTGCAACCCCATGAATCACAGCACGCCAGGCCTCCCAACTCTGATGCTGGGGTAATTTCTTCTACCCCTTCAAATAACGAATGAAAAAAATAAGGCTTTGTGAGATTTAGTGAATTGCCCAATGCCATACAACTAGCAATGTTTTTTGCTATAAGGGTGCAGGTTTTGTTAGTTTGATCAAAAAGTATTAGGGAAGACTTCGCTGGAGTCCAGTGGCTAAGACTCTGCCCTCCCACTACAGGGGGTCCAGGTTCGATACCTGGTCAGGGAACCAGATCCCACATGCCATAATTAAGAGTACACATGTTGCATCTAAGACTCAGCACAGCCAAATAAATAAATATTTTGTTATAGAAAGTGTTGGGAATAATCTGAGCAAAGCCTTGGGAGCTTTCTGCCAGACTAGTAAACAAGCAAACAAAAGTATACAGACTGATTTGGGTTTCCCTGTCCTTCCCAGCATGAGCAGGGTGATGCAGTACCATGGGTGCCGAAGCAACATTAAGGACCGGAGTAAAGTGACCGAGCTGGAAGACAAGTTTGATTTGCTGGTCGACACCAATGATGTTATTCTAGAAAGAGTGGTGAGTATTTCACCTCACTCTTAAGGTAACTAACAAATGAAGAACCTTTGTATTAGTAAATAATGAAAGAAAACCCAGGCACTTCAGGAAATGAAAAGAAGGGAAGTTTAGCATTTCTTGCCCATAACAACATTCCCTTCCTCTGATAGTTGGCTTCTTTTCCCAAAGAATAACACAGTTGTCTTCAGATACATCACTTCAGAATATTACTTCCCCAGGGGATGCCTGTTTCTAAAGTGCCTTTATCAGAAATCTGCCCTCCAGATTTGCCAGTTCCATTTTGTTGCAGGAGAGGAGACCTCTGGATACAGGGCACAACCAACATTTAATCCATTTTTACTAGGTTTTCCAGGTGGCGCTAGTGGTACAAAATCCGCATGCCAATGCAAGAGACAACAATCAAGAGACTTGTGTTCACTCCCTGGGTCGGGAAGATTCCCTGGAGGAGGAAATAGCGACCCACTCCAGTATTCTTGCCTGGGAAATCCCATGGACAGAGGAGCCTGGTGGGCTACAGTCCATGGCGTTGTAAAGAGTTGGACATGACTGAGCACACACGCATTCAGTCTTCTAAATACCCTGACTTGCGTGATTAGAGGGAGATGTGGCTCATTGAGATAGCTAGCCATCCGTCTTCTTCTGCCTAATTCTGCGGCAGAATATTCCTTAACAGATATACACAGATTGTCCAAAACACAACTAATGCTTAGCCATGTGACAATCTTGCGGATATTTAAATCATGCTCTCCTGTCCCATGAAGTCATCTCTTCCATGGTCTAAATGCCCGCAGGTCTTTCAGTGGTTTTCTCAAATTTTATGATTTTAAGTCCTACCGTTTGTCAGCTAGGTGTACCACTGTTAGTAGTACCCAAGCTGAGACCCCACATCTAGTGCTGCTGTACAAAATATGGATAGATGAGGCCAGCCTTCATTCTCACTCTGATTACCATTCCTCTGTGTTTAATGCAGTCTAGGATGGTAGGCCACATCATCCTGTTAAGTCACTTTTGAATTTTCAGCCCAATTCAGAACTGTGAAGAGAGTCAGTCAAGGGTTGGGAGTGCCTGATCACTGCCCTGCCTTTGAGCAAGTAATGCTTTAATTACTTGGGTTGACTCTCAAATCACGTCTCCTACAGTTATTCGCTCTTAAAAATGTGTACTCTTGCACGTACTTCTCTGGCTATGTTTTGTAAAATTTTAGGTAATTAACTCTGTTAACCCTTAAAGGAAGATACTAATACCTCTTGTACTCTTAGGGCATTTTACTGGATGAAGCATCAGGCGTGAATAAGAATCAACAACCTGTCCTCCCTGCAGGGTTACAGGTCCCCAAAACCATAGTGTCCAGCTGGAACCGGAAGGTGAGGGCTGCTTTTCAGAGGCGCTGGAGTATCTGATACCGACTTTAGGGCCTTTTCATTTCTGTTCTAATTTATTGAACACAGAACTGGCCACTGCCTAACTTGTTCTCATAAACAGACACAGCCTAATTCCACCCTCTAGTCAACTTTGCATCCCCCACCCCACCCCCAATGTCACACGTACATTCTTTAATGGGTGGCCGTTGGTGTAAAACGGAATTTAGTTTTCTAAGTTTTCAAGTTGCTGTGTTATAAAGTATTTGTATTTGTTGATCATAGGCAGGAGAATATAGCAAAAAAACAAAATCTGAAACTTTGCGGCTGCTTCATGCAAAGAACATCATCCGACCTCAGCTTAAGTTCCGAGAGAAGATCGACAACTCTAACACACCATTTCTTCCCAAAATCTTCATCAAACCCAATGCTCAGAAACCCCTCCCTCAGGGTAAGTGGTGCCAACTCTGCCCAACAACACAACTGAAGGGGGAGAGGTCTCCTTCCCGTCTTCCTTTCTTCAAATTCAGAGGGAGCCAGTTAACCCTCAGTAACTAGACAAAGTGCCAACCTGTCTTTGTCGCTGCTTGGGTCTCCAGCACTCTCCAAAGAAAGGCGGGAACGCCCACAAGACCGCCCCGAGGACTTGGATGTCCCCCCTGCCCTGGCGGATTTAATCCATCAGCAGAGAACCCAGCAGGTGGAGCAGGACATGTAAGTGTTCACCTGTCTGAATGTCCTGTTGTGAGTCTTGACCGCCATGTGTGTTTTCACTCTGCGTCACTTTTGTAAAATGTGTGAATGAGAGCAGAACCTGAGGGGTGGGTGACTCTTCCCCTCATCCTGACGTGAATCTTACCAGCTGACCTGCTTGTGTTCACAGAGGGCCTCACATAGGCGTCGCTCACGTAGCCCTCACACAGTCCTAAGAGCTGCCAGTTGCTCTCGTCCCCATTGTACAGATGAAAGAACCAAACTTGAGATGCTAACTTCCCACAGAACTAGAACTTCAAACCCAAGTTTTCTTAAAATTTTCTTTCCTTTGTACCACTCTGCCTCTCTTGTCAGGTGGGGTCTCACACAGGAAGGTAAGGCTCAACTGTAAACTTAGCACAGAAAAGACCTTCTCCCTGGCAGTATAAGCAACTTGGAAAAACTTTGCTGTAAACAGACAGTAGGGCTTTGCCTTCAGTGTAAAGAAAAAAGATGAGGGGGACTTTGTCAGTGTTGGTCCTTTTCTCACATATAGCCAGAGCGTCTGGGCATTCATGCCTCAGCCCCAGCTCTGCACTATGAGGCCTCCAATCAAGTGCTGGAGAAAGAAAGGTGGCCCTGCCCTCAGGGAATTCAAAAAAGACAGGATTCTTATGCCAGAATCTGATAGCAGAACTGAAGAAAATGCATCATTTAGTATATGACAACTGAGGTATTTGCCCCATCCTCTCTCACCTCACAGATCTGTTATTCCAGATCACAAAGAATTATATATTTCACCTTTCTGTATCATCCGCAGCAGCAGCTATACAGTGTTTTTCCAATTAGTGCTCAAATCTTTATAAATGAATAGATTTTTAATTGTTAAATACTTTTAAGGGTGAACAAGTTTCACCTAATTTTTTTTTTTTGATGCACTTGAATTATCATTGAAGCAGTGATGCTTTTTAAAATATTTTCACAATGGTCTTATTTGTTTTAACAGACTGGATTAAAACAGTTGTTCTTCCTTGAATCATGGAATTAATCACAAAAATTTTTCTTTTTGTTTTCTTTTTTGTTTTTTATTGTAGTGTAATTGCTTTACAGTGTTGTGTTTCTGCCGTACAACAAAAGGAATCACCTATATGTACAAATATATCCTCCCACCTTCTTGAGCCTCCCTCCCACCCATCCCTTCAAGATACCACTGGATCGTCACAGAGCACCAGGCTGAGCTCCCTGTGCTATACAGCAGCTTCCACTAGCTGTCCATTTGACACCTGGTAGTGTGTGTATGGGAGAGGGCAATGGCACCCCACTCCGGTACTCTTGCCTGGAAAATCCCATGAACGGAGGAGCCTGCTAGGCTGCAGTCCATGGGGTCGCTAAGAGTCAGACACGACTGAGCGACTTCACTTTCACTTTTCACTTTCATGCACTGAAGAAGGAATTGGCAACCCACTCCAGTTTCTTGCCTGGAGAACCTCAGGGACAGGGGAGCCTGGTGGGCTGCTGTCTCTGGGGTCGCACAGAGTCGGACACGACTGAAGTGACTTAGCAGCAGCAGTAGCAGCAGTGTGTGTATGTCAATGCTGCTCTGTTAACTTGTCCCACCTTCTTCTTCCCCACCATGTCCACAGGTCCATTCTCTACATCTGCATCTTTCTTCCTGCCCTGCAAATAGGTTCATCAGGACAGTTTTTGTCGATTCCATATATGTGTGTTAATATACAATATTTGTTTTTCTTTTTCTCACTTGACTTCACTCTGTTTGACAGCCTCTAGGTCCATCCACTTCTCTGTAAATGACTGTGTGTGTGTGCGATGTCTTCTTTATCCATTCATCTTTCAACAGACGTTTAGGTTGCTTCTGTGTCCTAGTTGTTGTAAATAGTGCTGCAGTGCACATTGGGGTGCACATGTCGTTTTGAATCATGGTTTTCTCAGGGTGTACCCTTAGTAATGGAATTGCTGGGTCATATGGTAGTTCTGTTTTTAGTTTTTAAGGACCCTCCATGTTGTTTGACATAATGGCTGTATCAGTTTACATTCTCACCAGCAGTGCAAGAGGGCCTTTTCTCCACACTTCTCCAGCATTTATTGTTTGTACCTTTTCGTTTTACTGATTCAGGTTTGCGCATCCTTATCAGTATGAACTAAATCACTTCACGCCACCAGACTCAGTCCTTCAAAAGCCAGAGCCTCAGGTAAGTGCCAGTCTTAGCTGATGGGTGGTTCCCAAGTAGCCCAGGACGAATCAGGTACATTGATGACTAGATGCAGTTTTGGCTTTCCTTAGTTGCTTTTATAGTATTGGGGTAGCCAAAAATTCCTTCAAGTTTTCCCATAAGATGTTATGGAAAGCCGAATGAATTTTCTGGCTACCCAAATAGAAGGGCGTGTCTTCAGATCATTTTTTGGATTCATAATTCACTTTGTCCGTTAGTGAAAGACGATGGTTCATAGTCTTCCCTTTCTCCCTATACTTTTGTGATGCAGTTATACAGACCTGTAGGAGAGACACCCTGCCACTTCGTGTCCACACTGGATGAACTAGTGGAACTCAACGAAAAGCTCCTGAAGTGTCAAGAATTTGCTGTAGACTTGGAGGTAACTTATTAATGACCTAGAGGGAAGTGTTTACATTTTCTGTGAGTTCACCTATTCAAGAAGTATAAAATTAATACTAATTTAAACCTGTTTTTGGTAACAATCACATTACTTTACTTATTACTGATTTTTCAAAATCAATTCAACTGTAAGCCTGATAGAAATCCTTTTTTCGCTGTTTCCCCTTCTTTCTGTGTATTTTAGCACCACTCTTACAGGAGCTTCCTGGGGCTCACTTGCCTGATGCAGATTTCCACCCGGACAGAAGACTTCATCGTTGACACTCTGGAGCTTCGCAGTGACATGTACATTCTCAATGAGAGCCTCACAGACCCAGCTATTGTTAAGGTCAGCCAGCCTTTTCCCACTCTTACATGTAAGCACACGATTTAAGTGCTTCTCAGTTTACTATTGTCATCATTTCAGCGTAGCCCCAGTAAAGCTGAGAGAAAAAATTGTAACTTCCTCCACTCTGGTGGGCTTCCCTGGTGGCTCAGACAATAAAGCATCTGCCTGCAATGCAGGAGACCTGGGTTCCATCCCTGGGTTGGGAAGATCCCCTGTAGAAGGAAATGGCAACCCACTCCAGCATTCTTGCCTAAAGAATCCCATGGACAGAGGAGCCTGGTGGGCTATAGTCCATGGGGTCGCAAAGAGTTGGACACAACTGAGCGACTAATACCAGTAGGGTACCACATGCTTTTGTTTCTAACCCTCTGTTAGAACAGCTAAGACTTAGCTCATCACCACCCAGAAAAATGTTAAAACACTTTAATGAATATTGCAGCGAGCCCTTGATCTCAAGATTGTTGGACTTAATGACTGTCCTTGAAGCTAGCAACGTGACTTTCTTAGAGTCATCAGCTGTTAGCAGTTACAAGCATACAATTAGGATTGTAAAGGACTATGGCCCAAACTAAAAGAAGCATGTAGAACTGAACCATCTTTGTCTTTCTCCTGGCTTTTCTTCCAGTGTTCTAATAACCTAGGGACAGAGTTCACTTCAGAGCATAAATGGCCCTGTGCCTCTGTACTGCACGGCTTTGGTTTTATTTTCAGGTTTTCCATGGTGCCGATTCAGACATAGAATGGCTTCAGAAGGACTTCGGGTTGTACGTGGTGAACATGTTTGATACCCACCAGGCAGCTCGCCTTCTTAACCTGGGCAGGCACTCCCTGGACCACCTGCTGAAGCTGTACTGCAGTGTGGAGTCAAACAAGCAGTACCAGCTGGCCGACTGGCGGATACGGTCAGTTTGTTCTTGATAAGGAAACAGGGCTGGTGGAGGGAGGCCTGGGTGGTGGTTAACCCCACTGTGGAGACCTGCATGCAGGCTGTAACACCATTTAGATCTTTCTTTTTTCTAGTTTCTTTTTGGCTGCACTGGGTCTTCACTGTTGCAGGCAGGGCCCACTCTTTATTGTGGAGCTTGGGCTTCTCATTACATTGCTTCTCTTGCTGAGGACCCCAGCCTGTAGGGTGGGTGGGCTCCGTAGTTGTGGTGCGCAGGCTTAGTTCCCAGACCAGCAGTCGAACACTGGTCCCCTGCATTGGCAGGCGGATTCTTACTCACTAGGCCACCAGGGAGGTACCCCATTTGGATCTTGAGCTGAACGTCATTGGGCTTTTCTCCATTTGTTTTTAATGGCATAAGGACAACTGGAAGTTTTAGAATAATATAGAGTTTATGTTCTTGCCTGGAGAATCCCAGGGACAGGGAAGCCTGGTGAGCTTCCGTCTGTGGGGTTGCACAGAGTCGGACACGACTGAAGCAACTTAGCAGCAGCAGCAGAGTTAATGTTAGACTGATTATGTTACATAGAGGAGAAGGTTAATAAATTTCAGTTTAGTTTTGTGATGTGAAATATTTAAAACTTTTAAAATGGAAGTAAATTTTGTTTAAAAAAATGCTTCATATTTATTGAGCAGGAAATTAGAGTGTACTTGAGCATAAATTATATGAAAAAGTGAAAAGAATGTTTCATATTTGAAAAAGTCAGGAATTACTATCTTAGACAAACAAACAAATAGTACATCATGCTTCATGGAAATAGTTGAAATTGCCATGCCGTGTCAGCATTTGTCCATGTCAGTCTCTTTTTTGTAACCCACATCTCCCTGATACGTGTGTGTAAAGTGGTCTCCCATAAGTGTGAGAGAATTCTAAGAACAGAACTGACTTAGCCTTGTAATCAGTATTTACTGTAATCTAAGTAATTTATAGTGGAGTAATTACTGTATAGTAATTTATAATATAGTAAATATAGCACATAGTAAATATATACTATATAAATATAATAATTTATAGTATAGTAATTTATAGTATTTACTATAATCTAAGGCTATTATGTAGTTTTGCCACACTTTGTGGGATTCCTGCTCCCCTTGGTCATTTTCAGATGGCTGGCTTCCTCTCTGAGGCTGTAGCTGTTGTATGCAAAAGCACCAAACTCTTCTGTACATCTCATGCCAGAATTTCTCAAGAGAATTTAGTAAAGTTGAGCTATAAGATGAAAATTGATTAAAAACCACTTCCTTTTACTTAACCATTGTCACATGCCACACAGTGGGATAAGATTCACACTCAAGACAGGGCCCTGATTTTTAACCACATCGTTGCCCTGCTGCCCCTTCTGCCCAGCTGTGGAAAGAGTGGCTTGTCCCATGAGGATGCCGGAGAAGCTGGTGGGGCTATAGTATTGGCCAGGGGAGACTCTTGGACTTCAGCAGGAACCCACAGGGTAGACGAGTCAAATTGCCACCGCAGGGGAAACCAGTGAAACAGCATTCTCTGTTGCAATTCTAGACCTCTGCCCGAGGAAATGCTGAGCTACGCCCGAGACGACACTCACTACCTGCTGTACATCTATGATAAGATGCGGCTGGAACTGTGGGAGCGTGGCAACGAGCAGCCCACACAGCTGCAGGTGGTGTGGCAGCGCAGTCGCGACATCTGCCTCAAGGTACAGCCTAGGCCCGGGTTCCGCTTGGGTCCCCGTGCTCTGCGTTGCTCTTTTATTTTTTTTAATGTTTAAAATAAGTTAATTTATTTTGGCTGCACTAGGCCTTTGTTGCTACACACAGGCTTTCTCTAGTTGCAGCACGTGGGGCCTACTCTCTAGTTGGGGAGTGCGGGCTTCTCACTGCAGTGGCTTCTCGTTGCAGAGCACAGACTCTAGGCACACGGGCTTCAGTAGTTGCGGCACAGGGGTTCAGTGGTTGTGGCGGCGCACATCTGCTTTGCTGTTTACGTTCATGAAAGAGCCCAGTGTCCCGAAGAGCCCAAGGCACAGTATTGATTCCCACTTATCTTGAATATTCTCTAATATTTTGCAGAAATTCATCAAACCCATCTTCACAGACGAATCTTACCTGGAACTCTATAGGAAGCAGAAGAAGCATCTGAACACACAGCAGTTGACGGCCTTTCAGCTGCTGTTTGCCTGGAGGGATAAAACAGCTCGTCGGGAAGATGAGAGTTACGGGTAAGGGACTGTCGACCCCTTTCATTCTTGCTAGATCTGGTGACAAGGAAATAATGGGCTTTTTCAACTCTTTTCACCGTGAAAGATGATTATGTTTTCCCAGGGTTACAGCACATCATGGAGCTTATTGGCGGAATTTAATGGGATCCTGTTGTGTGTTTTATTCCAGATACGTCCTGCCAAACCACATGATGCTAAAGATAGCTGAGGAGCTGCCCAAGTGAGTGAAGACTGATTAATGTGCTCTGACTTCCTCAGTAGAGGAAGTACTGTCCTTCAGATCCGGCTTCCCTGATTGTTGTTACCTCAGGGCTGTTTGCTCAGAGCAGATTAGTGCTCTGAGGAAGTTGGCAAGTCCAAGGAATGCAGAATCTCTGCCCATGCGCTGCCATTTAGGAAGCGGAGCTTCTGAACTGGATCTGTTTCCATGTTTATCCCTTATATGGACTCCTGTGTAAGTCTCTGGGCTTCCCAGGTGTCTCATTAGTAAAGAATCCACCTGCCAATGCAGGAGACATGGGTTCTAACCCTGGGTGTGGAAGATCCCCTGGAGGAGGAAATGGCAACCCACTCCAGTATTCTTGCCTGAAAAATCCCATGGACAGAGGAGCCTGGTGGGCTCCAGTCCATGGGGGTCACAAAAGAGTTGGACACAACTGAGTGACTTAACAGCAGCCTCAGTGTGTAAGTCTCTGAGCCTGGAGCATCCACTTTAAAGGAGAGAAAATGTCTCAGACTCTTTGATCTGTACCTCTTTCTGGATTAAGGTGTCTCATGATTTTAGATGTCTTATGATGTTAATTGGACTATAAGCAAAGAATCAAAGCTCATCATCACCTGGCACCTCCTTGCAGGGGTGCAGGTGAGCAGAACTGTGGGGCTGCGTTCCAGCCTGCCCTGAGAGCAGGAGGCAGCAGTAGGAGGCGTCTGCTCAGGGCTAAGTGCAGCAGAGAGCATGTCTTGGAACAGCCAGCGGGGCCACCCTGACGGACTGTGTTCCCTCACTTCTCACCTGAGCACCTACGCTCTGCCTTCACTGGGTCGTTGTTCTTTCCTGGAGCCTTTGTGGGCCGAGCTCCTGGGCAATGTTGAATGTGTTCTCACTTCCTTCAGGGAACCTCAGGGCATCATCGCTTGCTGTAACCCCGTGCCTCCCCTCGTACGGCAGCAGATCAACGAAATGCACCTTCTGATTCAGCAGGCACGAGAGATGCCTCTGCTCAAGGTAAGAAGCTCCCCAACTCCACAGGTTCTCAGCTCTGTCTGCTGGCGTCTTGCTCCTTATAGTCTCCTTCACACGTGAGTCAGTCTGCATTCTGAAAAAAAACCGGAGGAAATAATAGGATTTAGGAAATCCAGTGGGTGTGTCTTTATGATAGTTAGAAGCTAAAGTTCATCCTTTTTTTAAAAAAATATTACTTATTTTTGGCTGTGCTGGGGCATCATTGCTGCATGGGCTTGTCTGTATTTGCGGCAAATAGGAGCTAATCTTCATTGCAGCATGCAGGCTTCTCATTGCAGTGGCTTCTCTTGCTGCTGAGCACAGGCTCTAAGGCGCACAGGCTTCAGTAGTTGCAGAACTTGGGCTCAGAAGTTGCAGCTCCCAGGCTCTGGAGCACAGGCTCCATAGACGTGGCACACGGACTTAGTTGCTCCACAGCATGTGGGATCTTCTCAGACCAGGGATTAAACCCACGTCTCCTACATTGGCAGGCAGATTCTATACCACTGAGCCACCAGGGAAACCCTCATCCTTCTTTCTTTGCGACCTTATCTTTGTTAATCCAAGGGCCAGTGATGTCTCATGATGTCTGACGATGGGCTGGTTAGCTGTTGTCCCGAGGCAGTCAGGCTTGCAGGATAAAATGGAATGGGGATCTCAGCACAGAGATTGCATTTTGGAAGCCTGGCAGTAGTCCAAAGTGAGATGATAAGAGCCCTGATGAGTGTGTCGGTCACAGGAATGGAAGGGTAAAGACAGGTTCAAGAAACATCTTCAAAAGCAAAGACTGATGGGACTTTATAACAGGTGGTGACAGTGGCTGTGGTTCTTTTCTGAGCACCATGCTAAGTACTTTAGAGGTGTTCTCTGAATGGCAAGTAGAGTTGAAGATAATGGAAGTGGAGTCAAGGACCATTCATTCCACACAAGAAAGCCGAGGTGACGAGAAACAGGAGCACTCCGGAGAGAAAGGAATTCAGAAAGAGCTAACTGTGAAGAAGATGCTAAAGTCTAGGCAAATTTAGATGAAAGCAGGATGCCCAGCCCATAATACAAACCCATACATACACACATACCAACACAACTGTATTCTTTGTAGATATTATAGTATGTCTACACAAGATTATATGTAGATTCACATGTGCGAGTGTTTTGTTTTCTTTTTTAATCCATACAAACATTTATTCTTCCCTTGCCATGGGGTGGGAAAGAGGGTGTTCAAAAAGATAGGCATGTTTCAATTTGTGTTTTAATTGGCACAGTTTTTAATGTTTTGTCTCAGTAGTAATATTAGCATGTGTAAAATATGCTTGTCATTTTTTGAAAGATTATTCATCCCAGGTGACTTGAAATCCCTTTGAGGTAAAAAAAAAGAGAATCTGAGGATAAACACATTTAATGTCTTCATGCTAATATTTCTTTCTTGACTCTATACTTTGTCCAAGTAAAGAGCAAAACAACAGTGACTAGACAAAAATCTTTCTCAAGCTCTTTGGAATCCTTCTGTATTCTGCATCACTGTGATAAAGGGTTTTATTCTTTCATCCAACAAATAATTACTGAGCACAGTAATTACGGTGCCAGGCACTGGAAGGGGTGAAGGGACGAGAGAAAGTCTTGGGCTCTTGAGAAACACCGTCTAGTGAAGAGACACGTCTGCCCTGAGGGAAAAAAAGAGGATGAGTGTGTCGTCAAACTTAGGGAACTCTCCTCACATTTCTCTCTGTTTTTAGTCTGAAGTCGCAGCAGGAGTGAGGAAGAGTGGACCGCTGCCCAACCCTGAGGTACCGCGATGTGTTCGTTGTGGCTTTTTGGGAGGGAGGGAGGGGGAACCAGTCACAGCCTGGACAGACCCAGCCTCCCTGACAGACACCAGGGCCTGTCATCTGGTCATAAAGCTGCCGCCTGCCTGCAGGTCCTTCACGCCGGCCTGTTGCTTTCTTTTTGACACAGAGATTGGAGAATGTTCTCTTTGGCCCCCATGACTGCTCCCATACCCCGTCAGATGGCTACCCTCTCATCCCAACCAACGGTAACGAAGAAGCCCCTGGCACGTCCTGGGGGTGGGGCTGCCCGGTGTGCTGCCCCTTAGGCTTGGCCCGTGCTGACTCCCCTCCCTGTAGGGCCTGTGCCAGTGCAGAAACAGGAGGGCCTCCTCTCCGCCAAAGAAGACGAGGAGACCCTGCCAGACATTAGATGTCTCGTCGCTACCGCTGTCATCACATTATTTAACGTGAGTGACACCATCCGGGACGTGACCCAGACTAGGGGGATGTGCTGGCTATCAGACAGGAGGCCGTCTGCCGGAAATGGAAGCCAGTGGCGGTGGGGTTGGGCGGGAAGCCCATTGGCCGGATGGTGTTTGCTGCCCTGATGAAGAGGTCTGTGAGGGGTGGTGGAGGGTTCTGTGTGCTGCCTGAGGAAATCCTCAGGGGAAGTGCCCCCAGGGAGCTGGACAGGAGCTCCAGGGACATATAAACAGGGGCCTTTCTTCCCCGTTCATCCAAGGTCAGTCAAGGGCCAGTTTATCCTGATTCCCAGAAAGGGTATAACAGTGTTTCCAGTGAACTCAGAGCATGTGCTGCGTATACTTTCCTGATGACCGCCAGCATCATCTATGTGTGCTTTGGGTGAAAAGAAGGAAAAAAGAAAAACATTTCTCCCCAGTATGGCCTGTTAGATTAAGTGAGCAGCAGGAGATGCAAGTACCAGGAAGTGGGTAAGAACTTGTTCCCCCCTCCCAGGGAGGCTGAGTAGAGACTCCATCCAGTGTGGCCCACTTGGGGACCTTGTTCCTGGAATCTGGTCTGGGACACAACAGAGCTTGTCCTGGTCGATCCCACCCAGCACGCTTCTCCTTTCCACCACAGACATGAGCTCTGGGTTCTGTGCAAAAGGAAGACCAGGGTGCATGTGCTGGTCAGGATGGATAGTTACCGAGATGACCAGGGAAAAAAGGAAATCACACAGATAAATTCTGAATGCAGCACACAATAGATGTGAAAGTGTTGGTCGCTCAGTCGTGTCCGACTCTCTGTGACCCCATGGACTGTAGCCCGCCAGGCTCTGCCCATGGGATTCTCCAGGCAAGAATACTGCAGTGGGTGGCCATGCCCTTCTTCAGGGGATCTCCCTGACCCAGGAATCAAACCTGGGTCTCCTGGGTTGCAGACAGATTCTTTACCATCTGAGCCACCAGGAAATGCAACAGATGTGATAAGAAGGAAAAACTATAATTTCTAGAAAGAAGGAACTGAGAATGAGAAACAAGAATACTGTCTGGATAAAGACAAGTTTCATTCTTAGCACGTGTTCAGATGCTAAGAAGCTGGGCGCTCCAATCCCATTCACAACTCTCCCATCACACTCAGATGCTGCGCCAGAGCAGCAAGATGCATTAACTGTCTGGGAGTGAACTTTCCTTTTCTCTTAATTACATACAGTTAGTCTTGTTTCAGTGGCCAGTGCAAAAAGAAGTCTAGGACCTTTAGTTGACCACAGAGTTCATTGACTCACCAGGGCGATTAGGCAGCTAAAGATGTGAGCGTGAACTTGCGGCTGTGTGGATGTGTGAGCGCTGTGTGTTGTCCAGCAGAGGCTGCATCCCTGTTCCTGGTGTGCAGGAAGCCTGACCACTGAGAAGGCCAGGGGCTAACGCAGGCTGATGTCCCTGGTGAGAGCGACGTTCTGTTGCATAGTTTTGTTGGTCACATATAAAGGTGTATGATTTTAAATCTCAGCTAATTTCAGGTTTCAACCCCAGGTTCTCCAGTCAGCCAGATCTGGGCTTATATCCTTATTCTGCCCCTATTAGCTGTAAGGCTCTGGAAGACTTTCTTAACCTCTCTCAGCCTCAGTTTCCTCATCTGTACGATGATGAGAGTAACGCCACATACCTTATAGGTTGTAAGGATGTGGAAGGAATTCACCAATTCAATGAGTGTGTATTAGGACTTCCCTGGCACTCCAGAGGTTAAGACTCCACGCTTCCACTGCAGGGGGCACGGGTTCAATCTCTGGTTGGGGAACTGAGATCCCATGTGCCGTGTGGCATGGCCAATAAATAAATAATTTAAAAAAGTCAGTTGTTGGCGTTATTACTGTTACCCCTCTTGCCTGCATCTAACATCATAAAATGGTCACAGTTGTAAGCCATCGTTCTCTGTCCCTGCAGGAACCTAGTGCTGAAGGAAATGAAAAAAGCCCGTTAACAGTTGCACAGAAAAAAGCCCGGAACATAATGGAGTCATTTGAAAATCCATTTCGGATGGTAAGTACTGGTTGCATATGTTAAGGGCTGACAGAAGAGGCAGAGCTTTCTGCAGCTGTAGGGGCCTCTTGCCTGAAAAAGGAACCGAGCGACTTCAGAGACCGGAGAAGCCTCACCACAGTGATGTCATCCCTGGCAGGGGGTCGAGACCCCGAGTCAGGTCTTCTGAGACCAAGTCGACAAGAGGACCCCACTTGAGGGCCAGGCAGCTGCGGCCAGGCTGACGCTTTGCATTGAGGCCTCCTAAGATGTAACCAGCAGGACACCCCCATCTGAGTGGCACCAAATTCTGGGTCCAGATTCTATTTCTCAGCATTTAACGTGACTGTTTCCATTTCTCCAGTTTCTGCCTTCAGTAGAACACCGGGCTCATATTTCTCAGTCAGCAAAGTTTGATCCATCATCGAAAATCTATGAAGTAAGTGGATTTGTCACCCTTTCTAAGAGTGAACTTTCTAAGAAAAGAGGACTTTTTAATTTCTTAAACCAGGTTTCTGTTCTAAATAAGCCCATCTTTGAACCTCCGTGAAAATGAGTACAAGAAACACTTCATATATAAGCATTGTTTCCAGAGAGAGGAGCTAGACTTTAATCAGATTCTTGAAAGCATTGGGGAACTTTTTAAAGAAACAGGTCTTTGTTTTTTTTTTAATTAAAGTTTAATTTACAAGGTATACAGTATACAGATAAGAAATGTATAGCTTGATGCATTTCTATTTATGAATATTACTTTAATGCTGTTAAAGATGACAGCTTAAATTTTGAAACATTCTGTTCTATGTTGTGTGGTTTGTTTTTAGCAGCATTTTAAGTAAGAATAAGAATCCATCTTCCCTGGATCCCCATGAAATATTCCTGGGAACCGGCATGTTAATTGTTAAAAAGCCCTCTGCCTCCCTACAGGAAGTGGTGCTCTGATCAGATGGGTGGCCTGGCTCCCTCTGCCCCCCACCCCAGCCCCACACTGCTTTTTAGGCCAGAGAGTCAGGCCAAGGGACTTCCCTGGTAGTCCAGTGGTTAAGACTCTATGCTCCCCAGTGCAGGGATGAGAGTTCCATCCCTAATCAGGGAACTAAGATCCTATGTGCCATGTGGCATGGCCAAAAAAAAAAAAAATGGAAAAGAGAATCAGGCTGAAACTCTGATGGGCCTCCACCCTGTCGCTGTTGGTAAGCCTGCTGTTTTTAGAAACGGGGAGTCAGGTGAGGTTTCTGCTGTCTCTTCTCGTCCCCCTGGTTGTGGCTTACTTTGGGGCAGCCATCTGTACCCCCCCACCCACTGCCCCACCCACCAGACTTACCATTTACTGTCACCAAGATGTGTTCTTGTGCCCCAGGTAAATGTGGTGTCGTAAAGAAGCATATTAGACTTGCAGGAGTCCTACCTTGAACACCATCTCTACCATTTACTAACCATGTCCCCTTGGACACATTACTTAGCTTCTCTCAACCTGTTTCCTGTCTGTAAAGTGGGGGTGATGATGGTACCTCTGCCTCAGGGTCATAGAAGGGACTGAATGGGTGGATATGCAGGCATCCAACCCAGTGCCTGGAATAATATAAGTACTTTATAAATAAAGCCAGCATGAGCTCTTATTTTTCATGTCATTAGATACAGGATCATTAGATAATGGGACTTAGGACCTAGAATGTGTATAGCTACCAGTTAGCATGCTCTGCATCACCTCATTAAAAGAATCATCCTAGGTGGCTGAGTTTTGGAGATTTTTTGTTTTGTTTGTTTTCATTTGTAGATCAGCAACCGTTGGAAGCTGGCAAGCCAGGTACAGGTACAAAGAGAACCTAAAGAAACTGCCAAGAAGAAGGCAGCTGAGCATACAGGTAGTGCAGCGCCCACCCCCTTGTCAGCTCAGCCAGCACCTTTGGTTGAGAGCAGCCCTGGCTCACTGTTCTGTCCAGTTACTCGAGCGAAGCTCCAGGCACAGCCGAGCAGCCCTAGCCCTCCCCTCCACGGCCTCCCTTCTGCCGAGGGGTAGCAGACAGTGAACCGGAGATGTGTGAGCTGTCAGGGCAGCGGGTACTTAGGCAGAGAGAGAGGAAGGAAGTGCTGCAGCTGGGCCTGACGGGGCGTGGGCTGCTTCTATAGAGCGGTCCAGGGAGGTGGTCTAGTGAATGTGACATTGAGCCGAGACCCACAGCCATCAGGAGAGAGTATTCAGACCGGCAGCCCAGCGAGGCCAAGGCCACAGCTTGCAATACTGCTCAGAGTGACCCAGGAGGCCAAAGGGATGGGGGCGGGGGGTGGGTGGAGGGTAGGACAGAGAGCAGGCAGGGGCTGTTGTTGGGACTTTTACTCCAAGTGAGTTGGAAGCCATGGAGGGCTCTGAGCAGGGAAGGGCTGTCCCCTGACGTAGGTGTGGAGGCCTCACCAGCTGCTGGGCAGAGGGCAGGGCAGGCAGTCCAGTCAGGGTGCAGATGAAGGGGAACACTGGTGTGGACGTCGTGGGGGCAGGGCAGGTGGTGGAAAGTCAGAGTCTGGCATGTCGCATAGAGAAGCTGACCGCATTGGGTGAGGTGGTCCTGGAGAGTTGGTTTTGTCCTGAGCACCTTGGGAGGTGGGGCTGTGTGGACAGTGAGGCTGCAGGGGGGCCGGTTAGAGGCGGAGGTTTTGGTTCTGGTCTTTGACCTGTGAGGGTTGAGATCCCGACACCACGTCCTCAGGGGAGTGACGGAGGCCGCTGGGTGAAGAGCAGGCAGGGGTGTGGACCCAGAGGTTGGTTGATGAGGAGAGGAACATCTGGGCTGAGCCTCGAGGCAGGGTCCTCCAGGGATGTGGGGGTTGGGGCTGTGGGGCAGGTGGCTGCACTCAGCAGGGGTGACGCTGCAAGCAGTGTGGCTCAGAGGCCCGGCTGCTGCCACAATCACAGAAACTGTTCTCTCTCTCTTGCAGCCGCCCAGGACCAGGCCCAAGAGGAGTACAGGGCAGCCGGAGAGCAGGCCGTGTCCGTCCGCCAGCAGGCTGCAGTACGTGCCTGCGTTTCTGCTTTCTCTGGTCGCGGTCAGGGTTGGTCTGGAATGTCGGGAGGGCTCACCCTCAGCGTTGGGTTATAGGCGTCTTCCGACTGCTGGTCCAGTGTAGTGCTGCCTCGTGGCCACCCCCTGCCCCCCACCCCAGAAGTTCGATGTCACTGTTCGTCTGGGGTGGTTCTCCCGCTGCATTTGGAATGAACATGCCTTTGGCCTGTAGAAGGAGGTGAGGCATCAAGCCCACTCTGTGTCCCACTCCACCTGGGAGCACCCCCTGCCCGCCAGCTCCCCAGCACCCTGGAGTGCTCAGCTCTGGCCTTTCCAAGTGGCCTGATGTCATCCCCCAGCTGGGAGCTCGGCCCCCACCACCAGTGCTCCTCTCCGTCCGGAGCTGGTGTTTACAGCCCTGGAGGCATTGTGTGCCTCACAGGGTGCTCACAGGGGTCTCACACACACAGAGTGGCCTCTGCCCTGGCCGTGCTTCCCTCTTAACAGGTCTGTTCAATCCACAGCTGGAAAACGCTGCCAAGAAGAGAGAGCGGGCAACAAGTGACCCGAGGACAACAGAACAGAAGCAGGAGAAGAAACGCCTCAAAATTTCCAAGAAGCCAAAAGACCCAGATCCGCCAGAAAAAGACTTTACGCCCTATGACTACAGCAAGTCGGATTTCAAGGCTTTTGCTGGTGAGGCCAGAGAGGGTATCCGGCAGGGACCACCTGACCACGTCCTGTCAGGGGAAGCAGGTGGCGGGGAGGGAAGGAAAGAGCAGAACTTCAGTGGAGATTAAGCTCTGCCCAAGGCCAGGCAGGCTGCCTGGAATTGTGAGGGCAACACAAGGACATGACGGGAACGGGGCAGAAACCCCACCCTCAGCCCCCGGGCCTGAGCTGCAGGAGCCACTTTGGTGGTTCATCAAGATAGTGTCCATTCTGTTAATAATTGTGGCCCCGTCCTTCTTCACAAGTTGTGCCCGGAAACACATTTTCTCAGACACACACATAGAGATGTGGATTGTTGAGAAAGATGTGGTTTGTTGAGACAGCCTGGTGCCTCGAAGATGACGCTCTGTGCCTCCTTAGCCTGTGAGAGCCTGTCTGTGTTGAAAGGGCTGCAGTGACATTCCTGATGACAGAGCAGCCTCCTTGGTGACACAGCCGTCTTCTGCAAGAACATCCCCTCTGGCCCCAATTTACAGACAGTGGCTTCATCCTTCACAGAAACCAGAGGGATTTCCTTGATGTGAACTGGCCAGTGCTTTAGCCACCGGCCCCTGACCTGAGAATAAACCTGTGAGAAATGAGCCTGGCCTCTGGGCTGCCCTTAGCTACTGAGAACATGATTTGTGAGGTGATAGCAAGTCAGAAGTTTCTGTCTGTGAAAGGCAAGTGAGCTGACGGCCCACACTGCCTGGATCTCGTGCACCTGGCCTGGTAGTGAGTATGAATTAACTCACTCACATGGTCAGCGGCCTCTCTTTTCTCTTACCTTTCAGGAAACACCAAATCCAAACCTTCTTCCCAGTTTGACCCAAGCAGACAGCCGCAGTCAGGCAAGGTAAGAAACAGACTGAGAATTCCAGTCGGCTCGAGGTGTGCGTTGTTGACCCTCCACTGCTGGCAAGACTGGCCCATCTAGGAATCCTCTCCGTCTGCATAGCTTTTCCCTCGCCTCATTTCTTCCCAGGCACAAACAATACCCATCACCTAGTTCAGCAAGAAAAAAAATGTTGTAAAGTGTCTCTAAAAGTGGGTGTGTGCTTTTGAAGGGTGTTACTGTTTGCTGCCTTGGGAATTATAGCAGCAGGCTGAAACACTCCCTGTGGTACCAGTACAGGCCTGCCGTTGCCCCCGTGGGCGTTGCTGCCAGCCAGAGCGCAATCTGACTGGACGTCTGGCATGGGGAGGGCGAGGGAGGCCTGCGTAGAGCCTGGCCATTCCCTCAGTAGCTCATCCGTACAGCCTTGCCTTCACTAACACCCAGAAATGTCCAGTTGCAAGGAAACCAAGAGTCACACCCTTGGCACTGGAGGCTCTGATGGGCTGTCTGAGCCTAGGCATGTTGTCCTGTGTGTCGTGCAGTTATGGTCGTCACTCAGCCTAGGTGGTTTCTTGTCTTTTCAGAAATGCGTTGCAGCCAAAAAAATTAAACAGTCGATGGGAAACAAAAGCATGTCCTTTCCAACTGGAAAGTCAGACAGGTACGTGCAAGATACCATCGTGGCCAGGGAAACCTGGGGAGGCCTCACCTAGAGAGAGTCTCAGAGTACATCTCCTGACCTGATCCCGATCTTTGTCAGTCAGAAAACTGAGCTGGGAGGAGGAGAGGTGATTACCGGACACCACAGTCGTAACCATGCCTCCTAGGACTCCAGTCACCCTCTACCCTCTCCCATCACCACGTGGTCTCCTAGGGTCATTCCAGAGCAAATAGGTGTGAAATCTGCCTGTATCAGTCCCTTTCTGAGGAAAGAGGAAAAAAAAATCAGTAAGCAAGTATGGATAGTCATTGTTGTCCAAGAATATTTTAGGGAATTCCCTGGCAGTCCAGTGCGTTTGCTGCTGATAACTTGGGTTCAATTCCTGGTTGGGGAACTAAGATCCCTCAAGCCGCATGGCATCACCCAAAAAAGAGTATTTTGGTTAAAAGCCTGAAACCCTAAGCCTTGCAGCAGACCCTAAAGTCGGAGGACGCGCTCCCAGGATGTGGCAGCGGGGAAGGGACCATCCTCAGCTCGGCCAGCCCTCCCTTGCTAGGCCACAGGGCGCTGCTGCTCCCGCCTCCACTCCCGTCCCCTGGAGTGCCCTTGGAGTGCCAGGGGCACTCTACTGCCCAGCTCAGTTCTCCTCGACCCCAAATAGACTATTGTCCCTCAGTTCTGCAATAGTAAGGCTCACAACGTTTTATAAACTGGCTAACTGCCACCATTCAGCCAGACTGCAAGAACTAACCCTTTTGTTTTCACACTGTCTCTACAGAGGTTTCAGGCACAATTGGCCAAAGAGATAGTGTTGGAAGACAGCCTCAGGATCCCCTGCTGGACTGGAAGCACCAGATAGTGGTGCTGGTTTTGTACAGACTCATTTTTAAACCATTAAAAAATAATTCTTGCTGGAAGAAAGCGAGTTCCTGACTTTTCTTTTGCGGCCATTCCAGCTCTGGCAGGCAAGAACACACCTCATCCTATCCAGGTCACCCTCTTCAGCGGCCTGGGGTAAGTGTGCCCTTGGAGTGTGGTTTCCGGAGAAATCCAGAACTTCCCCCGAGGAGGAATGCAAGAGACACCCCAGGACTCAGGAAAGGGAGGCCTCCACAGGCCAGGGCACGACGCCCACCTGACTCTCCATCCTGAGAGGACGCACTTGTCCAATCCTGCACATCATGCCGATGAAGCCAGATGGTGAAAAGTACCTTCGGGAAGAGGGACTGGTGGGTGCTTAGAGCCACTGGGGCTTCTCAACAGCCTGGTCTCTTCTCTATTCCTTTCTTTTTTTTTTACATTTTGTTTTTTCCCTGTTATAAAAGTAATAACATGTTTATTATAGGAAATGAGAAAAATATAGAAAAATGCAAAGAGAAAAATCATCTTTAATCGTGCAGCACAGAAAGAATGTTTACTATTTTGATGGAAAGGCTTTTTACCTTATGTGTGAATACCTTCCAAATGACCTTATATTTCTATAGTGTTTCACCTTTAAAATTTATATTATGAGACCTTTCTCATCCTGAAATTCATTTTAGCTAATGCACATCATTCAACATTTAAGTTTCCATCTTGTACTTTTTTTTTGATTGCTGAGCTCAAGCTTGTCTCTAGTTGCAGCGAGCAGGGGCCACTCTCTAGTTGCAGGCTTCTCATTATGCTGGCTTCTCTTGTTGCAGAGCACGGGCTTTAGGGCCACACGGGCTTCAGTAGTTGTGGCACGTGGACTTATTTGCCCCATGGTATGTGGGATCTTCCCAAACCAGGGATTGAACCCGTATACCCTGTTGGCAGGCGGATTCGTAACCATGGGACCACCATTTTTGTACTGTGCTTAATGTAACACTGAACTTTTTGTATAAATTCGTGACCCAGTCTCTTGATTATTCTTCAAAATTCCATTTTATTTTAGTCTGGAGGTGGGCTATCAAGAAAGCACAGAATGATACCATTATTTTTTTAACAAATATTTAAACAGGGAACCTATTTTCTTGGAAGTCTTTCCCATGAGTTATTGAGAGGGCTGACTGTATGTGAGACCCTGCGGGGCTGCCAGGCCAGACCAGACATGGTTGTGCTGTGGAGAGCAGTCAGGACAGCCAGAGTGTGAACAAGGTAGGACTCGAGTGGTCGAAGCCGACAGAAAAGCCAGACTATCCCTGGCTTAGCAAAAGACGTTTTTTCTCTGTCTGGAAATGGCAACCCACTCCAATATTCTTGCCTGGAAAAGTCAATGGATGGAGGAGACTGGCAGGCTACAGTTCATGGGGTCTCAAAGAGCTGGACACGACTGAGTGGCTTCATTTCTTCTCTGTAAATGCAGTCAGCCCAAAGCTGGTGCAGTGACTGGTGGTCCTCAGACTCTGACTGCCATCTTGTTGCTCTACCGTCCTTAACTCAAGCGCAGGGCTCCCACCTCCCGGGCCTAGTGACTTGCCCCCATGCCACCCGCCACATCCTCATTCTGTTCAGCTGGAGGGAGGGGAGACCAGCGCCCAACCTCCACTCCCCACTGGCCAGAACTTAGCCACATGACCACATCAAAGGATACTGAGAAACTCACTAGTTCAATGCCCAGCTGAAAATTCAGGGTTCTGTAATTCTATAATTAATCAGAATTTGGTAAGAATAGACATTGAGGCAATCGTCTGCCACAAAATGAGAGGAGTCTCCACTATAAAAGCTAGATGAGGGAGTTCTCTGGTGGGTGGTCTAGTAGTTAGAATACCAGGATTTCACTGCTGGGACCTGAGTTCAATCCCTGGTCAAGAAAAAAAAGAGATGGGAATTTTTTTAAGAAATTATATTCATGGGACTTGCCTGGTGGTCCAGTGGTAGAGACTCCGCATATCAGACTCCGCATATCCAGTGCGAGGGGCTACAGGTTTGATCCCGGGGGAACTAATTTCACATGCCACAAAGCCCAGCCGAAAAAAAGTTTTAACCAGAGAAAGAGATTATATTCTACTGAGGAAGCTTCATAAGAAGTGCAGAGAACCTTGTTGCCAGCTTTACTCAAAGAGTGGGCGGAGCCCCAGGTCCTCCCGAGACCAGCCATCAGGCCGGGGGAGCAGGCCCACCCAGTCCTAACTTTCCTGGTGGTTCTTTTGTGCGTGCTTGAGTCTGAAGACCAAGTGCTGAAAGCAAGGTGGGGGGCCTCATGTTCAGTGGGCTCACCACCTTTCAGAGGTGAAGTGAACAGTGGTGACAATGTAGTAAATTTCTCGTGGAGGTAAAATGATTCCTTGTCCTGTATTTGGAAGTTATCCTTGCTCATTTTGCCTGGATTTTGTTGTCGTTTTGGTTTTGTTTTTTCCACACTGCACTGTATGTGGAACTTCCAACCAGAGATCAAATTGTGCCCCCTGCGGTGGAGTTGCAGTCTTAACCACTGGACCACCAGGGAAGTCGTGATTTTGTTTTTTAATAAGGTGGAGACTATAAACTGTACAAGTAGAGATCTTTTCTAAGTGTCTTATTTTGCAAAAAAAGTTGGCAACCTGATAGCAGTGCCCCAGCGTGTTTTTTGAAATTTTACGGGTCCCTGGAACCCCAAAGTCCAGGACCACTGAGCCAAGGGATGGAGCCAACAGCCTTGGAGGTTTGGAGAACATCTGTAGCTCCATTTCACTGAAGCTTGAAGTCGTGGGGAGATTGATTGGATCCTCAAGGATCAGGGAGGAGCGTGAGGTGGGGGGTGGAGGGTACCTGTCAGTCGGGAACTGCTTGGTGATTCCAAACTGTGGAGGCTGTGAAGGGCCCTGCGCTCTGGGAAGACAATCTGGCAGGACCGGGTGGGGTTGGAGGTAGAGAATTTAAGAGCAGAAGCTGAGCAGAAGGACTTTTTGCTCAAGGAGGTACACTGCTGTTTGTGGCCCTTAGGAAGTTTGCCATAAGCATTTTCAACCAAGTAACACCATGTACTGGCCAGATTCGTTCACACTCAGAACCACAGCTGTCTACCTGGCTTAAAGAATGACTCCAAGTGCTAATCAGTGACAGAAACACATTCCTGCCCTGTGGCAGCCCCATCGCCTTGGACGGTGGCCATTCTCCCCCTCCTGTTCTCTTATAAACTAGCTACCCTTAGGAGGTTGACAGTTGACCTACTGAACGGTACCGCTTTACCGCTGAGTTGTAAACACACATTGGTCTGAATGCAAGGGAACATTTCAGGTTTCCCCGTCCTGAGTTTCCCTATCAGTTGTAGATTTAAGTGGGCTGTATGACAGTGGCTGCTTCTGGCAAAACCAGCTTTTCCTCCTTGTGATCTGAAACTGGGTGACCTTTCTGGGCTCATGGTCTCTGTACATCTGGGGACTTTTTCACCTAAAATGTATTCAGGACCTTCATTTTCTTTCAACTTGGAAGGTCTGGGCTACTGCTGTACAAATTATCCTAGAGGTCCCGTTTGCTGTTGGTATTTAAGGCCAAGACTACAGCTCTATCTCCTCTACAGGAGGGTCAAGGGTGTCATTTATTGTCCTCATTTTCAGATGCACATGCTGGAACAGCTTTGTTTAGCTTGCAGGAGGGACAGGACAGACTTGACCACCCGCTGCCCCACCCCCACCCCCATGCAGTGCCCCAGGAATGCTAGGGCCCCAACCTGGGCTCAGCTGTGCAGTGCCTGGGTGGAAGCCAAGACAGCTGATTCCACCGGGTGCTTGGGCCCGCGTCCTGGCCGCCCGTGTTCACTCAGCCTGTTACCCAGTGCTGCCAGCTATAAACACCATCCCTAGTCTGCTTACAGTCTAGCTTGGGGCACACAGAAGTAAGCAGGCTGTCACAACTCAGAGCATGTATAAGTGTCTTGATGTGCAGGCTGTGATGTGAGCACTATGATCCAAGTACAGGGCTGAACCCAGTCAAGCCTGCAGTAACTGGCATGGGTTGACTGTCTCATTGGCTGGCTGTGTGATCCCGACCCTGAGTAGGTTAACAGTTCCAAAGGAGCCGTCTCCTAGCAATTCTTTTTTTAAAAACAACTTTTAATTTTGTATTAGGATATAGCAAAGGTAAAAGGAGAAGGGGGCAGACAGAGAATGAGATGGTTGGATGGCATCACCAACTCAATGGACATGAATCTGAGCAAACTCCAGGAGAGAGTGAAAGACAGGGAAGCCTGGTGTGCTACAGTCCATGGGATTGAAAAGAGTTGGACACGACTTAGCGACTGAACAACAACATAAGTGAAAGTGTTAGGTGCTCAGTCATGTCTGACTCTTTGTGATCCCATGGACTGTAGCCCACCAGGCTGTTCTGTCCATGGGGATTCTCTAGGCATGAATACTGGAGTGGGTAGCCATTCCCTTCTCCAGGAGATCTTCCCAACCCAAAGTTCAAACCTGGGTCTCCTGCTTTGCAGGCAGACTCTTTACCATCTAAGCCACCAGGGAAGCCATCACAACAACATTGCCAATTAACAGTGTTGTGAGAGTTTCCAGTGAACAGTGAAGGGATTCAGCCATACATGTACATGTATCCATTCTCCCCCAAGAGCTTCCCTAGTAACTCAGCTGGTAAAGAATCCACCTGCGATGCAGGAGACCCTGGTTTGATCAGGAAGATTCTCTGGAGAAGGGACAGGCTACCCACTCCAGTATTCTTGGGCTTCGCTGGTGGCTCAGATGATAAAGAATCTGCCTGCAATGCAGGAGACCTGGGTTCAATCCCTGGGTTGGGAAGATCCCCTGGAGGAGGGCATGGCAACTCACTCCACTATTCTTTCCTGGAAAATCCCCATGGACAGAGGAGCCTGGCAGGCTACCGTTCATGGAATCACAAAGAGTCAAACATGACTGAGTGACTAAGCACACAGCATACATTCTCCCCCAAACTCTTCTCCCATCCAAGCTTCTACATAATTGCCTAGCAATTCTTTTACTGTTTTGGCTCACTTCCCCTTTAAAAGGAGTTTAACTCAATAAAGGCTCATTGCTATAAGGCGTGAGGCTTGTACTAACAAACACTAGTGTGTTTTTCATCTGGGTCAAGAGGACGCAGGCTTCCCACCTCCAAGTGGAGGTTGCAACTGATCCCATGCAGGGCCCTGTGGGGCTCCTTGGCACAAGACCTTTCTGTGTCCCCCATTTCTTTGATTATAGGAAACAGCTTTCATTCAGCCCCCATGACTTTTCCTGGGTTCCAATGGGCAGATTCAAGCCGCTGTTAATTAGGGAAGGAAGGGGACCAGGGAGAAACAGTCAAGAGCAGCTTTGGGGCAAGGTCCTGTTTCCCCATCAAAGGATACACACAACAGTATCTCTGAGCTGCTCTGCACAGACTGAAACCCCCTCCAAGTGGGAGAAGTTAGTGATTAATGATGGTATGTTGCCCACAAGCTTATAGACCCCACATCAGTTGGACCTGAAGGTTGATGATGTGGACTCCTACTTACCTCACCACCAACCCATTGGAAGAATGTCTACATTGGCTACAATGTCTACAGTCCATGGGGTCACAGAGTCAGACATGACTGATCGACTAAGCACTTTAGCACGTAAGTTATTAATGGCTTCCCTGGTGGCTCAGCAGTAAAGAATCTGCCTGCCAATGCAGGAGACAAACATTCATTTGATCCCTGGGTCAGGAAGATCCCCTGGAGGAGAAAATGGCAAGCTGCTCCAGTACTCTTACCTGTAATATTCCATGGGCAGAGGAGATTGGAGGACTATAGTCCACGGGATCACAAAAGAGTCAAGAGACGATTTAGCGACTAAACAACAGGGCTCCCATGTGGCAATTCCAGGGAATCCTTCCCTATTGCATCAGGCTTTGCCTGTGATGGAATGTTGGTTGGGATTTTCCCTTTTGGACTAGCCTTGTTATGGGCAACCAGAACTCTGTTGCATCTTGTAGCCCCTTCGTAGGGTATGTTTACAAAACTCTTGCTGTTCAGTTGCTAATAGTACCCAATTTAGGGACCCCGTGGACAACAGCATGCCAGGTTCCCCGGTCCTTCACCATCTCCTGAGTTTGCTCAAATTCATGTCCATTGAGTCAGTGATGCCATCCAACCATCTCATCCTCTGAAGTCCCTTCTCCTGCCCTCAGTCTTTCCCAGCATCAGGATATCTTCCAGTGAGTCAGCTCTTCGCATCAGGTAGCCAAAGTATTGGAACTTCAACATTAGTCCTTCTAATGAATATTCAGGGTTTATTTCCATAGGATTTTGTTAGGTTGGATTAAATCTAATTGGGTATATGGATTTAATTGGGAGTGGGCTAGAGATTTGGTTTCACCCTTCAAAGTTTTCTTGGAATTCTGCTTTAGAGGACAGCTTGTGAGTTCCTTTGCTTTTAAGTAATCTGTATTTCCCATTGAAATCTTTTACTTTGGTTAAGTAAGTATTGTTTGACAGATTCTAAAAGGGCTTCCCTGGTGGCTCATCAGTAAAGAATCTGCCTGCAATGCAGGAGACCCGGCTTCGATCCCTGGGTTGGGAAGATCCCCTGGAGGAGGGCATGGCAACCGACTCCAGTACTCTTGTCTAGAGAATCCCATGGGCAGAGGCACCTGGCAGACTGTAGTGCATAGGATCACAAAGATTTGGACACTAAGCAGCAGCAGAAGGCCAAGGCTTCAGAGAGAAATACTTAATAATTAGTATGTTAAACTTCATGGAATTTCTAAAAATCTGATATGCCCTAGTAAAATGTTATCAGTCATTATTTCTAGTTGTTTTAAAATGTTGCATGTCACAATCACTCAGTTTCTTTTGTCAATCCCATTGTGACCAAATGTTTATGACTTTTTAAAGTCTTTCTGTGATTTATTGATGGCTATAAAGCTGAAACTGCAATACTTTGGCCACCTCATGCGACGAGTTGACTCACTGGAAGACTCTGATGCTGGGAAGGGTTGGGGGCGGGAGGAGAAGGGGACAACCGAGAATGAGATGGCTGGATGGCATCACCGACTCTGTGGACATGAGTTTGAGTGAACTCCGGGAGTTGGTGATGGACAGGAAGGCCTGGCGTGCTGTGATTCATGGGGTCGCGGAGAGTCGGACACGACTGAGCGCCTGAACTGAACTGAACTGAACGATTGTTGTATTCATGTATATTCATATATGGACATGAATTTGAGCAAACTCCAGGAGATAGTGGAGGACAGAGGAGCCTGGCATGTTGAAGGCCATGGGGTCGAGACGAGTTGGACATGACTCAGGGACTGAACAACAACAACACTGTTGTAGTCTGCTAAATCTCAGGTTATACTGGGGAACTGGGTAAGGAAAAGAAAGTCCTAAGGGAAAACCTGATCGCGTCATAAAAAGTTAAAAACAGGATTGGTTACTCAATGGACTGCTGAACATTGTAATAATTTTATGGGTTTCATCTGAAATGTCACTGGTTTTGACTTATGTTTTCCAGATATAGGGAAGCCCTTCTCCTCAAATTGGTTATGATTTACAACAGTTTGGTAAATTATACCTCTGTGAGTAAAACTGAGATATTTTTCTTTTCCCTCTGCCTGTTTCCTTCAAACACTGTAAACTCTTGGGTTCTGAGCAGCCTTATCAGGCAAATGGGAAAGACTCTTCTGGCATGTGTGGGGATCTTGATATTCTGAGGACCTCTATAGAAGAGAGAAAATCACCTAAGCAAAATCTGATGGCAGGCCTTTGACATGGCTTTCTTGGCCTTGAGAGGCCTTTTGAAACTTTCATCTGAGACCTCCTACTGAGGAATTACACCAGAATCAGTGTGGATGAACCGATGTGGTCAATGGACCAAACTTATTTTAAAAACAAATTAGTCTCAGCTGTACATAATGAAAATGGAGGTAATTCTAGAAAAAAAGAGGTTTCACTTTTAAATTCTAGTTTTGTTAAATAAGGTCTATGTTTACCCACTTTCCTTGTTGTTACATCATATTGTTACAAAATTTAATTGTCAGAAGAACATTAAGTTTGTTTCTGAAGCCTAACTATGTAGTTAATCTTTGGATAAAGATCAGATGCTCCATAATCTACAACCAGGAGATTACCACCAGGCTATCCAACCAGTCCATTCAAAGGGAGATCGATCCTGGGTGTTCACTGGAAGGACTGATGCTAAAACTGAAACTGCAATACTTTGGCCACCTCATGCGATGAGTTGACTCACTGGAAAAGACTCTGATGCTGGGAAAGGTTGGGGGCGGGAGGAGAAGGGGACGACCAAGAATGAGATGGCTGGATGGCATCACCGACTCTGTGGACATGAGTTTGAGTGAACTCCGGGAGTTGGTGATGGACAGGGAGGCCTGGCGTGCTGTGATTCATGGGGTCGCGGAGAGTCGGACACGGCTGAGTGACTGAACTGAACTGAACTGATGGTCATTTAAATTTATAGGCTCCCTTACTCTGGGGACAATTAAATCATACTAAGGACTAACACTACTAGCTATGTTTTTATTTTACCTGTTTTATAAAAGTATTGTTTACTGCATTATCAGATATGTGACTGAGCCTCTGATAAAATGATGATATATAGTTCTATATGAGATCAGTGACTGTAACAGTATAACTCTAGATATGGGAAGAATAAGAGGCAATATTTTCCTTAAGAGGCTAGTGACACAAAGGGTCCAGAGTCTTTTGGCGCTGTTAAAAGGAGGCCTAGTACAATAATAGCAACACACTGAGCGGCCTATCTTCACCAGACCTGGGAATAAGCATTCGTATCACCATGGATGAAATGGTCATTAAATGCCCGCAAACCATGATCACATACATGACCCTGAAGGGACCCTGCCAAGTGAAAATTGGCACCTGCCATCTGCCTCTGAAAAGATTAAGTCAATGGCCACTATAGTCACTGAACTTCAACAGCCCTTGAATAAAGGAATTCAGAATAAAGGAGATCAGAAATGAGGCACTCTGTGCCCTGAGAAAAACTGGCTGAACAGGCCTTCAGGTGGTCAGGTATTTTCAGAAGATTTTATGAGCCTGAATTCTTGCATTTTCCCATATCTAGAAAAGGAATGAAATCATTAACAGTGACATCTGCTTTGACACTGGGGAGGGGAATGCATTTGAAAGTCAAGATGGAGTACTAGGTGACCATAGTGGTTGTGCTTTCAGATGTGATCATTCCAGAATTGTCGCAAACTTGAATTTTCTGAGCTATATCACCATCCACAAGGATTTTAAAATTCCCCCACCCTCTTCAACAAGATTTTGGCTAAAGACTGAGAAGTTGAATAGAGACTTTTCCAGTCAGAAAAGAAAAAGCACTGAAAGTGACAAAAACCCTTCTTAAGGAAACTATAAAGAAAAACTCTTTAACTATAAGGTTATAAAGAAAACTCTTGCCAAGCAATGCAAAATACCTTATCAAAAATGGGACAAGGTCTTGCCAATTTCTATATTCAACAGACCGGACAACTATTAACTGCTATGCATGAGTCTGTGTTCCACAGGTCCCCCCACCACCGCCACCCAGAAGCTTCCTTCCATCCCTTCAAAGCAAGAAACCGAATGCTACTGAAAATGTGAAAAAAGCAATAACCTGAGCTGCAGCTTGAAAATAAAGGAAGGGACCCTATAACATTCTTCTTACTACTTACTATTCACACCTCTCTAAAACTGGATGGAGTAAAGCTGTGGGTACATCACACCAGAGTAAAAAGATTACCAGATGACCAGCCAAGTCAGCAAGCAGACTCCTGAGAAGCAGACATTGTATTGTTCCAACAAGCGGAATGGAAGTTCTGTGTTCTCACCCTTTCTTATACCTTCTACCTATAGATTTCATATGCTGATTCTTTCAGTCATTCTAACTGCTGGCTATGTGGCCAGCTTCCTATTTCCAGGTCTCTCCTGGATTTTGATGGGTTTTCCCCATGTAGGGAATGGTCTGGAAACAACTGGCTACAATAAGTCTCTCTGAAATGCCAGTTCCAGACTGGTCTTCAGACTTATTCTCCCTAATTCCTAAGGAAATGAGATCTATTATGTCTACTAAAGTTCTAGCTGTCATTCCTTTTACCTCTAACTGGGTCTGTTGCACCAAAATGGCAGAACAAGGGATTGAGATCTTAATCATATGAGACCTGGATCAAGGACATGGAACTCAACTATTTCCAATCCGGTACCTATTCCCCCAAAGTTAGGCAGGACTATGCCCCATCTCAGCTTAAAGTAGTTACAGTGGTCATCACTCCATTCCCTGAAAGATATGGGGAAAGATAAAACCATGTTGGAGAAGACTCTAGAGAGTCCCTTGTACTGCAAGGAGATCCAACCAGTCCATTCTAAAGGAGATCAATCCTGGGTGTTATTGGAAGGACTGATGCTAAAGCTGAAACTGCAACACTTTGGCCACCTCATGCAATGAGTTGACTCACTGGAAAAGACTCTGATGCTAGGAAAGGTTGGGGGCAGGAGGAGAAGGGGACGACAGAGAATGAGATGGCTGGATGGCATCACCGACTCGATGGACATGAGTTTGAGTGAACTCTGGGAGTTGGTGATGGACAGGGAGGCCTGGCGTGCTGTGATTCATGGGGCCACAAAGAGTCAGACACGACTGAGCGACTGAACTGAACTGAACTGAAAACCAAAGTGGGGATTAAAACTGAGCTCCCCCAAAACCAAGTTCCTCTGACATGTGTGTGTGTGTTAGTTGTTCAGTCATGTGTGGTTCTTTGTGACGCCATGACGTATAGCCCATGAGGCTCCTCTGTCCATGGGATTCTCCAGGCAAAAGTACTGGAATGAGTTGCCATTCCCTTCTCCAGGGGATCTTCCTGACCCAGGGATCGAACCCAGGTCTCTTGCATTGACGGCAGATTCTTTTCCTTCTGAGCCACCAGGGAATCCCATCCTCTGCTGAGATCTACCCAAAAACAATTATTCCTTTTCTCATCCAACATCTGGTCTCAAGGTTGAGGAGTATCAAAGAAAAGGAGGGTATTGATCACATGCAGGGCACTGTGCGGCTCCTGGGCATAAGGCCTTCATGTCCCCCATTCCTTTGATTATAGGAAACAGCCTTCATTCAGCCTCCAGGAACTTCTCTGAGTTTCAGTGGGCAGATTCAAGCAGCTGTTAATTAGGGAAGGGAGGGGATTTGGGAAAAACAATCAATACTGTTTCTCTGCCAACAGATATATATACAACATTCAGTTCAGTTCAGTTCAGTCACTCAGTTGTGTCTGACTCCGCGACCCCATAAATCACAGCACACCAGGCCTCCCTGTCCATCACCAGCTCCCGGAGTTCACCCAAACTCATGTCCATCGAGTCAGTGATGCCATCCAGCCATCTCATCCTCTGTCATCCCCTTCTCCTCCCACCCCCAATCCTTCCCAGCATCATGGTCTTTTCTAAGGAGTCAGCTCTTTACATTGGTGGCCAAGTACTGGAGTTTAAGCTTCAACATCAGTCCTTCCAATGAACACCCAGGACTGATCTCCTTTAGGATGGACAGGTTGGATCTCCTTGCAGTCCAAGGGACTTTCAAGAGTCTTCTCCAACACCACAGTTCAAAACCATCAATTCTTCAGTGCTCAGCTTTCTTTATACTCCAACTCTCACATCCATACATGACGACTGGAAAAAACCATAGCTTTGACTGGACGGACCTTTGTTGGCAAAGTAATGTCTCTGCTTTTTAATATGCTGTCTAGGTTGGTCATAACTTTTCTTCCAAGGAGCAAGTGTCTTAATTTCACGACTGCAGTCACCATCCACAGTGATTTTGGAGACCAAGAAAATAAAGTCTTCTATGGTTTTCCCATCTATTTGCCATAAATTGAGGGAACCACATTCCGTGATCTTAGTTTTCTGAATGTTGAGTTTTAAGCCAACGTTTTCACCCTCCTTTTTCATTTTCATCAAGAGGCTCTTTAGTTCTTCTTCACTTTCTGCCATAGGGTGGTGTCATCTGCATATCTGAGGTTATTGATATTTCTCCTGGCAATCTTGATTCCAGCCTGTGCTTCATCCAGACCAGGATTTCTCATGATGTACTCTGCATATAAGTTAAATAAGCAGGGTGACAATATACAGCCTTGACGTACTCCTTTTCCTATTTGGAACCAGCCTGTTGTTCCATGTCCAGTTCCAACTGTTGCTTCCTGACCTGCATATAGGTTTCTCAAGAGGCAGGTCAGGTGGTCTGGTATTCCCATCTCTTTCAGAATTTTCCACAGTTTATTGTGATCCACACAGTCAAAGGCTTTGGCATAGTCAATAAAGCAGAAATAGATGTTTTTCTGGAACTCTCTTGCTTTTTCCATGATCCAGCAAATGTTGGCAATTTGATCTCTGGTTCCTCTGCCTTTTCGAAAACCAGCTTGAACATCTGGAAGTTCACAGTTCACGTATTGCTGAAGCCTGGCTTGGAGAGTTTTGAGCTTGACTTTACTAGCGTGTGAGATGAGTGCAATTGTGCAGTAGTTTGAGCATTCTTTGGCATTGCCTTTCTTTGGGATTGGAATGTAAACTGACCTTTTCCAGTCCTGTGGCCACTGCCGAGTTTTCCAAATTTGCTGGCATATTGAGTGCAGCACTTTCACAGCATCATCTTTGAGGATTTGAAATAGCTCAACTGGAATTCCATCACCTCCACTAGCTTTGTTCGTAATGATGCTTCCTAAGGCCCACTTCTCTTGTGTTGTTGGAAGAGGGTGTTTGCTATGACCAGTGGGTTCTCTTGGCAAAACTCTATTAGCCTTTGCCCTGCTTCATTCTGTACCCCAAGGCCAAATTTGCCTGTTACTCCAGGTGTTTCTTGACTTCCTACTTTTGCATTCCAGTCCCCTATAATGAAAAGGACATCTTTTTTGGGTGTTAGTTCTAAAAGGTCTTGTAGGACTTCACAGAACTGTTCAGCTTCTTCAGCGTTACTGGTTGGGGCATAGAGTTGGATTACCATGATATTGAATGCTTTGCCTTGGAAACAAACAGAGCATTCTGTCATTTTTAAGATTGCATTCAAGTACTGCATTTCACGCTCTTTTGTTGACTATGATGGCTACTCCATTTCTTCTAAAGGATTCCTACCCACAGGAGTAGATATAATGGTCACCTGAGTTAAATTCACACTCCAGTCCATTTTAGTTTGCTGATTCCTAGAACATCACCATTCACTCTTGCCATCTCCTGTTTGACCACTTCCAATTTGCCTTGATTCATGGACCTAACATTCCAGGTTCCTATGCAATATCGCTCTTAACAGCATTGGACCTTGCTTCTATCAACAGTCACATCCACAACTGGGTGTTGTTTTTGCTTTGGCTCCATCCCTTCATTCTTTCTGGAGTTGTTTTTCCTCTGATCTCCAGTAGCATATCTCCAGTAGACAACATTATCTTTGAGTTATTTTGCAGATATGGAAACCCCCTCCAGGAGGGAGAAGTTAGTGATTAACAATGGTATGCTGCCCACAGGGATAGGGAAACAGGATTGAACAGGTCTATGAAGACCTAAAAGACCTTCTAGAACTAACACCAAAAAAAGATGTCCTTCTCACCATAGGGGACTGGAATGTAAAAGTATGAAGTCAAGAGATACCTGGAGTAAAGGCAAGTTTGGCCTTGGAGTACATAATGAAGCAGCGCAAAGGCTAATAGGGTTTTCCCAAGAGAACACACTGGTCATAGCAAACACCCTCTTCCAACAACACAAGATAAGACTCTACACATGGACATCACCAGATGGCCAACACCGAATTCAGATTGATTGCAAGTCATCTTTGCAGCCAAAGATGGAGAAGCTCTACACAGTCAGCAAAAACAAGACCGGGAGCTCACTGTGGCTCAGATCATTAACTCCTTATTGCCAAATTCAGATTTAAATTGAAGAAAGTGGGAAAACCACTAGACCATTCAGGTATGCCCTAAATCAAATCCCTTATGATTATACAGTGGAAGTGACAAATAGATTCAAGGCATTAGATCTGATAGACAGGGTGCCTGAAGAAATATGGACAGAGGTTTGTGACACTGTACAGAAGGCAGTGATCAAAACTATTCCCTAGAAAAAGAAATGCAAAAAGGCAAAATGGCTGTCTGAGGAGGCCTTACAAATAGCTGAGAAAAGAAGAGAAGTGAAAGGCAAAGGGGAAAAGGAAAGATATACCCATTAGAATGCAGAGTTCAAAAGAATAGCAAGGAGAAATAAGAAAGGCTTCCTCAACGATCAGTGCAAAGAAACAGAGGAAAACAACAGAATGGGAAAGACTAGAGATCTCTTTAAGAAAATTAGAGATACCAAGGGAATATATCATGCAAAGATGGGCACAATTAAGGACAAAAACAATATGGACCTAACAGAAGCAGAAGATATTAAGAAGAGGTGGCAAGAATACACAGAAGAACTATACAAAAAAGTGACACAGATAACCATGATGGTGTGATCACTCACCTAGAGCCAGACACCCTGGAATGTAAAGTCAAATGGGCCTTAGGAAGTGTCACTAGGAACAAAGCTAGTGGAGGTGATGAAATTCTAGTTAAGCTATTTCAAGTCATAAGAGATGATGCTGGTAAAGTGCTGCACTCAATATGCCAGCACATTTGGAAAACTCAGCAGTGGCCACAAGACTGGAAAAGGTCAGTTTTCATTCCAATCCCAAAGAAAGGCAATGCCAAAGAATGTTTAAACTACTACACAATTGCACTCATCTCACACACTAGCAAAATAATGCTGAAAATTCTTCAAGCGAGGCTTCAACAGTACGTGAACTGAGAAATTCCAGATGTTCAAGCCGGATTTAGAAAAGGCAGAGGAACCAGAGATCAAGTTGCCAACATTCATTGGATCATAGAAAAAGCAGGAGAAAACATCTGCTTCCAGAAAAACATCTTCTTCTGCTTTATTGACTATGCCAAAATCTTTGACTGTGTGGATCACCACAAACTGGAATATTCTTCAGGAGATGGGAATACCAGACCACCTTCCCTGCTTCCTGAGAAATCTGTATGCAGGTCAAGAAGAAACAGTTGGAACTGAACATGGAGCATCAGACTGGTTCCAAATTGGGAAAGGAGTACATCAAGGCTATATATTTTCACGCTGCTTATCTAATTTCTATGCAGAGTACCTCATGAGAAATGCCAGGCTGGATGAAGCACAAGCTGGAATCAAGATTTCCAGGAGAAATATCAATAACCTCAGATATGCAGATGACACCACCCTTATGGCAGAAAACAAAGAGCCTCTTGATCAAAGGGAAAGAGGAGAGTGAAAAAGCTGGAGAAAAAACTCAACATTCAGAAAACTAAGATCATGGCATCTGATCCCATCACTTCATTGCAAATAGATGGAGAAACAACGGAAACAGTCAGACTTTATTTTCTTGGTCTCCAAAATCACTGTGGATGGTGACTGCAGCCATGAAATGAAAAGATACTTGCTCCTTAGAAGAAAAGGTGTGACCAACCCAGACAGCATATTAAAAAGCAGGGACATTACCTTGCCAACAAAGGTCCATCTAGTCAAGGCTATGGTTTTTTCAGTAGTCATAGATGTGAGAGTTGGACCATAAAGAAAGCTGATTGCCGAAGAATTGATGGTTTTGAACTGTGGTGTTGGAGAAGACTCTTGAGAGTCCCTTGGACTGCAAGAAGATCCAACCAGTCAATCCTAAAGGAAATAGTCCTGAATATTCATTGGAAGGACTGATACTGAAGCTGAAGCTCCAATACTTTGGCCACCTGATGCGAAGAGCTGACTCCTTAGAAAAGACCCTGATGCTGGGAAAGATTGAAGGCAGGAAGAGAAGGGGATGACAGAGGATGAGATGGTTGGATGGCATCGCTAACTTGATGGACATGAGTTTGAGCAAGCTCCGGGAGTTGGTGATGGACAGGAAAGCCTGGCGTGCGGCAGTCCATGGGGTCGCAAAGAGATGGACACGACTGAGCGACTGAACTGAACTGATGCTGCCCACAAGCACATAGGCCCCATATCAGTTTGACTTGAAGGTTGACAATGTGGACTCCTACTTACTTCACCACCAATCCATTAGAAGAATGTCCACGAGCTGATCATGCCCTCTTTAAGCAATGACTAGAAAACTTATCACTGTCTTCCCCAAGTTGGGGACACATGGTTTTGAGGGCATGAGCCCTCTGCATTCCCCTTTACCTGGTGAAGCAAGAAAGCTACCCTTTCCGGTAGAAAAGGTAGTCTTTGGGTGAAGTATCACCCAAAACTGTCTCTGAGATTTGATTCTGCACCAGTATACAGAGAAGCTGAGCTTTCAGCATTACAAAAAGTCCCTCAAAAAAACACCCTTGTCATAATGTCACCCGTGGCTTATACCAGTTTCACCTCCCTGCCCTGGCATGCTAAGAACTAAGCATGTAGAGCAATTAGCATTTAATATTTGGTAATTAGCATGCTTAATGTGATTCAGAAAAGTTCCTTGACATTTTCACAAAATCAGAAAGCACATTCCCGCCCACCTTTCAAGAAGCGAGGCCCAGTTTGTCAAAAAAAAAAAAAACCCTGTGTGCCAGTCTTTTTTGGTGCTGAATATGCATGTGTTGGCCTCTTCCGGGACACTGCTGGTAAATTTAGAAACTCGTTTAGAAAAGAACTCTTTCTCATTCAGCAGCCATACGCCCAAGGATCAGAGACTCTAAGAGGAAATGCCTAAATCGAGTTTAAGTCCTGGGGCTGTGATGGCTCTTCTCAAGTAAATAAAACCCTCGTTGTGCCCCCTGACCAAGCACACTGCTGTGCTGAAGTCCAACACGGACCCAAATTTGCGGACGCGGTAAAGATGATACATTCTACTCTAGCTCCAGCGAAACAACGTAACTCTTCTTTCGACAGTGTAGCCACCCGGTCCAGTGTTTCCAGCCCAAGGGTTCAAGCCAGCAGCCCTGACGTCTCGGCGCTCCGACACGCCGCTCCGGGCCCGAGATGTCAGCTCAGGTTTCCCCGGCGGAGTCGGGTACCCCTCACTCCCTCTAGGGCCAGTCTGTGCCTCCCCGAGCCCGGCCCCACGTGGCCCAGGGAAGCTGCCGCACTAGCCTGCTGCCGCAGACTGACGGCCCGCCGCAGCCACTGGACGCCGCGCTGCAAGTCGGAGACCAATGAGTGCGCTCGGACGCCAGAGGGGGCGGGGCCGCCGGGCCGCCGCACACCGGCGCCGCCACTGGAGGGCTTGGAGCCCGCCCCTGGCAACAGGCCCCGCCCCGCCGGCGGGTTAGGTTGCCGCGCGGGCGGCGGGCGGAGTTGGTCCCGTTGTGCTGCGGCGCCGCGCGGCCTGCAGTCCCGGGCCCGCGCCCCGCACCGCCAGCCCGCCCGCCCGCCATGGAGCCTGGCCCCGACGGCCCCGCCGCCCCCGGCCCCGCTGCCATCCGCGAGGGCTGGTTCCGCGAGACGTGCAGCCTGTGGCCCGGCCAGGCCCTGTCTCTGCAGGTGGAGCAGCTGCTACACCATCAACGCTCGCGGTACCAGGATATCCTCGTCTTCCGCAGGTACCCGCGCCCGCCCGGCCCCGCGCCCCGGCCGCCCGGCCCCTCGCAGCCCGCCGGCACTCCAGCCCTGGGCTCGGCCCAGCCCGACCCTCTTCCTGCCGGACCCCTGTCTTCCGCGCTTTACCTCCGGACGCCCCCGGCCGTCTCTGCCCGCTCCTTCCCCTGCAAAACTGTCAGAAGTTCTCGTGAACTAGGCCCGTCTCTTTCCTCCGTCCCCTCCCCAACCCGCATCCGTCTCGCTGGGCTGGGGACCGGCTTTTCGGGCGGTCCTCCTCGGCGGGGAGGGAGCCGGAATCTGCGCCGACCCGCTGCGCTGAGCTCCACGTGTCAGTCCCGGACACGTCAGAGCCGGGACCCCGCGTCCAGCCTCCACCCAGCGGGCCCGCCCGCCGATCCTCGCCACGTGTCACCCCCCGGACTCACCCCTGGAGGCCCCTCGGCAGGTTGGGAGAGATTCTTCTCACCGTGGGCGAGTGGGGGGCACGTTGCCCCCTTCCCGAGGAGCCCAGGTCGCTGACTGTCACTCCCGCCCTCAGTAAGAGCTACGGGAATGTGCTGGTGTTGGACGGCGTTATCCAGTGCACGGAGAGGGACGAATTCTCCTACCAGGAGATGATCGCCAATCTGCCCCTCTGCAGCCACCCCAACCCACGCAAGGTACCCCATCCCAGCTAGATCCAACCCTGGGCCCAGGGATAGCCCCCACAGAACAGTGCTGGGGGCCCCAGGAGTGCCCAGTGCTCCGCCCTCCCTAAAGGGTTGTCAGAGAAGTGATAGCGAGGAAGAGGGGCCCAGAGGAGAGGAGCCGCCCATTTCACAAGCGGTGGGGGCTAACACCCGGGCTGAGGCCTGAAGCTTGAGATGGAGCAGCCTTGGCAGGAGTTCCCGGGCAAAGGGGACAAAGTGGAAGATGAAGTGATTACATCTGTGACACAGGGGAGCTGAGAAATTGTTCCAGGGAGCTCTGTCTGCTCAGTGCAGTTTAGGGGGCAAAGAGGCCAGCCACTAACTCCCTCTGGAGTCTATTTGGTGGGGCTCCTGCCTGGCTCCTGGCTGACTCTTCCTCCCCTCGGCAGGTGCTGATCATTGGGGGTGGGGATGGAGGCGTCCTGCGGGAGGTGGTCAAGCATTCCTCTGTGGAGTCCGTGGTCCAGTGCGAGATTGACGAGGTGAGCGCACAGCTGGGTGAGTCTGGGTTCAAGTCCCAGTTTGCCCTGAATTGGCTGTTTACCACCGGGCAAGTTGCTTAACCTTTCCAGGCCTGTTTCTTGGTCTCAAGAGCACGTTGGAGGCTTCAGTAGGAAAAGCAGACAGGAAAACACCTGGTGCACAGTAGGTGTGCCGCTGATGCTATTTCTTAGTGACACCAAGAGCTGATGCTTCACAGAAGTCCCAGGGGACTCCTTCTGTCCTTTACAGCAGCTGGGGGCTTTCATGAGCATTTAGGTGCCGGGTTCACTGGTGCATCAGCAAGTCTAGTCCCTGCCCCCTTGGAGCTGACATTCAACTTAGGAGTCAAAGGGTTATCTGATAAAGGTGTGTGTAGTAAGGCATACAGGCCAGGTGGAATTCCAGCCCTCTGAAATAGTAAGGAAGCCACTATCCTGGGGCACTTGGGTTTGGGCAGGGGGAGCAGGGGTGGTGGCCGTGTGGGTGGTGACGTGTGTCAGCCCTCTGAGAAGGGGAGGTACCAAGCTGTTCCCTGCTGTACAGATGTGCAAACTGAGGTTCCACAAAGGAATGGCTTGTCTAAGGTAAATCAGGCTCTGAGAAGGGGTCACCCTCAACTCTGGCTCCAGGGTCCACAACCCCTGTGGCCCAACCTGTTCCCTCCTGTCCCCTCCCCAGGATGTCATTCAAGTCTCCAAGAAGTTCCTGCCCAGCATGGCCGTTGGCTACTCCAGCTCAAAACTGACCCTACACGTGGGTGACGGTTTTGAGTTCATGAAACAGAACCAGGACGCCTTCGACGTCATCATCACTGACTCCTCAGATCCCATGGGTAAGCGGGGTTGGCCTGGGGCCTCTGGCAGCCACCAGAGGGGAGGCCAGCGTCCCCCTGTGTGTCCCAAGCCCAAGTTGCAGAATAGAGGACGGAGGGGCCCTCCAGAGCTAGTGTGGCTCTTTTCCCTTCTGAGGTGTCACCTACGCCCTCAAACATGGCTCAGCAGAGTAGGGGCACTAGACTACTGCCCAGAGTTGGTTGAGAACCTGGAGGAGAGTGGGGCCTTGGTCCACTGAGGCCCCAGTTTCCTTCTCAGCCTCCTCTCTGCTCCTGACAGGCCAGCATCAGGATGTATGCAGGGATCTCATCTTTTTTCTTTTCTTTTTTAACACTTATTTTTATTTGGCTGTGCTGGGTCTTAGTTGTAGCACGTCGCATCTAGTTCCCCCACTGGGGATCAAACCTGAGCCCCCTGCATTAGGAATGTGGAGTCTTAGTCACTGGACTACCAGGGAAGTTCCATGTGATATAGTCTTAAACCAAGGCCTAGGCTGGAGACTGCCCAGATGCAGTGCCGACAAAAATCCCCCAGGAATGGGATTAAAATGTGGAGCCCCTTCACACTGGGGCACCGGATCCCTGCACCCCTCCAAAGCACTGTCTTCGTGGTTGGTTTCTGAGTTCCACAGGCCTGGCTTCAACTCCCAGCTGTGCCCCCTGGTGGCTGTGTGGATGTGTATCCTGGGGTGAGAGTGGCCTCATGCCCCCAGAGGCAGGCTCAGGCGGTGTCCCTTGGTGCTTGGCCCCCCGCCTCTGCAGGTCCTGCTGAGAGCCTCTTCAAGGAGTCCTACTACCAGCTCATGAAGACTGCCCTCAAGGAGGATGGCATTCTCTGCTGCCAGGGTGAGGGGGCTAGGGTGGACTGGGTGCCGTTGGGTGAGCCAGGCTCCCTCTGGGAGGGGTCCGGCTGGGGCTGGATCAGGCACTTCCCCCAGCCGGTGTTGACATCATCTGACCACCCCGCCCCCCCACCATAGGCGAGTGCCAGTGGCTGCACCTGGACCTCATCAAGGAGATGCGGCACTTCTGCAAGTCTCTCTTCCCAGTGGTGGACTACGCCTACTGCACCATCCCCACCTACCCCAGCGGCCAGATTGGCTTCATGCTGTGCAGCAAGAACCCAGTGAGCCGAAGTGGACTGGCCCCTGGGTGGGGGCGGGAGCCTGGCAGGTGGGCCAGGAGAGCACATCTCTGAGACACACCCCTGTCCCCAGAGCACCAACTTCCGGGAGCCCTTGCAGCCACTGACGCAGAAGCAGGTGGAAGAGATGCAGCTGAAATACTACAACTCCGATGTCCACCGGGCAGCCTTCGTCCTGCCTGAGTTTGCCCGGAAGGTGAGCCCTCCCCCCAGGGGGCAGGGAGTACCCAGGGCTCCCTGAAGGGCCATCTTGCCCACCCCCCCATCCCAGCCCCCTCCCGACGAGGCCTTGTGTCCTTCCAGGCCCTGAATGATGTGAGCTGAGCCTGGGTACTGCTGCTGACACCGCCCACGACCTCGGACAGGGAGCCTCTGGGGCACCTGGGTCCCGCCAGCCCTGGACAAGACTCCTGCTGGCTCGCCCACCAACTGACTGTTACAGAACGCTGTCCGGCTGGCCCTGCTGGGTGGACTGTCTGTCTTCCTCTGGGTGGCGTTCAGCCACCAAACCTATACCAGCTGTGTACAGCATCTCCCCCACCTCTGTTGCCCCTCACTCACCAAACACATGTATTTATAACAAAATTCTGGATTGTGTGTCCCTGGACTTCAGATGGGCCCAGGCAGGGGCTACCTCAGCCATCAGTGGGTTCTCCTGTGTGCCAGACCCTGAGTTGGCCCCCCTGTCTGGCCTCCAAGTGTCTGCTGTGGGAGCAGGCAGGCTTCTCTCCCTGTGTGACCTTGGGCCAGCCCCTTGAGCTCTGTAGGACCCAGAGATGCAAGAATCATCACACTGGCCCAAGTCTGTCCTGAGAAGCGGCCCTTAATCATTCCATCCCCAAGCCCCACACAAGGTTGGTGTTGTTAGACCCGTGGGGTCTGGGCTGGGGAGTTGTCAAAATCAAGGGATTTGCCTTCCCTTGGGGCTGCACAACAGGGGTCTCAGAAGAATCTGGGCCAGGTCCCATCCTGGGGAAGGTGGTGGAGGTGACCCCAGAGGTAGCTGTCTGGAGCTTGGTTTGGATCCAATTTCTTGGGCGTGCACATTAAGTACCTTGACTTGGCTCAGATTTTAGACCTGGGTTCAAATCCTGCCTCCCCTCCTCATGAGTGTGCCCTCTGGTAAGTTCTTAGAAACTTCCCCCAAGTGTTAAGAGGCTGAGCAAGCAGGTGCGGGCAGCTGCCACAAGGACTCTGTGGGCGCAGGACTGTCCCCTCTCCAAGGTGCTGAACCTGCAGGCACCTCAGCCCTCCTGGCTGCCAGGACTGGGGCTCTGATGGTGGGACCAGAGTCACCACAATGGGGTACAGATTGGGGAAGGGGGCCTCTAGCCCACTCCTGACTCAGGATTGGCAAGGAAGGTCCTCACTCCTTGCAAGAGCTGGCCTCACCAATCCCAGCCCCACATCTGCCCTTGGCAGCGGTGTGGCCAGGGATCATGTTAACCTCGGAGACAGGGGGTAGGGAGCAGGACAGAAGAGTTGCTCCAACCTGGTGGTAGTTCAAGGGTCCCCCCAGCCCCACCCCTACCCTGGGCACCCACTCAGCAAAGGCTAAGATTGCAGTCATAATGGGAGTGGGAACAGGGGTCCAGCTCTGCCACCTATTCCTTTGGTGGCCTCAGGCCAGTCACCACCCTCTCTGGGCTTCTCCATCGTCATGAAACTGTTGGACTGTGAGCACTTTTTGATGTTCATCCCTGGTCAGCAAGTCTGACCCAAGCTGAGTTCCCCATTCCATCCCAGGTCTTCCTCCCTGGGAGGCCGTGAAGTCAGGACTTATCTGGGCTACATGAGTACCAGGCAAAGGAAGACTAGTGATGGCCAGTTGAGGAGCACTGTCCGACCTGCTTTAATTCCTTTAACCTTAATTAAGGAAGGAAGGTTCAGTTCAGTTCAGTTCAGTTGCTTAGTCGTGTCCGACTCTCCGCGACCCCATGAATCACAGCACGCCAGGCCTCCCTGTCCATCACCAAATCCCAGAGTTCACTCAAACTCATGTCCACAGAGTCAGTGATGCCATCCAGCCATCTCATTCTCGGTCTTCCCCTTCTCCTCCCGCCCCCAACCTTTCCCAGCATCAGAGTCTTTTCCAGTGAGTCAACTCGTTGCATGAGGTGGCCAAAGTATTGCAGTTTCAACTTTAGCATCAGTCCTTCCAATGAACACCCAGGATTGATCTCCTTTAGAATGGACTGGTTGGATCTCCTTGCAGTACAAGGGACTCTCAAGAGTCTTCTCCAGCACCACAGTTCAAAAGCATCAATTTTTCGGCGCTCAGCTTTCTTCACAGTCCAACTCTCACATCCATACATGACCACGGGAAAAATCATAGCCTTGACTAGACGGACCTTTGTTGGCAGAGTAAGGAAGGAAGGTAGATACTATTAATTCCACATAACTATTAATTCACATCAGGTGACCTCCCAGGGCCACACCAGCCTGCAGGCCTCCTAGGAACTGCTCCACTCCATCTGCAGAGGCAGCTTAGCCCGAGGACCCTGGTGCTGCCAGCAACATGTCTGCCCAGACCTCCACTCTTCACGCCCCACCTCCCCGTCTTAGGCCCGTCAGTGACCAAGCTCCAGGAGGACCCAACTTGAGCATGATCAGAGTAATGAAGGAAGACAGTGAAAATGGGTTCCACCTCTGGGGACACTGGGCTTGGGTCACACTAACTCTGTGACTTGAAAGTGTTAGTTGCTGAGTCATGTCCAACTCTTTGCAACCCCATGGACTGTAACCTGCCAGGCTCATCTGTGCATGGAATTCTCTAGAAGAAAATACTGGAGTGGGTTCCTATGCTCTCCTCCAGGGGATCTTCCCAATGCAGGGATCAAACCCCGGTCTCCCACAATGCAGGCAGATTTTTTACTGTCTGAGCCACCAGGGAAGCCTGTGACTTATATATAACTCCTGACTCAGTTATCCTGTCTGTAAAATGGGAGCAATGGTCCTCAACAGTTACAGGGTTTCATCAAGGAGCACATGTCAGATGGTTCTCATTGAGCTGGTGGAAATCAGAATTCTTTCTCAGGGCAGGGGAAGAAGAAGAAAGGGCCCAGGTTTCACAAATAGCAGCAAGAATGCCTGACCTGGGACTGCCCTGGTCATCCAGTGCTTGAGAATCCACCTGCCAGACGGGCTCAGATTTGATCCCTGCTCTGGGAAGATTGAAAACACACACAAAAAAAGCCTGACCTGGAAGTAGAAGGTATATACTATGTAAATCCCTCCACTTCTCCAAATGTGAGTGAAGTCTGTTCATACCTCAAAGGGATGGGCCTTGAAGAAAAGCACCGACCCCACAGCTGGGTGGATGCGATATGGACACAGACTCATCTGCAGAAGCAGGTGTTTGGTGGAGACGTGAGTCGAGTCTTCTCAAGTCCCAAAAATCCAGAAGAGGGCCATGAACAAGTCTAGTCTCTGACATGGAGAATAGAAGAAGAATCTTATGTAGAATCCTGAAGTTCAGGTATTAAAAGCAGCCCTGCCCCCACTTTAAGGATTCCAGTAGCTCCCACGTGAGCTGTTAGGAGAAAGTAGCCCCTCTGTATACCCACTCTTCTCCCCAGAGGCAGCCACATTCACCTCTTCCGTTGATTATTTTGGTATTTACCATCATGACTCTAAGCAGTATGCTTGTTGTCAGTTTTAGTCACAATCTGTCGATTTCCCATTTGGGAAGGTGAAGATGTAGCTCTCTGCTTCCCTGCCCCTACCACACTCTCAACAATTAAATGACAGTCTCACTTGGCTCCGGATTCAGTGTTTGCAAATAACATTTGCAGCTGAGACTCAGGAAAAAAAAAATACTGATACCTTCTTATCTCTGGCATAGAATCTTGCTTTCCTTGGTGGCTTTTTCCATTTGCTTAATTTTCACATTCATTTAGGAAAAATAATTACTGGAAAAAAAAGCTTTTTAAAGGATATTTAGGCTATACAGGTGTTTTATCTTTCCATCTTTCTGAAAAGTCTGTTCTGTGTCTTCTAACTACCCAGATGGTATTCCACTCTTGACTCTCAGAGCCCGTATCTTTCTGTTTCTCGGTTTACCCCCTTGGTTTGATGGAGTACATCCTTGAGATGCTTTCTGAGAAAGGGGACAAGAGATGAAAGTTTTAAAAATCTGACACCCATGAAACTCTTTATTCAATCTTCATGCTGAACTGATGGGTACAGATTTTAGATGAGTACAGAAATAAGTTGGCAATGATCTCCCTTCAATATTTTGAGACTTGCTGTTTTCCATTCTTCTTATCATTGCATCATTTAAAATTATGCCAAAATGTAGCACGTGGAAAAAATCAGTAGGTTGAAAGAGTAACACTAAGAATGTCTCTTGTGGGCTAGGAATTTAGGAGTGACTTAGCTGGTTGGTTCAGTTTAGGGTCACTCATGAGGCTGCAGGAAAGCTGTTGCTATTGCTGAGGGTCAGCTTCCAAGATGATTCAGTCACGGGACTAGCAAATTACAGAGGTGGTTATCAGGAGGACCCATTTCCTTTTGAAGTGGACTGTTCTCACTCATGGTGGCTGACATCCCTCTGAACAAATGATCCAGAAGAGAGCCAGGTAGACTCTGCGATGCCTTGAACGCCTCGCCATATGTGGCATACCATCATTTCAGCCATGACCTAGTTGCTGGTCAGTCGCTGTGTTGTGTCCAACTCTTAGTGACCCCACGGACTGCAGAACACCAGGCTCCTCTGTCCTCCACTGTCTCCTGAAGTTTGCTCCAGTTTATGCCCACCCATGAGTCAGTGATGCTATCTAAGCATCCTCTTCATCCTCTGTCACCCCTTTGCCTTCAGTCTTTGCCCGCATCTGGTCTTTTCCATTGAGTCAGCTCTTCACATCAGGTGGCCAAAGTATTGGAGCTTCAGCATGGGTCCTTCCTTTTTTTTTTTTTTATTGGAGGCTAATTACTTTACAATATTATATTGGTTGATTTTGCCATATTGACATGAATCCGCCCCGGGTGTACATGTGTTCCCCTTCTTGAACCCCCCTCCCACCTCCCTCCTCCCCATATCCTCCCGCATGGGTCCTTCCAATGACTATTTAGGATTGATATCCTTTAGGACTGACTGGTTTGATCAGTGTGGAAGAGTTCTATACATGAGGATATGAATATCCCAATATGGGATTCACTTGAGTCTGGCTTTAGTTTCCAGTGTTGCTTTGAGCGCTCCAGGATCATGTATATCCTGACCTTTTGCATGTGATTTTTCCCTCTGCTTCCCTCTCTGTATCACATAATTTGTAGAACATGATTTTTCTCTCCACTGTGTTGAAATAACATGTGTAAAATTCTATTTTCATCTCGTGTTCTGGGCACTTGGGTGATATTTTCAATCAATAAACTTGCGTTGTCTTCTGGGAAATTTCCTTATGTTAATTTTGTTTATAATTTCCTTTCTTCTGCTTTCTTTGTTGTCTTTTCTAGGAATTTTTGCTTTTCGGTCTTTGACATACTGTATAGGACTTCTTAACCATGATTTTTGTTTGTTTGTTTAGTTTCTTATTTTTCAGCCACACTATGGGGCATGTGGGATCTTAGTTCCCTGACTAGGAAGCAGAAAACCGCATTCCCTGCATTGGAAGCTCGGGGTCTTAACCACTGGAACATAAGGTAAATCCCCATATAAGACTTCTTATCTTTACTGTTTTTCTTCATTTCTTTTTAAACTCTATTTTGTGAAAGATTTCTTCAACTTACCTTGCAAGCATTTTATTGAGATTTTCGTTTCTATCGTATTTTTATTTCCCCAAACCATTTTTTGTTCTCTGCATGCTCTTGTTAAGCAGCATCCTGTGCTTGCTTCTAGTTCTGGCCCTTTTCCTTTAAAAATAATGATTGCTTTGGGCTTCCCTGGTGGCTCCATGGTAAAGCATCTCCAGCAATGCGGAAGACCAGGGTTTGATCCCTGGGTTAGGAAGATCCCCTGGAGAAGGAAATGGCTACCCACTCCAGTACTTTTGCCTGGAAAATCTCATGGATGGAGGAGCCTGGTAGGCTACAGTCCAGGTCCCCAAAAGTCGGACACAACTGAGCAACTTCACTCTCTTTCACTTTTCTTTTAGTTTAGACATTTCGCGCTCACTGATGCTTTCCGTTTTGCGGTGGTTGGCTGCTTGGTTGATATTTTTTTGGTCTTTCTCATGTATGAGGTTATCCTCAGTAGTCATTGAAAGTTCTGCCCGTATGTAAGACTGAGGATTAAAAAACTAACTGGAAGCTCTGAGCACACGACAGGGACGTGTCAGTGACCTGCGTGGTGGATGACACGCTGAGCCGTTTGCTTGTAGAACCTTCAGGTCAGCATCTCTAGATCTTTCCTCCTGACCTCTTCGCTCTTCCCGCAGAAAGAGAGAAGCCTGGGGGCTGCCAGATTCCAGGAGCTGAGTCCGAGGAAGGCTGGTCTGTCTGCATAGAGCCCTTGTTTGCTGTCGGGCCCTGCCATCCTCGGCAGGACCTGGGACTCTCCAAATCCTTCCTCCAAGAATGCATGCATGTGTGCCAAGTCACTGCAGTCATGTCCGACTCTGTGTGACCCTATGACTCTAGCCTGCTAAGCTCCTTTGTCCATGGGATTCTCCAGACAATATCGCTGGAGTGGGTTGCCATGCTCTCCTCCAGGAGATCTTCCCAATCCAGGATCAAACCCCAGTCTCCCACATTGCAGACAGATTCTTTACTGTCTGAGCCACCAGGGAAGCCTGTGACTTAGATACTCACAACTCCTGACTCAGTTATCCTGTCTGTAAAATGGGAGCAATGATCCTCAATGGTTGCAAGGCTTCATCAAGGAGCACCTGTCACATGGTTCTCACTGAGCTGGTGAAAATCAGAATTCCTTCTCAGATCAGGGGAAGAAGAACAAAGGGCCCAGATTGCAGAAACAGCAGCAAGAATGCCTTACCCGGGACTGTCCTGGTCATCCAGTGGTTCAGAATCCACCTGCCAATGCAGGGAACACAGGTTTGATCCCTGCTCTGGGAAGATTAAAAACATAAAAAAAAAAAAAGTATGACCTGGAAGTAGAAGATGTCTGCAGTGTAAATCCCTCCACTTCCTCAAATGTAGGTGAAGTCTGCACCCACCTCAAAGAAATGGGCCTTGAGGAAAAGCACTGACCCCACAGCTGGGGGGATGTAATGTGGACACAGATTTATCCACTGTTTGGTGGAGACGTGAGTCAAGTCTTCTCAAGTCCCAAAAATCCAGAAGATGGCTGTGAACAAGGCTATAGTCTCTGACATGGAGAATAGAATCAGAATCCTATCTGGAATCCTGAAGTTCAGGTATTAAAAGCAGCCCTGCCCCCACTTTAAGGATTCCAGTAGCTCCCACGTGAGTTATTAGGAGAAAATAGCCCCTCTATATACCCACTCTTCTCCCCAGAGGCAGCCGCATTCACCTCTTCCGTTGATTATTTTGGTATTTACCATCATGACTCTAAGCAGTATGCTTGTTGTCAGTTTTAGTCACAATCTGTCGATTTCCCATTTGGGAAGGTGAAGATGTAGCTCTCTGCTTCCCTGCCCCCACCACACTCTCAACAATTAAATGACAGTCTCACTTGGCTCCGGATTCAGTGTTTGCAAATAACATTTGCAGCTGAGACTCAGGAAAAAAAAAAAGTACTGATACCTTCTTATCTCTGGCATAGCTTCTTGCTTTCCCTGGAGGCTTTTTTCATTTGCTTAATTTTCACATTCATTTAGGAAAAATAACTACTGAAAAAAAGCTTTTTAAAGGGTCTTTAGGTTCTACAGGAGTTTTATCAATTCCATCTTTCTGACAAGTCTGTTCTGTGTCTCCTGACTACCCAGATGGAATTCCACTCTTGACTCTCAGAGCCCATATCTTTCTGTTTCTTGGTTTACTGCCTTGTTTTGGTGGAGCACATCCTTGAGATGCTTTCTGAGAAAGGGGACAAGAGTTGAAAGTTTTAAAAACTCTGAAACGTATGAAACTCTTTATTCCATCTTCATGCTCAACTTATGGGTACAGAATTAGGATGAGTATAGAAATACGTAGGCAATGATCTTCCTTCAACATTTAGAGAATTGCTTTTTTCCATTCTTATTATCATTGCATCATTTAAAATTAGCCCGAAATGTAGCACAGGGAAACAATCAGTAGGTTGATAGAGTAACACTAAGCATGTCTTTTGTGAGCCAGGAATTTAGGAGTGACTTAGCTGGTTGGTTCAGTTTAGGGTCACTCATGAGGCTGCAGTAAAGCTGTCACTAGTGCTGAGGGTCAGCTTCCAAGATGATTCAGTCACGGGACTAGCAAATTACAGAGGCGATTATCAGGAGGACCCATTTCCTCTTGAAGTGGACCTCTCCAAAGAGACTGTTCTTGCTCAGGGTGGCCGACTTCCCCCTGAACAAGTGATCCAGAAGAGAGCCAGGTAGACTCTGCAATGTCTCGAACGTAACATACCAGCATTTCAGCCAAGTCGCTAGCTGCTGTTCAGTCCAACTCTTAGTGACCCCATGGACTGCAGCACACCAGGCTCCTCTGTCCTCCACTATCTCCTGAAGTTTGTTCCAGTTCATGTCCACCCATGAGTCAGTGATGCTATCTAAGCATCCTCTTCATGCTCTGTCACCCCTTTCTCCTTTTGCCTTCAGTCTTTGCCTGCATCTGGTCTTTTCACCGAGTCAGCTCTTCACATCAGGTGGCCAGAGTATCGGAGCTTCAGCATGGGCCTTCCAATGACTATTCAGGGTGATATCGTTTAGGAATGACTGGTTTGATCAATGTGGAAAAGTTCTACAGGTGAGGATGTGAATATCCCAATATGGGACTCACTGGAGTCTGACTTCTAGTTTCCAGTGTTGCTTTGAGCGCTCCAGGATCATGTATATCCTGATTTTTTGCATGTGATTTTTCCCTCTGCTTCCCTCTCTGTATCACATAATTTGTAGAACATGATTTTTCTCTCCACTGTGTTGAAATAACATGTGTAAAGTTCTATTTTCATCTCTTGTTCTGGGCACTTGGGTGACATTTTCAATCAATAAACCTGCATTCTCTTCTGGGAAAAATCCTTGTGTTTCTTTTTAATTTCCTTTCTTCTGCTTTCTTTGTTGTCTTTTCCTGGAATTTCTGTTTTTCAGTCTTTGACATACTGTATAGGACTTCTTACAAATGAATATTGTTTGTTTGTTTAGTTTTTTATATTTTTGCCACATGTGGGGCACGTGGAATCTTGGTTCCCCAACTAGGATTCGAAAAACGCATCCCTTGCATTGGAAGCTCAGAGTCTTAACCAATGGACCACAAGGTAAATCCCTATGTAAGACTTCTTATCTTTATTGTTTTTTTCATTTCTTTTTAAAGTCTATTTTCTGGAAGATTTCTTCGGCTTATCTTCCAAACATTTTGTTGGGTTTTTCTTTTTTTCTATTGTGTCTTTTTTCCTGCAAACCATGTTTTGTTCTTTGAATGCTCTTGTTAAATAGCATCCTGTGCTTGCTTCTGTGCTGGCCCTCTTCCTTTGAAAATAATGATTGCTTCCTTTTAGTTTGGACATTTCCCACTCACTGATGCTTTCTGTTTTGTGGTGGTTGGTTGATATTTTTTTGGTCTTTCTCATGTATGAGGTTTTCCTCAGTAGTCATTGAAAGTTCTGCCCATATGTAAGACTGGGGACTAAAAAGCTAACTGGAAGCTCTGAGCACACGACAGGGACGTGTCAGTGACCTGCGTGGTGGATGACACGCTGAGCCGTTTGCTTGTAGAACCTTCAGGTCAGCATCTCTAGATCTTTCCTCCTGACCTCTTCGCTCTTCCCGCAGAAAGAGAGAAGCCTGGGGGCTGCCAGATTCCAGGAGCTGAGTCTGAGGAAGGCTGGTCTGTCTGCATAGAGCCCTTGTTTGCTGTCGGGCCCTGCCATCCTCGGCAGGACCTGGGACTCTCCAAATCCTTCCTCCAAGAATGCATGCATGTAAAAAAAAAAAGAATGCATGCATGTGTGCCAAGTCACTGCAGTCATGTCCAACTCTGTGTGACCCTATGATTCTAGCCTGCTAAGCTCCTTTGTTCATGGGATTCTCCAGGCAAGAGCGATGGAGTAGGTTGCCATGTTCTCCTCCAGGACATCTTCCCAACCCAGGGATCAAACCCCAGTCTCCTGCATTGCAGGCAGATTCTTTACTGTCTGAGCCACCAGGGAAGCCTGTGACTTAGATACTCACAACTCCTGACTCAGTTATCCTGTCTGTAAAATGGGAGCAATGATCCTCAAGGGTTACAAGGTTTCTCAAAGAGCACGTGTCAGATGGTTCTCACTGAGCTGGTGGAAATCAGAATTCCTTCTCAGAGCAGGGGAAGAAGAAGAAAGGGCCCAGATTGCAGAAATAGCAGCAAGAATGCCTTCCCTGGGACTGCCCTGGTTATCCAGTGGTTAGAATCCACCTGCCAAGGTAGGGGACACAGGTTTGATCCCTGCTCTGGGAAGTTTCAAAGCATAATTTAAAAAAAAAATACCTGACCTGGAAATGGAAGGTGTCTGCATTGTAAATCCCTCCACTTCCTCAAATGTGAGTGAAGTAGGCACTCACCTCAAAGAGACTGGCCTTTGAGAAAACGCACTGACCCCACAGCTGGGTGGACATGATGTGGACACAGACTCATCTGCAGAAGCAGGTGTTTAGTGGAGACGTGAGTCGAGTCTTCTCAAGTCCCAAAAATCCAGAAGAGGGCCATGAACAAGTCTAGTCTCTTGACATGGAGAATAGAATCAGAATCCTATCTAGAATTCTGAAGTTCAGGTATTAAAAGCAGCCCTGCCCCCACTTTAAGGATTCCAATAGTTTCCACGTGAGCTGTTAGGAGAAAATAGCCCCTCTGTATACCCACTATTCTCCCCAGAGGCAGCCACATTCACCTCTTCCGTTGATTATTTTGGTATTTACCATCATGACTCTAAGCAGTATGCTTGTTGTCAGTTTTAGTCACAATCTGTCGATTTCCCATTTGGGAAGGTGAAGATGTAGCTCTCTGCTTCCCTGCCCCTACCACACTCTCAACAATTAAATGACAGTCTCACTTGGCTCCGGATTCAGTGTTTGCACCATTACAACCATGCAAATAACATTTGCAGCTGAGACTCAGAAAAAAAAAAAAAAAAAAAACGATACCTTATCTCTGGCATAGCTTCTTGCTTTCCCTGGAGGCTTTTTCCATTTGCTTAATTTTCACATTCATTTAGGAAAAATAACTACTGAAAAAAAGCTTTTTAAAGAATCTTTAGGCTCTACAGGTATTTTATCATTTTCATCTTCTGACAAGTCTGTTCTGTGTCTCCTGACTACCCAGATGGAATTCCACTCTTGACTCTCAGAGCCCGTATCTTTCTGTTTCTTGGTTTACTGCCTTGTTCTGGTGGAGCACATCCTTGAGATGCTTTCTGAGAAAGGGGACAAGAGATGAAAGTTTTTAAAAATCTGACACGCGAGAAAGTCTTTATCCATCTTCATGCTTAACTGATGGGTACAGATTTTAGATGAGTATAGAAATACGTTGGCAGTGATCTCCCTTCAACATTTAGAGATTTGCTCTTTTCCATTCTTATTATCATTGCATCATTTAAAATTAGCCCGAAATGTAGCACGGGGAAACAATCAGTAGGTTGAAAGAGTAGCACTAAGCATGTCTTTTGTGGACCAGGAATTTAGGAGTGACTTAGCTGGTTGGTTCAGTTTAGGGTCACTCATGAGGCTGCAGGAAAGCTGTTGCTATTGCTGAGGGTCAGCTTCCAAGATGATTCAGTCACGGGACTAGCAAATTACAGAGGCGGTTATCAGGAGGACCCATTTCCTCTTGAAGTGGACTGTTCTCACTCATGGTGGCTGACATCCCCCTGAACAAGTGATCCGGAAGAGAGCCAGGTAGACTCTGCGATGCCTTGAATGCCTCAGCACACATAACATACCATCATTTCAGCCATGACCTATGTTGCTGTTCAGTCGCTAAGTTGTGTCCAAATCTTAGTGACCCCATGGGCTGCAGCACACCAGGCTCCTCTGTCCTCCACTATCTCCCGAAGTTTGCTCCAGTTCATGTCCATACGTGAGTCAGTGATGCTACCTAAGCATCCTCTTCATCCTCTGTCACCCCTTTCTCCTTTTGCCTTCAGTCTTTGCCCGCATCTGGTCTTTTCACTGAGTCAGCTCTTCACATCAGGTGGCCAGAGTATCGGAGCTTCAGCATGGGCCTTCCAATGAGTATTCAGGGTGATATCATTTAGGACTGACTGGTTTGATCAATGTGGAAAAGTTCTACAGGTGAGGATGTGAATATCCCAATATGGGACTCACTGGAGTCTGGCTTCTAGTTTCCAGTGTTGCTTTGAGTGCTCCAGGATCATTTATATCCTGATCTCTTGTGTGTGATCTGCTCTGTTTTCCCTCTGCTTCCCTCTTTTTATCTCACAATTTGTAGAACATAGTTTTCTCTCTACTGTGTTAAAATAACATGTGTAAAGTTCTATTTTCATCTCTTGTTCTGGGCACTTGGGTGACATTTTCAATCAATAAACTTACATTCTCTTCTGGGAAATTTCCTTGTGTTTATTTATAATTTCCTTTCTTCTGCTTTCTTAGTTGTCTTTTCCTGGAATTTCTGTTTTTCAGTCTTTGACATACTGTATATGACTTCTTACGAATGAATATTGTTTGTTTGTTTTTTAGTTTTTTATATTTTTGCCACATTGTGGATCCTGTGGAATCTTAGTTCCCCAACTAGGAATCGAAAAACTGCATCCCTTGCATTGGAAGCTCGGAGTTTAACCACTGGACCACAAGGTAAATCCCCATATAAGACTTCTTATCTTTACTGTTTTTTTTTTTTTTATTTCTTTCTAAACTCTATTTTCTGGAAGATTGCTTCAGCTTATCTTCCAAACATTTTTTTGAGTTTTTTGTTTCTATCGTATTTTTATTTCTGCAAACCATGTTTTGTTCTCTGAATGCTCCTGTTAAACAGCATCCTGTGCCTGCTTCTGTGCTGGCCCTCTTCCTTTGAAAATAATGATTGCTTCCTTTTAGTTTGGGTATTTCCTGCTCACTGATGCTTTCTGTTTTGTGGTGGTTGGCTGCTTGGTTGATATTTTTTTGGTCTTTCTCATGTATGAGGTTTTCCTCAGTAGTCATTGAAAGTTCTGTCCATAAGTAAGACTGGGGGCTAAAAAGCTAACTGGAAGCTCTGAGCACATGACAGGGACGTGTCAGTGACCTGCACGGTGGATGACACACTGAGCCGTTTGCTTGTAGAACCTTCAGGTCAGCATCTCTAGATCTTTCCTCCTGACCTCTTCACTCTTCCCAGGGGAAAGAGAGAAGCCTGGGGGCTGCCAGATTCCAGGAGCTGAGTCCGAGGAAGGCTGGTCTGTCCGCATAGAGCCCATCCTCGGCAGGACCTGGGACTCTCCAAATCCTTCCTCTAAGAATGCATGCATGAGTGCTAAGTGGCTTCAGTCATGTCTGACTCTGTGTGACTCTATGACTGCAGCCTGCTAAGCTCTTTGTCCATGGGATTCTCCAGACAAGAGCACTGGAATGGGTCCCCATGGTCTCCTCCAGGGGATCTTCCCAACTCAGGGATTAAACCTGTGTTTCTTACGTCTCCTGCTTTGACAGGTGTATCCCCCAAGAATAAATTGCCTGTTTCTGCTGGGGTTGGGGGATGGGAAGCGGGGATTGGCAAGATGCTTTATTGTGTCCAGGACTTGGGGCCACAAAAATCCTGATTTCACTGCCAGCTCAGAGCTGCTTCCTGCAGCATCATTTCCACCTGTCCATCTGTTTCTCCAGCTTCCTAGATGTCGAGTCCTCTCCCATGTTCCCCATCGTTGTGGACTCGTGTTTTTAAGCTCCCCTCTTTTCTCTGCTAGCAGGGAAAGGTAGATGCCTGTGTGCCTCCCCCATGTCCACCTAGAAGCCACTACCATCGAGATCATTGTCCCCAGGACTCTGAGTGACCTCAGAAGTCACACATTGCTGGGGAACCCCAGAAGTCAAGGGTGAAGACAGAGCTAGCATTTGTTCCAGGCCTGGCTGTCATCCAGACCTAGTCCCTGGCTCCTGGAGCATCCTATGCTCGCTGCCCAGAAATCTGGGCAGGCAGCAGTCATGGGGTCTGTTCCCAGAAGGCCAGGGTGACTGGGGGCAGGGCCAGGCACTGGACAAACAGATCAAAGGTGAGGCGCCCTGGGGCTCCAGACTGCACTTAGTCAGAGGACACGGAGCTCATCATGAGGTGGGTGGAAGGCCCCAGGGCCTCCTTGGCAGGGGCGAGGGCTGAGAGCAGGCCTCACAGCCCCTGCCCTGCACTGCCCTCAGGCTGCTGGTCTTCCTGGGCCTGCTGTGGGGCTCAGCGGCTGCATCCTCGGGGCCGCAGTGGCCCAAGCCTGTATTCGGGCGCCTGGCATCGCCAGGCTTCCCCGACAAGTACGCCAACAACCAGGAGCAGCGCTGGGCCCTGACGGCGCCCCCCGGCTACCGGCTGCGCCTCTACTTCACCCACTTCCAGCTGGAGCCATCCTACCTGTGCGAGTATGACTTTGTCAAGGTGCCAGCAGGGCAGGCGGGGGGATGGGACACCTGGGAGCAGGGTCTGGCCTCAGAGGGCGGGAGGGCAGTCAGGCCTGGCGTCTCGCCTTCGCTCCCCGTGACTTCCGACCCCCCCAGCTGAGCGCCGGGACCAAGGAGCTGGTCACGCTGTGCGGCTCGGAGAGCACGGACACAGAGCGGGCGCCTGGCAACGACACCTTCTACTCACCGGGCTCCAGCCTGGATGTCACCTTCCACTCCGACTACTCCAACGAGAAGCCATTCACGGGCTTCGAGGCCTTCTACTCTGCAGAGGGTGAGCAGGGAGGAGGCCGGTGGTGGGGGTGTGATTTGGTCTCAGGCCAGACTGGTCCTCCCTTTGGTCTCCTCCCCACCCCCACTCTGGTCCCTGAGGCTGGCTTCTTGCCAGACCAGCAGGAGAAGAGTCCACACCTGGTCTGACGTCATCACAATGCAAATATCCCTACCAGGCCATGACCTCTGCTCTAGACTAAGCCCCCCTTCTGTGCCAGGTGCTAAGACTGAACCCCCATCTGTGCCAGGGACATCCTCAGGGGCCCCTGTGAAGAAAGGGCCAGGTGAGCCCATTTGCAGATGGGCAGGTGAAAGCCTGCTGGCCTGAGTGCTGCATCTGCATGTGGACTTTGATGCTTGATTTCAGATTCTGGCTCTTGCAGGGACTTTGCTGTGTGGCCTTGGGCAAGTGGTTCAACCTCTCTGTGTTTGTCCTGAAGCTGCTCTAAGAGTTCAGTGAAACCTGTATAGAGGCCTACCCACCAGGTTCCCTTGCAGGCTGCTCCCTGCGCTGGCCTGGCTACGTGGAGCAGGATGCTTCACCTTCATTGGTTTAAAAAGGATGAAATTGAGGTCTCCCTCCAACTGTTGCAGGAAGGCGAAGTGACCTTTGTTTGGCCTCTAGCACTTGGCTGGGCACGAGCCATCTTCATTCCCGAGGAGGTTCCTCTCAGGGCAGCTGTGAGGCTGGGGGCCTCTGAGCCCGAGCCCAGGCCTCAGTGATATCCCCTCTCCTTTCCTGCTGCCTGCCTGCCTGGCCCTCCACCAGACATTGACGAGTGCCAGGTGCCCCCAGGAGAGGCCCCCACCTGTGACCACCACTGCCACAACCACCTGGGTGGCTTCTACTGCTCCTGCCGTGCGGGCTATGTTCTCCACAGGAACAAGCACACCTGCTCAGGTGAGCCAAGCTAGAAAGGGGAAAAGGGGGGACACTATGCCTGGCCCAGCCCCCACTCTGCCCCAAGATACCACTGGCTCCTCAAGGCCACAGTTGCTCTTCCCAGGCAACTGGAGGGACCACTGGCCTTGGCCCTCTAGACACTTCTAGTTGGTGGCCCCTTCTTGGTCTTCTGTCCCCTCTCACCATCCACTCATTCATCCTCTACCCATCTGTCCACCTGTCCATCCATCCATCCATCCATGTATCCATCTATCACCTATCCATCCACCCACCCATCCATCCACCCACCCATCCATCCATTCATCCGTGTTCTCCGATTCCTCGTCCGCCTCTGCCCTTTCCTTGGCTCACTCTCATCCTCTTCAGCTCACTCACTTGGTGAAGATGTTAGGCCCTCTATCTGTACCTGGCCAGTCAGTGCTCGCCCTCCCGGGGGTGGGGGGCTCCAGGATGGAGGAGTGGAGGGCCCCAGGCCTGCTTCACACAAGCTTCCCCTCATGGAACCTCGGGGTGGGGGCAGGGCCTGCTCAAAGCTGCTGTTCAGCACCCAGCCAGCCAACCCCTTTGTCCTCCACTGCCTGGATGCCTCTCTGCGCCTTTGCCAGAGGCCTGGCTGGAAAACCAGTCGGCGCCCTGGGGAGTGAGCAGCCGCACCCCTCGAAGCCGACCCTGCTCCCCTGCTCAGCCTTCCCTCCCCTGTGTCTCTCCCCGTCTCTGTTCTCTTCCAGAGCAGAGCCTCTAGCCTCCCCTCCAGCTCCCGTCTGGGTTGGGCAAGTCTGCTGCTGCCTGCAGCCCCCACTGACCGCCCCTCGGACCTAACAATAAACGTGGCTCCACCTCCACCTGCTGCCTGTCTCTGGGGGGACAGTGGGGGAGGGCCGTGATGTGTTCCCTGGCCTCTCTCCTCTTCCACCCTCATCTCAGTCTGAGGGGCCCCAGTTGGTGGGGCGGCCCCCTCCACGGGGCCACAGGCTCCTTTGCCAGAAGGGCTTGCTCTGCCCCCACCCTCATTTTGATGGTGGGGCCTTAAGGTCCAGAGAGGGGCATAGGTTTGCCTCAGTTCCCACAGGGCAGCCAAGCTCTTGCTGCTCCCCTACGAGGAACTCAAGGACTGAGCTCAGAGCATCCTTGGGTCCACTTCCTGTTCAGAGGGCAACTCAGGTCCTGTGTGTGCTGGGCTGGGGGGAGCCTGACCCAGAGCAGAGAGGCCAGGGAAGTATTGATAGATGGGAACAGATTGCCCATCAACTCACTGACGGGTAATCTGGTCCCCCACATCTGGGGCTGACTGCCTCTGCACCCTGGGAAGCAGCCACGTAGAAGAAGAAAGGCAGTGCTGGGCTCCTACTTCCTGAAATGTGCCCCCCACCACCACCTGGGGGAGGGGGGCAGGACCCTCCCATGAGTGATGCCAACTTCCCTCTTCAAAGGCAGAATCAGCTGTTTCAGTGGGGAACGTGGGCACCAGACTCATCTGTGATCAACGTGGACTTGAACTTCCCTCAACTGCCCCCCAGGGCAGAGTCTTGATCCAGGGAAGGTGGGCGGGGGGAGGGCCCAAGGGAGGCTGGGCTGGACTGGCCTGGCCTGGGGGAACAGGTGGGTGGGAGTCCCGTGGCAGATGAACTTGGGGGTTGCTAGAGTCAGGGGTGGGTGGGTGACCCTCAGCCCAAGGAGATACCCCTCCTCCCATCCATTCCCCACCCAATTCCTGGGGAATAAGGAAAGTCCCTTCTCTTCTCTTGGTGCCTCCTTCCCCCTGGGCAGATCCCACACCCCTCACTCCTGGAATTGGGACTCTGGCCCAGTGATCCCTGCAACAGAAGCCTTGGCCTAGGGCCCCCATCTTCCCTGGGGGTGAGAGTGAAGCCCCTGGAGAATTTACATTCAAGTGTCACCCGTGTCAGCTAAAGCCTGGAAGCCAGAGGAACCCCCTCCCTAAACTGTCCCTTCAGCCCCTGGGTAGGGTGTCCAATCTCTGGAGGGGCCTCTGGGGGTGGTGTCTGAGCTAGACCGGTAGCCTGAGCCAGGCTGCTGCGCCCGGCTCACCCTGCCTGTCCTGCCCCCTCTCCCCAGCCCTGTGTTCCGGCCAGGTCTTCACTGCCCAGTCTGGGGAGCTCAGCAGCCCTGAATACCCACAGCCATACCCCAGACTCTCCAGCTGCACCTACAGCATCCACTTGGAGGAGGGATTCCATGTCATCTTGGACTTTGTGGAGTCCTTTGACGTGGAGACGCACCCCGAGACCCTGTGCCCCTATGACTCCCTCAAGGTCTGGTTCCCCTGGCCCCCACCTCACCCTGGCCTGGTAGGTCCTGGGGTGATGGGTATCTCTCCACTTTCAGATTCAAACAGACAAGGCAGAATATGGCCCGTTCTGTGGGAAGACATTGCCCGGCAGGATTGAAACCAAGAGCAATACTGTGACCATCACCTTTACCACCGATCAGTCAGGGGAACATGTGGGCTGGAAGGTCCGATACAACAGCACAGGTGAGGGCAGCTAGGGGCTCTTCCAGAAGCATCAAGGAACTACTTGGTATGGAAGTCTTCCTGGCTGGGCCCCGGAAACTGGGAAGGGAAAAGTTTTTCTTAACCTGTTCAGTGTCCCTGGCTGAGTCTGAAAACCAAACTGACAGGTTAATGGGAAAAAGCATACTTGTTTATTTCATGTAAGTTTTATGTGGCACTAGGGCTTCCCTAGGAGAAGCACCCCACACCAGTACTCTTGCCTGGAAAATCCCATGGATGGAGGAGCCTAGTAGGCTGCAGTCCATGGGGTCGCGAAGAGTCGGACACGACTGAGCAACTTCACTTTCACTTTAAATGGCAACCCACTCCAGTGTTCTTGCCTGGAGAATCCCAGGGACAGGGGAGCCTGGTGGACTGCCATCTACGGGGTCGCACAGAGTCAGACACAACTGAAGCGACTTAGCAGCAGCAGCAGCGCTTCCCTAGTGGCTCAGATGGTATGAATCTGCCTGCAATGCAGAAGACCTGGGTTCACTTCCTAGGTCAGGAAGAGCCCCTGGAGAAGGGAATGGCAACCCACTCCGGTATTCTTGCCTGGAGAATCCCATGGACAGAGGAGCCTGGTGGGCTACAGTTCGTGGGGTCACAAAGAATTGGACACAACTGAGTGACTAACACTCCACGCACATTCCACACTTTACATGGCACAGGTGCCTTCCTAAGGAAATGAAGACCCAGAGAGACAGCTGTGTACTTCTGTGCTGGGTCTCCTGAGGAGTGTGACAGGCTGAGCAATATGAAGTAAGGGTGGTGAACTGGGGGAAACTTGTTGTTCGGTCACTCAGTCGTGTCCAACTCTTTGCGACCCCATGAACTGCAGCATGCCAGGCTTCCTTGTCCATCATGAACTCCCGGAGCTTGCTCAAATTCATGTCTATAGCGTCGGTGATGCCATCCAACCATCTCATCCTCTGTCGTCCCCTTCTTCTCCTACCCTGGGAAAGTCCAGCATCAGGGTCTTTTCCAATGTCAGTTCTTGGGATCAGGTGGCCAGAGTATTGGAGCTTCAGCTTCAGCCTCAGTCCTTCCAATGACTCAAATGTAGCCAGCCCTGTTTGTTAGGATTCTTCTTGGCATCCCTTTGTCTTCGGTGATAAGGCTTCCCTCTGAGTGTAGGGAAGACACCGGTCACACAAAGGTCTTATAACCTGCTTCAGGGGAGAAGGGAGAGGCAGAGGGAGGAATATGGAAGGGTGTTGTCCCAAGGGCAAGGGAACTGTTACATGCAAAAGCCCATAGACTCCATCTTTCTCGGTGTGAAGCTGCAGTGGGTGTGACGGTGTGGGCAGAGCTGGGGGCTCCCGTCACAGAGGGTTTGAACGGGGCACCTGCAGCTGGGGCTACACTCTGCCTCCCTGATCTGCCTCCACCCTCCACGTCTCTTTCCCCACCTCTTCCTCATGACAGACCCTCACACACTGGATGGTTCTTGGTACTACCTCCTTAGATGCAAGTCCAAGTCCCCCCATCTTCTGGGCACTGACCACTGGATGTGACTGTCCCCCTGAGAGTTGACACTGTCAGCCAACTGGTCTCTCAGGATGTTTTTGGAAGGACCGCGTAACTGAACTGGAGAAGCTCCAAAGCAAAATACTTGCAGCTCAAGCCATGCTGAGAGTGCAGGCTGAGGGTCAGGCTGCCCAGCAACAGTGCCACCTGCTTCCTGGCCATGTGACACGGAGCCTCTTAAAGTAACTTTCCTGAGATGTAATGTCTCAATTATCCAATGAAGGATAACATCTTCCTGGAAAGGTGGGGGTTGGTGGGTTAATGTAGAAGGCATGGGGTATGTGAAGGAGGTATTAATTTTTAAAATGAGGAGATTGGATTAACAAGGATTAACCTTTGGGCCACCTCTGTTGGACATGTGGGAAAGAATGAGAGCCTGGTCAGGAGGACAGAGACTGGCACTTTGGGAAGCTTGTTTTTTTTGGATGGGGCCATTTTTAAAGTCTTTATTGAATTCGCCACAATATTGCTTCTGTTTTTGTTTTTTTGGCTCTGAGGCATATGGTATCTTAGCTCCCTGACCAGGGATCGAACCCACACCCCCCTGTGTTGGAAGGTAAAGTCTTAACCACTAGATGGCCAGGGAAGTCCCAAACATTTCATTTTTTAAAAGCCTTTTGTTTTCCTGTGGGTCAAAGTAATGAAATTTCTAAACCTGGAGTGCTGGTTTCAGAGCGAGTAGGAGGGAAAAGTCAGGTTTGCCAGGCTGGTGAGTGAGAAGAGGCCGGCACATGGCCTGGCAGTGTGTGTGAAGGAGGGTATGAGCAGGGCCCTGGCCTGGGATTAAGACAGCCTCAGAAAGCCCTGGGATGTCCCTGGAGACTCTGGAGCCTGCCTGGTACTGACAGTCACCCAGAGACAGAGATCGGCTGCTGGAGGAAGTGGGGGACAGGCAAATGGCCTGCGTGGGCTGAAGGGTGGCCTTGGGGGATTGTCAGCCATGGGGGATGGGCTGAAGCCATGGGGTGACAACAGGCCAGGGTTTGGAGGCCAAAGTGGAAGCCAGTCCTGAGCCCTGTGGGCACATGCTCAAGAGGGACAGGAGAGGCTTCCCAGGTGCCAGTCTGGCTCTGAGCCACGAGGTCTGCTGGGAGGGTTCCCTGGCTGCAACCACCTCTTGCCTAGTGCTTATTCCCTGGTGACTCAGCCGGTAAAGAATCCGTCTGCAATGCAGGAGACCTGAGTTCACTTCCTGGGTCAGGAAGATCCCCCGGAGAAGGAAATGGCAATCTACTCCAGTATTCTTGCCTGGGAAATCCTACAGATGGAGGAGCCTGGCGGGCTGCAGTCCATGGGGTCGCAAAGAGTCGGACACGACTGAGCGACTAACACTTTATTAGCAAAGCACATTCGTCCGTGCTTCACACTCAGGCCTCACAAAGCCCAGCAGGTGAGCAAACAGTCTCATCACGCTTATGGATGAGGAAACTTGAGACTTTCCTGTGATTTAAATGCATGTGGTCCAGCTCTTCCACCCCCCACCCTGCCCCCATTACGCTCCCCCAGTCCTCAGCAGTGTCTGTGAGGCCCCTGGTGGGGAGCAGACACACCTTTTGCCATGACCATGCTCCCTTACTGCAAGCCTGACTTTCTCTCCATCGCTTTGGCTGAAGCCCAGGCCAGATAACAAATCCTAATTTGTACAGTAAGCAACGAAGGGTTTAATCTTGCCTTTGGATTTAAATCTTAAGAACTCTATCCCACTTGTGGCAAGCTCTCTCTACACGTTAAGTGTTTCACTTATAAATCAAGAACTTCTAATTGCTCAATTCAGACTTGCCTGCTGTAGACCACAGCCAAACGCATAGTCTCGTTTCCTTGCTCAGCTCAGCCTTGCCCTGATCCATTGGCGCCACCTAATGGCCGCATCTCCCCTGTGCAAGCCAAATACATCCTGAAAGACCACTTCTCGGTCTTCTGCGAGACGGGTTATGAACTTCTGCAAGTAAGTTAATGTAAATCTGCTAACTGCAACCACAATCATGATGGTTTTTAAATGAATACATATTTATATCACCAAGTATGTGAAAGGAATATGGGAAAACAGCTGTTGTCAGCATGGTGGTTTCTTTTCTGTGATTAAACAATAAAATTCAAAGAACTGACACATTTGCTAAGAGAAATGGCTATAGAAAAATTTCTATTCTTAGGAATTCTATTTTTAAAAAACATTTAATTAATTAATTTGTTTATAGCAGTGCTGGTTCTTCCTTGCGGCTCAGGCTTTCTCTATTTGCAGCAAGCTGGGGCTACTCTCTAGTTACTGTGTGTGGGTTTCTCATAGTGGTGGCTTCTCTTGTGGAGCACAGGCTCTTGAGCACAAGGATGAAGGGCTTAATTGCTCTGCAGCATGTGGAATCTTCCCGGAACAGGGATTGAACCCACGTCTTTTACATTAGCAGGATTCTTAACCATTGAACCACCAGGGAAGTCCCAGACCTCTGCTATTTTAAAAAGCTTTCTCTTGGGGAAAGCTGGTGGTATAAATGAACACCTTTTCTCAGTTCATACACATTACTGCAGCTCTTGGGAAAGCAGCTGAAATGTTTGCCACTGTGCTCGATGTTATCACCTTGCATTAAATCAAACTCCTCCTCCTCGTCAAATGACCTTTACATGAAACAACTCCCGGGCCCACAAAAAATTAAACGGCCCTTGGAAACAGTATATTCTGCAGAGTTATCAACAGTGACCACAGTTAAGGGAAAGGGGGGATAATTTTAAAAAGTGCTTAGTGTGTTGCTTTAGGTGCACAGGCAAGAGATTAACATGTCCTCTTTATGTTCTTCAAAATTGTCACTGAATCCCAACAGTAAAAAGTAATAACACTGAAATGATAGCTAGCTATGCAATCCAGTCCTGTGGAGGGGGAAAAAGTGAGACACTTTTCTCAATTTGCAAACTTCTTGGCGGGCTCTTCCCATAGCTCCTTGACTGCAAACCTGTTTAGTTTCTTTTTAAATAAACATCTATTTAACATCTAGTTTTATCAACCATCATCTTTAAAGATTTATATATATATATATATATTTTTTTTTTTCTTGCCATGCCTCTTAGCTTGTGATTCCCTGACCAGGGATTGAACCCAGTCCCTGGCAATGAAAGCTTGAAGTCCTAACCATAACCACTGGACTGCCAGGAAGTCTCTTTTTTTAGTATTTCCGGTTCAGTCTCTGATGAAAAAAAAAAAAATCATCCTGCTCTCCTTTGAAACATAAAGCTTCTGCCAAAGCCACCTTCTTTCATTTAAAGTCTGTTTTAGAAAAATACCTCAATGTCAAAAATGTCCCTCTAAATGATATTAGCAATGGAACTGATTGAGAACACCCTTGTGAAGCTTAAGGAAGTATTTTAAATGACTTTCCTCCAGCTAATAGCTGGTTAGAAAAATCCAGACACATTCATTCCATGCCTGATCAGGTTGACCTTCCCCAGACTTCTGACCATCACCCTTTGGCACTTAAAGAAATGGTGCAGCATCAGCAGGAACTTGAAATCTGACATGTTCTTGGATTAAAATGGAAAGCAAAACAAAAACTGCTGCAAGAGGTCAACATCTTTAAGAAAGAGACACATGCATAGATGACATCACCAAGCACACACATGTATCAAGGTAGCTGGGCTGTGTGTCATGTGGGTTCATCACCCTCTTTGGGAGCATCTCTCAAAACACTAGAAGAGCTACTGTGGGACAGAGCTTTGACAAGTGCTTTCATGATGAAAACAAGGAAATTAATATTTTCTCAATTCCTCTTTAGGGTAATTTACCCCTGAAATCGTTTGCTGCAGTCTGTCAGAAAGACGGATCTTGGGACCGACCGATGCCAGAGTGCAGCAGTACGTATGTGTGACCACAACGCCTGCAGCTGCTTCTGCTACTACTGCTGGTCTTTTTAGAAAATGATTTTATCAGGGCTTGAATTCCAAGTTTGCTTGTCTTACCCAGTGTCTAGGTGCACTCTTAAGCAGTTACAATGGGACCACGCTACTAGGAAAAGTATTTGCTTTAGTGTATTCAAAAGTACTTTCCTAAGTATAAAATAGTCATAAAAGACAGGGAATAGAGAAAAATTACCAGCATTGTAATACTCATAATCCTGCTGCATCATAGTATAACCGCTGTTATTTTGGTGTACATCTCTTCAATTACATATGTCACACATGCAAACATGTGCAGGCCCCCATTTGATGCAGAAAACTGTGGTCTGTGTAGGTATATATATACACATACATATACACAGACATATATCCACATCAAACTGGAATAACACTATCCATCACCATTTTGTGAACTGAGTCATGTAGCTAGTGAATTATCATGTTACTTGTTCAGTTCAGTCACTCAGCCATGTCCGACTCTTTGCAACCCCATGGACTGTAGCATGCCAGGCTTTGCTGTCCATCACCAACTCCCAGAGCTTGCTCAAAGTCACGTCCATTGAGTTGCTGATGCCATCCAACCATCTCGTCCTCTGTCGTCCCCTTCTCCCATCTTCAATCTTTCCCAGCATCAGGGTCTTTTCCAATGAGTTAGTTCTTCACATCAGGTGGCCAAAGTATTGGAGTTTCAGCTTCAGCATTAGTCCTTTCAATGAATATTCAGGACTGATCTCCTTGTAGTGCAAGGGACTCTCAAGTCTTCTCCAACAACCCCAGTTCAAAAACATCAATGTTAGTGGAAGTTGACAAATTTACAAAACAAAAAAAGTGAAAACCTCTCTTGCCCAAATCCTCAAACTATCGATACCTCTAGGACACGGGTCCACTCCTTCACATCATTATCTTCTGTGCTACTCATACTAATGCATTTCACTATAACATACTTTTGAACCAAAGTGGGATTCTCAATCTGACAGTTTACCCTTCCCCTCCATAACTGCTGGGGTGTCTTTCCACATCAACTCAAGTATTAATGACAGTCTAGTATTCCATGAGACCTATGATTTTCAGTCCATGTGATCTTTACTTCGTTTTTTACCATTACAGATGTTGCTGTAGTTAATACCTCTGTACCTATGTCTTCACATATCTTGTTCAAGGGTTTCTACAAAATTCCTATGGGAATTTAAATATTCTCATCTCTAAAATTTATATTCCTGTCAGAATATACCACCAATATACTACCAATTTTTAGTTTAAAAAAAAAACAGTAAAGAAGAGCTGGCACTAAAGGGAGTGTTGGAGTAAGAGGTATGGGTGTGAGCCCTGATTCTGCCACTTCTGTGGTTATGGCCATATTACCTGTGGAGAAATTATACACAATGTGGACTAAGCACTTGGCACAGAGCCACATATACTATTAAGTTGCTGAAAACCAAGTATTTTTTAGTATCCACAGAAATCCATCAACAATTTTTGTTTTATTGTGTACAAAACTATGACTTCTAGAATGATACCACTTTCTCACAAACCAGTTAGTTATTTCACATTAACGTCCAAACAGGTATGAATTCCAACCTAAACTCAAGGTAGCATGACTTCGAGGTCTTCTAAAAAGCTAAGCATCTTAACAAGCTGAGCCCTTCAGTCTTCTTTGTACTGTTCTGCCTTTGCTGCTGCTGCTGCTGCGTCACTTCAGTCATGTCCGACTCTGTGTGACCCCAGACAGAAGCGCACCAGGCTCCCCCTTCCCTGGGGTTCTCCAGGCAAGAACACTGGAGTGGGTTGCCATTTCCTTCTCCAATGTGTGAAAGTGAAAAGTGAAAGTGAAGTCGCTCAGTGGTGTCTGACCCTTAGCGACCCCACGGACTGCAGCCTACCAGGCTCCTCCATCCATGGGATTTTCTAGGCAAGAGTACTGGAGTGGCTTGCCATTGCCTTCTCCAGTTCTGCCTTTAAGGCTAGCCAAATCGCACCAGTTGACATGGAGCCAGACTGTATGTGCTGCCTGCATGCCGCACTGTTTTCTTCTATTGCTATGTTGTCGCATGAGGAGATACTAAACAAATGCCAACCACTTTTTTTATATGTGAGAATGCTAAGGAAGTCCAAGTGGTTTCAAATCCCCTTCCTTTAGGGAAGGCACCCTACCCTCCTTGCCCAGGGCCTTCACTTCAATCTAGCCGTTCAGTGAGGGATAGGAAGGAGTGATGCTTTAAAAACCACACTTAAGGTGATGCTCAATTTCAGAGTTGAAATGATGTCCACCTTGAACATGCCTTCAGGTTACAGTACCACATAGCCAACCACCACCACACTCTCCACACATCATTTTAATGTTAGAATTCAGTACAAACTGACTTCCCTCTCCCATTATTTATTAGTTGTGGACTGTGGCCCTCCTGATAATCTTCCCAGTGGCCAGGTGGAGTACATCACGGGTCCTGCAGTGACCACGTACAGGGCTGTGGTTAAATACTGCTGTAATGAGTTCTACACAATGACAACCAACGATGGTAAGCAAACTGTTCCAAGTTGGGTGTGGGTAATATTTGGAACCAAAGCCCTCATGATCGGAAAATAAACTTACCCAACATTTTTGACTAAGGCTCGGCAAAAGATTAAAAGGCATGTCTCCCACCTGCTAAGTGAAATATTGCAGCTGAAGTGACTTTAATGTCAATTTGCAAGAATCTGAAAACAGATCTTATCTAGTAAATGACTACCACAAACACACAATATATTCCAAATGGTTTAATTTAACAAGTCAAAACCTTATCATTAAGCACTTGAGATCTTGATACATATTCAAGTTACACATCTAAAAGGTTTCCACTTTGCAAGCAAACATGGTAATGCAGAGACCTCCTATTTATGAAATCATGTAAAATGGTTATTCAGACACCTCTATTTCCCACTGATGCTCAAGAATCAACATTTTTTAAGGGGGTATTCAAGCAAATGACAACCACCTTTTACATGCAGTTAAACATTTTTGTTTTTCCAATGATTTGCAGGTAAATATGTGTGTGAGGCTGATGGATTCTGGACGAGCTCCAAAGGAGAAAAATCACTCCCAGTCTGTGAGCCTGGTAATGGATACATTTATACAAGAGATTTGTAATTGATGGAAAGTAGAACTGGGTAGGAGACAGTAAGTAGCGCTTTAGCTGTGTAGGCAGAAATGTAACTTCAGCACTTGGCTCTTAGACCAACTTATTATTTCCAAATAACATGTTCTCATTACCCCTTTCCATGTGGAGAGGTTTGTTAGGAGCTGACTGCATCAGTCATTTGATTATTTTTGACCTTACAACTAGGCAAGCATAAAAAATTAAATGATACTTAAAATTATCTTGAACCATTTATACATTTATAAACATGAGTTCTTCTGTTACTTTTCTTCTCTATAGAAATGCTAATAAAACCCAAAGCTAATAACGTCATTATTTCCCTAAGCAATTGTTTCCAATGACATCTAGTTTTTAAACATTAATGCAATTTGCCTTTTAACAGTACTCAGAAAAAGTTTTTACCAGAATTGGCTCTGAAGATATAGTTAAAAAAAAAAGAAAAAAAAAAAAATCAGAAAAGTAATAATATATCCATTACCCCTGTTACTGGGTTTAGTCTTCTCAGTTGACACAATGTTCTTAAGCTTTCGTAACAGTATTCTGCCACAACAGGAAACATATCTGCTATATTAATAAGCATATTCAGTCAGCAATATACAGTAAAGTCTAGTGTCTGGAAGGAACAACTAGACCAGAGATAATTTCTGCACCTGAAGGTTCCTGGCTACAACTGTAACATTCCCATTTTTAAAACATTTAAATGTTCAAAGGTTAAAGTAGTCTGCAAATCCTATGATACTGACCCTAGTTTCTGCTTTCCAAGAACTACATGGTAGATACCCCATTTTACAAGCAGGAAAACAGAAGCAATGGAAAGGTTATTTACCTTCACTTCCTGCTCACACCAGCTCAGACAATTCCTGTTAGCCCTACCAAACACGTTCCCAGTCCTGAGACCAAGTTACTTTGGCAAAACAAATTAGTTTCTACATATTTTCACTCACCTCATTTTCTGAGGAGCTAAAAAATACCAAATGGTTTTATCAGATCTTTGAAAAATTTTGAGCGGTAAAACATATATACTATACCCACTTGCCTGTACAGGTGGACAAACACCAATTCGTGTGATGCAATTTTGGCTGACATTAAACATGAGTAATTGATAACTCCAAAGTGGTAATAATTGGAGAAAATACACCATCAGGTTTCTGTAAAGGCTCTATACATCTGCTTCTTTCCCCAGTGTGTGGAATATCCACCCGTACTACAGAAGGTCGTATATATGGAGGACAAAATGCAAAGCTCGGTTATTTTCCTTGGCAAGTGCTGTTACTCGGTAAAACTATGGCAGCAGGTGCACTTCTGTACGACAACTGGATCCTAACAGCTGCTCATGCTGTATATGACCAAAGAGAAGACGCTGCCTCCCTACAGATTAGAATGGGTGCCCTGAAGAGAATATCACCTAATTACACACAAGCTTGGGCCGAGGCCATTTTTATACACGAAAGTTACATTCATGATGCTGGTTACGATAACGACATAGCACTGATTAAACTGAAGAACAAAGTTGTAATCAACAGCAACATCATGCCTATTTGTTTGCCAAGAAAAGAAGCGGAATCTTTCATGAGGACAAATGACATTGGAACTGCATCTGGATGGGGATTAACCCAAACGGGGTTTCTTGCCAGAAATCTAAAGTTTATTGACATACCAGTTGTTGACCATCAAAAATGTACTGCTGCCTACGAAAAGAAGTCCTATCCAGAGGGAAGGGTAACTGATAACATGCTTTGTGCTGGCTTGCAAAGTGGCGGCAAGGACAGCTGTAGAGGTGACAGTGGGGGGGCGTTAGTGTTTCTAGATAATGAGACCCAGAAGTGGTTTGTGGGAGGAATAGTGTCCTGGGGTTCCATTAATTGTGGGGAACCAGATCAGTATGGGGTCTATACCAAAGTCATAAACTACATTCCCTGGATCAAGAGCATCATTAATAGTAATTTTTAACTTTGCGTCTTCAGCCAGTACGTGATTCTTTGTTTTAAAAAATACCCGTAAAAGATCTTAGCGGCAAACTGACCTGAGAAACATGAACAGGAGCGCTGCCATTCCACCCCAACCGAACCAGACTGCAGGTGAGCTGCCTTTCAGGCATGTGTCCACTAGCCACTTCCACTACTTAACTCTTTGATTCAAGGGGACATAAGCCACTGTAGTGATACTTGTCTTGGCCAATCCATTATCAAACCCATGGATTAAATCTGTTAAGTTAAATTTTACTTAACAAAGTCCAGTGTCTTTTTCTACTATCCATTTACATTTCTGGAAATCTCCTGTTCATGTTCTTTAACTGTTTTTGTATTTGTTCTTACTGATCTGAGAATGTTATACATTACAACAGTATTGGTTCAGGAGTTACTTTGAATGTTTTTCTTGGGTAGATAAATTGGAAATAGCAACACTTTGGCCTATGTATAGAAGGATTTCCATGTTAAAACCAACACTATTATTTTTTAATTATAAAAAACTGCCAAACAAAGAACACGAACGGCACTATTTCACATTGTCAAAGACAACAGGTTTTCTAAAGGACAATTTGGCAATATATTTCACAAGTCTTAAAAGCATGCATAGTCTTTGACCTGGTAATTACAATGCTAAAATTTTAACTTAGCTGTGAGAATATTCCTAGCTCTTGGAAATAACCTAAATAATGTTCAAATTCAGAAGACAGTTGAATCAAAGTGGCATTTCCGTAAGATGAAATACATTAAAAATAAGTGGCGGTATTATTGATAAATGTAGTGTTTTTCTTACCATGAACATGAAATATTTGGGCACACTTAATAGATTACAGATTGTACAACAGCTGAGTACAGAACTTATATACACAGTTAAGAATTACTCTCCTAGTAATCAACAAAAAAAAATTATTCTAATTATCACATACATCTGAATTATTATGCACTTAACATCTTTTATCTAAGGACAAAATTTAAGCCCTGACCTAACCTTAAAAAATTTCATTTAGTTGGCCTCCCTAAAAAGTTTTAATACCTAACACTCAAAAAAATTTCTCATTCTAGCCAGAGTCACATTATGTAGAAATTCACTGTGATTTCAACTAACTTCTCTTGTACATATAAAGTGCAACTTCTAGAAACTCACTTTTTAAAGGTCACTTTCCAGCATCTTTGTCACATAAATAAAAAAAGAAACTGTATTTTTCCAGTAAGACTCCAGACACTAAACTGTGGTGGCAACAAAAATTTTTATTCAACTGGTTCAAAAAAGTTTTTAGAATGAATGCATTTAGATGACCAAATAAGACTTTAAAAACAAATCTTTGCCAAATAGTTTACTTCTAAACTTCAATTTTTTTTTTTTAGGGTAGAATTAAATACCCATAGCTATGTAGTACCATAAACATATTAATAGAAGGCTACTCAACATTGAAAGCCTTCTAAGACTGGTAACTAGATTTACACAAGTGTAAATAAGGGATTAAAACCATGCCATTGACAAAGTTAACTTACCCCTGGGCTTCTTGAAGGCTTGTCAGTTTAGTCTTTGGAGGTCCCCGAATACCATTTTAAGTGTTACCATGTTACTGCTGCTGAGTAATAGTGCAAGTGCTAAAATGCAAAATTCAGATGGTACAGGGTTTGGAAATCATGCAATTTAGATGCAGAAAAAAAAAATTAAAACAACGCAAGATCCTTTACAGAGGAAACTGAATAAAACAATGTGGCGACCATAAGCCTAAAAGACGATTTCATTTATAAAAGTTTAAAACACATAACTTGCAAAATGACAAACCTATTTATCATAATCTAATTAGATAAGGGCATTAGGTAAATTGTCAACACAAAACCTGTTACATTCTTCCACTAGAAAAGGAGCTCTCACAGAAGTTAGTTACATTTTAAGTACAACAGAGAATCAATATATTATTGCTTTCACATACTTAACAATGCACCGTGAGAGTCTTGAGTTTTGTGGATTTATTCAACATTATTCTATTTCCCCATCTTTGGAAGACAAAGCCCCTTTCACTTAACACTTCCACAGACAGACAACCCACCCTGCTAGTTCTTAAAGCTATCAGGCTTCTTAATGGATTTCAGGCACAAGATAATTTGTGGTTTCTTCTACTTTATCCCTATTGCAATTAATTCCACTTTTCAAATCCCCAACTAGAAAGGTGATGATATTCCCTTCATTTCAATTGATAGGCTTTGCTACAAAGCATTTTAAATTAACACTGCTTTGCCCACTCCTTCAAATAAGAATATTTTTAGAAGGATGATTTCCCAATGGAGATTTATACAGGCCATGTAAATAGAACATCACCCAAATGCGCAGAGGCACTAAGAAAAAGCTGGAGGGTACTGCTTACCATTTTAGGTGCGGTCACCCAGACTTATTAAAAACTAGATTTGAAAAAACAAAAAACAAAAAAAACTTTTCACTTTGGACAATGCAAGAACAAATAGCAATTAAGTCTGGGTATCAGGTGTCAATGCATGACAGGTGATGAATCCATTTGACTTGAGACAACTTTTCAAATAAGTTTATTTGAAGCAAAATAAACTATTGCCAAGAAACTTTATGAAAGTTCCATCTCAAAAGGGTCAAAAAAAGGGGAATTAACTGCTATGAATTCTTTGCATTCAGGGCTGCAAAACAAAGACACATATTATTTAAATCAGTTTTATTTAAGAATTTCCAACAGTGACAACTCTTATAAAAAGCATCCAAGCACAGGACACAGAACTGCAGCAAACAGCATTCTTATGGGTAGCTAACAGACATGAGAACTTCCACCCTGCTTTGAGACACCCCGAGCTCACTGGTGAACTCTGCTTCCAAGTACTCCTGCAAAGCACACCACAAGCTCAGTCCATGTTCTCAACCCAACAGCTTCAGTTCACATTACCACACTTACAGATCAGTAACAGAAGAGAACACACACCATACAGCATTCACAGCAGTTGACAAAGGGGTAGGGGAAATACAAGTATCGTTTCACTTAACACATTCAGCTAACGTGGGTCATCTAAGAACAAAACTCACTTAAAAGTCTTCCAACAGATGTGGATGTCCTTTGAATGCAAAAACATTCGTACGTTATTTGCTATCCTTGCTCTCTGCACACTCTCTCACCAAAGCCACAGGATTGAGAGACACATCTCGCCAAGTTAAAAAATATCCATTATGCACCACCAAGTCTCTGCACGCGCTCTCTCCTTTTCTCGCTCATACTAGCCTCTCATGCCTCGGCACCACCATCAATCCCACACAAGGTTTCAAAAGTTCAAACAGCCTTCTGGTTCCATATCACAGCCTTGCGTTCATAGCGTTGATACGACTCCATGAAATAAAGAGTAGCGGATAAAAATGGGACACCCACCGTCAAAGACGCAGCCTGCGCAGCGTGATGGCGAGTTCTTGAATGAGAAAGCATGTAGACAGAAGTATTCCTATGGCAGAATATTTACAGCACTACTTTCAATGAAGTGCTTCTTCCATAAACATTTGAAATGAGATGAACTGCAGAGATTAAATGAAGGCTTCATATTGTACTTTTGTATATGAAGGGAGACAAGTGTTAAAACAAAAACAACAAAAACAAAAGAACCAAGCACTGTGACACCATGATCTCCAAAGAGATTTTCCTAAGGAAAAAATCCATATGGTGGGGTTCAAATTAAAACAAGGAGAAAAGAATGTAGTTCTAATCAACGGTTTCCATTTTGAACATGCAAAGAATTCACTTGACAAGTCCAGGGATAAAATATTACAGGAGAAACCCTTTGATATCAATTGTAGTGTGTTGGTTTACCAATCAGGCAAACAGCAGTTCACGTTCAAACACTCAATATTTCAACCCTTTATGTAACAAAACTTATAAAATTCCTTTAGCTCTTCCTCTTTTTCTAAAGAAAAATGTCAAAAATACTGCTGAATATACTCCACACTGAACAAACCAATTTTGAAAATTCTTACATATGTTATTTTACAATATACTTACCATGAGTTTAGAAAAATTTGAATTCCCACCAGTATACCAACTAACCGTAACCCAATGTCTACATTCCCCAGCCAGAAGATTTAGAATCCATGCTAGAGCCGAAGCCTCCATTAAAACCACTGCCTGACCCTGCATTTGATGCCGATCCCCAACCAATCGCTGCACCTGAATTAGAACCACTGTAAGAGTTATTTCCAGAACCAAAAGCCTGATTTGGCTCCCTCTGCATGTTGCCTTGGCTTTGGTTATTACCTGATGGGCCAGACTGGTTCTGCTGACTAGCTAACATGCCCATCATACCCCAGCTGCTCTGCAGAGCAGCCTGGGCTGCAGCCATCATTGCTGGGTTAATGCTAAAAGCACCAAAGTTCATCCCTCCACCCATATTACTACCCTGATTGTTTCCCAAACCCGCTCCACCCCCTCGACTGTTTCCAAATCCACCCTGATTCCCAAAGCCACCTGGATTACCACCAAATCTTCCACTTCTTTCTAACTGTCTATTGCTATTGTGCTTAGGTTCAGCATTGGATATATGTACGCTGATTCCTTTAATGATCAAGTCCTCTCCACAAAGAGACTGGGCAACCTATAAAAAATAAGGGATGTAAATAGAGGAGATTAAACCATTGATTCATACAAAGTAGCAATAAAACTTAGATTTCAAGCCATCATCTAGGCTGGAGAAAAAATCAGCAAGGAGCACTTATTTCATTTAAACCCATAAAATAGCCTTTGGCTTTAGTAATGGCAGCAGGGATTTTTCCGTTCATTTTCAAAGGATGTGTAACACTCCCACTTAAATGTCACATGTTAAAAAAAAATACCTAAGGGGTTTATCACAAATATTCAGGCCCAAATACAGGGTCAGAGAACTTAGCTAATAAGGATGGTAATTAGCTGGAAGGGCAACATTCAACAGAAATTACCTAACTAGCTGGGGCAAAGTTATTAAGAGAAAAATACCTGATCATCTGCAAACGTAACAAAGGCAAAAGCCCTGAACGGTTTGGGGATGAAGACATCTACTACTTCTCCGTACTGGCAAAAGAACTGCCGCAGTTCATCAGCAGTCATGTCCTCTGTACAACGCCCAACAAACACCTTTCTGCTTCTCAAAGGCTCATCTGGGCTTTGCTGATCAAATCGAAAGGAAGAAAACCATTAGAAATATTTTACAGGCAAAGAAAACAGCATTCTGGTGGACAATGTAACACAATCTATCTGCCTTTTCTTTAGCTGAGTGCTTAAAAAGTAGGTACATTCTTTCTTTTTTGTATTAGCACATCTCCTTCTTGTAAGACTTCAATGCTTTAAATTTTAAAGCTGATGAAAGTATATCTGGATTAAGGAAAGTTGATGAATCAGAAATGTCCTGGCAAAGAGGATAATGTTCCAAATAAGCAAGTCTTGCTTGCTTGGAATAAGTAAGGCTTCTGTAACAAGATCAACATATTCTAATTGTTAACACTAACGAGATCAACATACTTTGTTAACATGTAACTATGTAAGAAATTGCTAATTCATTAAAAATAACAAGAGAAAGAATAAAATGAAGAACGTTTTATTTTGGAGGAGCAATAAACTAAGTATTTCAAACAAACATAAAATATTCAGCATGCATTAAGGTCCTGAGACTTTTAACAAAAGATTTCAAGAACACACCCTGCCACATTTTCCAACTATAATGTTTTATTTTACAGTGTCTTCTAAGTAAGTTTGTCACCACAAATGGCCAAAACAGAGAAAACAAGAGCAAAGTACCTTAGAATTTGGAAGTTTACAGTCACACCATCGTCCATCTATCATATGTCGTTGTGACATTACTTTCACCTGGGTTTCATATTCCGTGAAGCGAACAAAGCCAAACCCTTTTGAATGACCAGTTTTAATATCCTTCTTGACCTAGAAAAAAAATCATTTAAATTCACTAAATCTACACACATATGGACGGAGGAGCCTGGTAGGCTGCAGTCCATGGGGTCACTACGAGTCAGACATGACTGAGCGACTTCACTTTCCCTTTTCACTTTCACACATTGGAGAAGGAAATGGCAACCCACTCCAGTGTTCTTGCCTGGAGAATCCCAGGGACGGGGGAGCCTGGTGGGCTGCCCTCTATGGGGTCACACAGAGTCAGACACGACTGAAGTGACTTAGCAGCAGCAGCAGCACACACACATATAACCAACCCAGAGTACACACATGAAGGGAAATACTATAAACCAAATTTCTTTTCAGCACCCATTATGCATACATATAATAAATATTAAAAATACCACCTACTGAGCATGAAGGGGTAGCATCACCAAAAAAAAAAGGAATTCTGGACACTCATTCACTGAAAAACTCTTAAGTGAAATCAAAGCTTACCTGAACCATAAGAACTTCTCCAAAGGTACTGAAGTAATCTTTCAGATCCTGTTCAGTTGTTTTCCATGGGAGACCCAACACTATTAAATCAGATGTTTTCTGGACCGCTCTTTTCACTTTCACTGCTGATGAAGCATCTGTTTCATCCATTTTTCTTTTGTTATCTAAACAAAATGAGCAGAAATCTTTTAGAACATTCATTTAACACTTTAAACACTTCAAGCCCTTCATGCAGAAATGAGAAACAAAAACATTCTAGGAACAGTAAGACACTGGAAACTTCTGGTAAAGAGTGATGTTAGCTCTCGTGGACAGAATAATGCTTAAATAAGCGGCTCAGTTGCTTTTCTGGAGCCAATCTGGGGATCCTAACCTCTGGTTCTGTAACAGCTCAAGATGACAACTGTATGTTCTCCCCTCTCAAGAGATGTATCAGAACAAAAGTCCCTTTATTTTCACTTTAAAATACATTAAGGAAGGAAAAAAAAACAGGCTGAAAAACCATGAGGCTATTAATAAGCATGTACCTATTAAATATATTCGCTTGATTATTTTACTGTCTATAATCTGACTACCAAAAAATTAGCAACTGTAATCTCCAGTTATATATTTTTACGGTTGATTTCAGTTTTTCTGTTTCATGTCCAAACTTTCAACATCAAATTCACATTAACTTTATAATAAACAAACAGAAACTTAAGGTTATTAAAAAAAAGCCAAAACAGTATTCGGAAGGGTAGAGAAACTCAATGACATTTGGACAAAAGACCATTTTTGGAGTAGCGTTATGTTCACAGCAAACTTGAGGTAGGCAGATTTCCCATATACCCTTCCCTCTACACAGGCAGAGCCCCACCCCATTATCAAAATCCCCTACCAGGGTGGTACATTTGTTACAACTATGAACCTATACATTACTATCTAAATGACATTTCAAATTTGGGTAAATATTTATCTACAACCAATGAATCAAGAAACCAAGTTGATTCTAGTAAAAATTTTTTTTTCCTGATACATGATGAAAAACTTTGAGGCAACATCTTAAATATTGACCAAATAGTACACCTTTGTTGCCATATTAAGTTATAATAAAAGTAACAGATCTATCAACTAGCACAAGTACCTACTGATAAAATGTACTTAGTTCCTTGGCACACTTCTAAATCTTCATGCTTCCTTTTAGATTAAAACCATCACTGATAAGACACAGTGAGAATAAGCCCAGACCTAAAACTATAATTGCTGCTAAGTCACTTCAGTCATGTCTGACTCTGTGTGACCTCATAGACAGCAGCCCACCAGGCTCCTCCGTCCCTGGGATTCTCCAGGCAAGAACACTGGAGTGGGTTGCCATTTCCTTCTCCAATGCAAGAAAGTGAAAGTGAAGCTGCTCAGTTGTGTCCGACCCTCAGCGACCCCATGGACTGCAGCCTTCCAGGCTCCTCCGTCCCTGGGATTTTCCAGGCAAGAGTGGAGTGCCATTGCCTTCTCCGAAAATAATTAGGACTTAACTAATTCAAGATTTGGGCTATTGCAACTGATGTTCATTTAAGGGAAAAAAAAAAAAAGGAGTAAGATTAGCTGAATGAATGATGTAGCTTGCAAGGATTAAGAACAAACAAAATACTAAGGCACTTCAGAAGACTCTATTTTCAACAGACTGATAGAACTGCAAAGCATTCTTAATTTCTTAAATTCGGCATTAGTTCAGCAAAATTAGTGCGGATGATTATTTAAACACATAGTAAAACATGTTCTGTATTCCAATTTTCACTCATTTAGTGGTCTTCCAAACTTGTCTGATAGTAACTTTTAAAGAAACACTTGGGCAATAGGAGATGGTTCACCAGGAAGAGACCATGATCTATGCTTGAGAACAAGATACAAACCTATACTTTAGCATCACTGCAAAACCAAATGACAACAAACCTTTGGGATAGTTGACAACATACACCAGATTCCCCCAGCCAGCATCGGGGGCGTGCAGAATTCCTTCTACCAGGCGGACACCTCTCATACACTGAGACACTGGATTCCGGTAGCGCAGCCCACATGCCCCTGGAAACTGGGCTGTAACCGTGGACAGAAGCACTGTCCCATCGTCTTCCGATGGTATTTCAATGGGCTCGTCATTCTCATCTTCAGTTACCCGAATATATTCAGACATCTTTGTTTCTCTTAAAGGGAAAAGAGATACAAATGACTTAACACTTGAGGTCAAAGTAACTGTTTCCTTATCCCGCTGATTTATACCACTGTTTTGTGACTTTTAGAAAAATTCTCGAGTGTTTGGATTCTTACAGGTGTTGGTTATCCCCGAAAACCGAGGAAGTAAAGGCAAGAATAGTTATTAAAATGTAATGCCTCGCTAGTTCATTAAGTATTTGATGAATACCTACTACACATCAAGTGCTGCCACTGTGAAACTAGTCTCAGAAGGCATACTAGGGGCAAGCGGGGGAGGGGGAAAGCAGGAGAAAGATCGCAAGCAAGTACTTATTTTATTACAATCGTGATAAATACTACTGGAAAGTAGTCTGAGGGTGTTTGGGGAGAACCTACGCTGGTTGAGATGTGTGCGTGTGTACAGGGGTGTCAGAGTGACTTCCCTAAGCACGCGATGCAGAAGCTGAGTCTTGAGGACTGAATAGGAGCAGTGAGCCAGCCGAAGAGAAAAACGGAAAAGCGCCTCCCTGTTCCAGATTGTGGGGTGTCCAGAGGCTCTCCAAACTTGAGCCGCAGGGATAGCGGCGACAGGTCCTTCGCGACGCGGGCCGCCACCTCCCAGAAGCCAGTGCGTGACAACCGAGGGAGGAGTTTCTAAGCGCGGCCGGGGTGGGACCGCTGGGGCATCAGGCCGTAAACTCCGTCCCGATGCAAAAGTACGAAGGCACAAAGCAACGCCCGCGTCGGGAAGCCAGGCCAAACTGCTGCCTCGGCCTGCACGGCTGCGTGGGCCCAATACCCCAGCTCAGGCGCCGGCTGCCACCCCGCGCCAGGCCCTAACGTCGCTCTCATGCTAGTCCGCTCCGGCAGGACCAAGCAGGCCTGGTGCCACGACTCCCTTTCCGGGGCAGCGGCCGCCCCATCGCGGGAGCCGAGGCACACAGGGCGTCTTTAGTGAGAAGCATCTGCAACTCACCCGCTAGGCCGCTGCTAGGAAGCCCGAAAGGGAGGCTGAAGCAGGGAGGAATCCAAGAGCAGCCCAGCTACCACTTCGCTCCCACAAAATGGCGCTAGGGCCGCCTCCTCCCCCCTCCGGCCATAGTCCTCTCCCACCGGCTTCCCGTCCGCAGGTGGGGGGGACGCCGCACAGAGACAACGACCCTATCCCCAGAGAGGCAGAACCCTCCCCTCCCCGCAGTCTGAGCACAGCGAGTAAACGTGAAGGCTATAAGGAGGCCAGTACCTCGGCCAGAAAGCTAAAAATGGAAAAAATGTAGATGGGTAGGCTTTTACCTCCCCCCACGTACCGTAACAGATGGCTTCGTCCGACCAACCGCCGGCCCCGTGTCTCCACCGGAGCTCGCGCACTTTTAAAATGCGCGAGACTAGAGCAGGGGCTGGGCCGGACAGGGCTGGGTGGGGCGGGGCGGTGCTGGGTGGGGCTGGACGGGGCGGGGCGAAGGGCCTTGGGCCATCCTGACCCTCGGGAGCCGGGGAGAGGGCTGTTGAGCCCAAGCCACTTTTAACCTATAAAGCCCAGCCAGGTGCGTCCTCTCTTCTCCCGCAGTCAACTTCCACACCTGGAGAGAATAACTTTGTTCTAAATAATAGCAATCATAGCGCCTACTGTGTACTGCTGCTGCTGCTGCTAAATCGTTGCAGTCGTGTCCGACTCTGTGCGACCCCATAGACAGCAGCCCACCAGGCCTCCCCGTCCCTGGGATTCTCCAGGCAAGAACACTGGAGCGGGTTGCCATTTCCTTCTCCAATGCATGAAAGTGAAAAGTGAAAGTAAAGTCGCTCAGTCGTGTCCGACTCTTAGCGACCCCATGGACTGCAACCTACCGGGCTCCTCCGCCCGTGGGATTTTCCAGGCAAGAGTACTGGAGTGGGTTGCCATTGCCTTCTCTGACTGTGTACTAGGTACTACCTAGTTCATCACGTATTTAATTACCCCAACAGTCTTGTATGGTAGGTGCTATTGATGTTATCCTGATATACAGGTGGGGACGAAACTGAGACACAGAGAGGCTCAGTATCTTGCATAAGTAAGGTCAGATGCTCAGTCGTGTCCAACTCTTTGCCACCCTATGGACTATAGCCCGCCAGGCTCCTCTGTCCATGGGATTTTTCATGTGAGAATACTGGAGTGGGTTGCCATTTCTTCTTCCGGGGAACTCTTCCTGACCCAGGGATTGAACCTACGTCTCCTGCATTGCAGGCGGATTCTTTACCTCTGAACTATTGGGAAACCTCTAAAGTAAGGTTACCCATGTAGTAAATGGTGAATCTGACATCTGACCCATAACTCTAATGCTAATATAGTCCATGTACTGTTGAAGCCTAGATTGGCGAATTTTGAGCATTACTTTGCTAACGTGCTGCTGCTGCTGCTAAGTCGCTTCAGAGTGAGATGAATGCAATTGTGCGGTAGTTTGAACATGCTTCGGCATTGCCTTTCTTTGGGATTGGAATGAAAACTGGCCTTTTCCAGTCCTGTGGCCACTGCTGAGTTTTCCAAATTTGCTGACACATTGAATGCAGAACTTTCACAGCATCTTCTTTTAGGATTTGAAATAGCTCAACTGGAATTCCATCACCTCCACTAGTTTTGTTCCTAGTGATGCTTTCTAAGGCTCACTTGACCTCGCACTGCAGGATGTCTGGCTTGAGGTGAGTGATCACACCATCGTGGTTATCTGGGTCTTGAAGATCTTTATTGTATAGTTCTTTTGTGTATTCTTGCCACCTCTTCTTAATATCTTCTGCTTCTGTTAGGGCCATATCATTTCTGTCCTTTATTGTGTCCATCTTTGCATGAAATATTCCCTTGATATCTCTAATTTTCTTGACAAGATCTCTAGTCTTTTCCATTCTGTTGTTTCTCTCTATCCCTTTGCATTGATCACTGAGAAAGACTTTCTTATCTCTTTGCTATTCTTTGGAACTCTGCATTTAGATGGGTATATCTTTCCTTTTCTCCTTTGCCTTTCACTTCTCTTCTTTTCTCAGCTATTTGTAAGGCCTCCACAGGCAACCGTTTTGCCTTTTTGCATTTCTTTTTCTTGGGGATGGTTTAGATCACTGCCTCCTGTACAATGTTACGAACCTCTGTCCATAATTCATCAGGCACTGTGTCTATCAGATCTAATCCCTTGAATCTGTTTGTCACTTCCACTGTATAATCATAAGGGATTTGATTTAGGTCATACCTGAATGGTCTAGTGTCTTTCCCTACTTTCGTCAAGTCTGAATTTTGCAATAAGGAGTTTATGAGCTGAGCCACAGTCAACTCCCGGTATTGTTTTTGCTGACTATATAGAACTTCTCCATCTTCGGCTGCAAGGAATATAACCAATCTGATTTCAGTATTGACCGTCTGGTGATGTCCATGTGTAGAGTCGTCTCTTGTGTTTTTGAAAGAGGATGTTTGCTATGACCAGTGCGTTCTCTTGACAAAACTCTGTTAGCCTTTGCCCTGCTTCATTTCGTATTCCAAGGCCAAACTTGCTTGTTACTCCAGGTAGCTCTTGGCTTCCTACTTTTGCATTCCAATCCCATATGATGAAAAGGACATCTATTTGGGGTGTTAGTTGTAGAAGGTCCTCTAGGTCATCATAGGACCATTCAACTTTAGCTTCTTCAGCATTACTGGTTGGGGCATAGACTTGGATTACTGTGATATTGAGTGGTTTGCCTTGGAAACGAACAGAGATCATTCTGTCATTTTTGAGATTGCACCCAAGTACTGCATTTTGGACTCTTGTTGACTGTGAGGGCTACTCCATTTCTTCTAAGGGATTCTTGCCCACAGTAGTAGATATAATGGTCATTTGAATTAAATTCATCCATTCCGGTCCATTTTAGTTCACTGATTCCTAAGATGTTAATGTTCATTCTTGCCATCTCCTGTTTGATCACTTCCAATTTACCTTGATTCATGGACCTAACATTCCAAGTTCCTATGCAATATTGTTCTTTACAACATCTGACTTTACTTCCTTCACCAGTCACATCCAAAACTGGGCATTGTTTTTGCTTTGGCTCAGCTTCTTCATTCTTTCTGGAGTTATTTCTCCACTCTTCTCCAGTAGCATATTGGGCACCTACCCAGCTGGGGAGTTCATCTTTCAGTGTCACATCTTTTTTGCCTTTTCATACTGTTCATGGGGTTCTCAAGGCAAGAATACTGAAGTGGCTTGCCATTTCCTTCTCTAGCGGACCACATTTTGTCAGAATTCTCCACCGTGACCTGTCCGTCTTGGGTGGATCTACATGGCATGGCTCATAGTTTCATTGAGTTAGACAAAGCTGTGATCCTTCTGATCAGTTTGGTTAGTTTTCTGTGATTGTGGTTTTCATTCTGTCTGCCCTCTGATGGATAAGGATAAGAGGCTTGTGGAAGCTTCCTGATGGGAGGCACTGTTTGTGGGGAAATTTGGGTCTTGCTGTGATGGGCAAGTAAGTCTTTAATCCAATTTTCTGTTGATGGGTGGGGCTATGTTCCATCCCTGTAGTTTGGCCTGAGGCCAAACTATAGCAAGGGTAATGGTAGCAATGGTAGCAACCTCCTTCAAAAGGATTTATGTCAGCATATTGTTATATTCAGTGCCTTGACCCCAGGGCAGGCCACTGTCAATCCATGCCTCTTCCAGAGTCATGGACACTCACAGACAAGTCTGGTTCAGTCTCTTTGGGGTTCATTGCTCCTTTCTCCTGGATCGTGGTTTGCACAATGTTTTGTCTGTGCCCTCCAAGAGTCTGTTTCTCCAGTCCTGTGGAAGTTCCGTGATCATAGTCCACTGGCCTTCAAAGTCAAATTCCCTGGGGGTTCTCAGTCCCTTTGCCAGATCCCCAGGTTGGGAAATCTGCTGGGGGCCCTAGAATTTTCACAACAGTGCAAGACCATTTTTGGTATAATTGTTCTCCAGTTTGTGCGTCATCTGCTTGGTGGCTCTATAGTGGGGCTAACGGCAACCTCCTCCAAGAGGGCTTATGCCACACGCTGTGCCTCCCAGGTCTGCTGCAGCCAGAGCCCCTGTCCCCACGGCAGGACACTGCTGACCCGTGCCTCCACAGGAGACACTCAAACCACAAAGGCAGGTCTGAATCAGTCTCTTGTGGGGTGCCTGGGTCCTGGTGTGCACAAGGTTTTGTTTGAGTCCTCCAAGCATCTCTGGTGGGTATGGGGTTTGATTCTAAACACAGTTTTGCCTCTTCTACCATCGTGCTGGGGCTTCTCCTTTGCCCTTGGACGTGGGGTATCTTGTTTGGTGGGATCCAACATTCTCCTGTCCATGGTTGTTCAGCAGTTTGTTGCAATTTTGGAGTTCTCGCAGAAGAGCAGTGCACATCCTACTCCACCATCTTGACGGGATGACGGACTGGTTCCAACTTGGGAAAGAAGTACGTCAAGGCTATATATTGTCTTGCCCTGCTTTTTTTAACTGATATGAACAGTACATCATGTGAAATGCCAGGCTGGATGAAGCACAAGCTGGATTTAAGATTGCCAGGAGAAATATCTGTAACCTCAGGTATGAAGGTGACACCACCCTTATGGCAGAAAGCAAAGAGGAAATAAAGAGTTTCTTGATGAAAGTGAAAGAGGAGAGCAAAAAAGCTGGCTTGAAGCTCAACATTCAGAAAAGTAAGATCATGGCATCTGGGCCCATCACTTCATGGCAAATAGATGGGGAAACAATGGAAAGAGTGACAGACTTTATTTTCTTGGGCTCCAAAATCACTGTGGATGGTGACTGCAGCCATGAAATTAGAAGGTGCTTATTCCTTGGAAGTCTTTTCCAGTGAGTCAACTCATCGCATGAGGTGGCCAAAGTATTGGAGTTTCAGCTTTAGCATCAGTCCTTCCAATGAACACCCAGGATTGATCTCCTTTAGAATGGACTGGTCGGATCTCCTTGCAATACAAGGGACTCTCAAGAGTCTTCTCCAACACCACAGTTCAAAAGCATCAATTCTTCGGTGATCAGCTTTCTTCACAGTCCAACTCTCACATCCATACATGACCACTGGAAAAACCATAGCCTTGACCAGACGGACCTTGGTTGGCAAAGTAATGTCTCTGCTTTTTAATATACTATCAAGGTTGGCCATAACTTTCCTTCCAGGGGGCGGGAGGAGAAGGGGACGACAGAAAATGAGATGGCTGGATGGCATCGCCGACTCTGTGGACATGAGTTTGAGTGAACTCCAGGAGTTGGTGATGGACAGGGAGGCCTGACGTGCTGTGATTCATGGGGTCGCGAAGAGTCGGACATGACTGAGCGACTGAACTGAACTGAACTGATTCCTTGGAAGGAAAGCTATGACTGACCTAGACAGCATATTAAAAAGCAGAGACATTACTTTGCCGACAAAGGTCCATCTAGTCAAAACTATGGTTTTTCCAGTGGTCATATATGGATATGAGAGTTGGACCATGAAGAAAGCTGATTGCTGAAGAATTGATGGTTTTGAACTGTGGTGTTGGAGAAGACTCTTGAGAGTCCCTTGGACTGCTAGAAGATCAAACCAGTCCATCCTAAAGGAAATCAGTCCTGAATATTCATTGGAAGCACTCTCATGCTGAAGCTCCAATACTTTGGCCACCTGATGCTAAGAATTGACTCATTGGAAAAGACCATGATGCTGGGAAAGATTGAAGACATGAGGAGAAGGGGATGACAGAGGATAAGAATGTTGGATGGCATCACTGACTCAATGGACTTGAGTTTGAGCAAGCTCCGGGAGTTGGTGATGGACAGAGAAACCTGGCCTGCTGCAGTCCATGTGATCGCAAAGAGTTGGACACAACAGAGTGACTGAACTGAACTAAACTTTACATGTTCCAGCTATGTTTAATAACAATAGTCTGTTTCATGTATCAATATTTTTTTAGCATAGCTTTTATTTTTTTTTTTTTTTGCATTTACATGTATCCATTCTCCCCAAACCCCTCTCCCATCCAGGCTGGCATTGAGCATTGAGCAGAGTTCCATGAGCTATACGATAGGTCTTTGTTGGTTATCCATTTTAAATACGTAGTGTGTACATGACCTTCCCAGAGTCCCTAACTATCCCTTCCTCCTGGCAACCATAAGTTCATTTCCTAAGTCTGTGAGTCTTTCTGTTTTTAAGTTGTTGTTGTTCAGTTGCTAAGTCATGTCCGACTCTTTGGGACCCCATGGACTGCGGCATGTCAGGCTTCCCTGTCCTTCACCATCTCCCAGAATGTGCTTAAACTCATGTCCATTGGAGCCATCCAACTATCTTATCCTCTGTCATCTCGTTCTCCTTCCCTCAATCTTTCCCAGCATCAGGGTCTTTTCTAATAAGTTGGCTGTTCGCATCAGCTGGCCAAAGTATTGGAGCTTCAGCTTCAGCATCAGTCCTTCCAATGAATATTCAGTACTGATATCCTTTGGGATTGACTGGTTTGATCTCCTTGCTATCAAAGGGCCTCTCAAGAGTCTTCTTCAGCACCACAGTTGGAAAGCATCAGTTCTTTGGCATTCAGCCTTCTGTTATGGTCCAACTCTTATATCTATACTTGACTACTGGGAAAATCATAGCTTTGACTATCTGGACCTTTGTCAGCAAAGTGATGCCTCTGCTTTTTAATATGCTGTCTAGGTTTGTCATAGCTTTTCTTTTTTGTTAGTAAGTTTATTTATATCATTTCTTTTTAGATTTCACGTATAAGGATGTTATATTTAAGATATATATTTTGTTTCACATTTATAATATCAATATGTATTTTCAGTTCCAGTTCCACTGATGATATGTCTTAGTTTAATTGGCAATACACTTAATTTCCTAGTGTACCATCGTATTAGAGTCAATGAAATGCAGTACTAGCAGAGCACTCTGTAATTATGTGTTGACGAATCTAACCCTCGGAATAACCGTACAGAGTAGCTGCTGTTGTTATTGTTCCTGTTTTATAGGTGAGGAAGCTGAAGCATAGAGGTTCACAGGGCAGGAACACGGTGGAGTTGGGATTTGAACCCAGGCAGCCTGGCTCTGGAGTATGGATGCCTCCTGCTTTTTAAGGCCTCCTAGGGAAGAAATCCCATGGGCGGAGGAGCCTGGTAGGCTGCAGTCCATGGGGTCGCTAAGAGTCAGACACGACTGAGCGACTTCACTTTCACTTTCATGCACTGGAGAAGGAAATGGCACCCCACTCCAGCGTTCTTGCCTGGAGAATCCCAGGGACGGAGGAGCCTGGGGGGCTGCTGTCTCTGGGGTCACACAGAGTCGGACACAACTGATGACTTAACAGGAGCAGGGAAGAAATATTGTCCTGCACATCCATCTCTGATATGTGCTGTTGATATTGACCAGATTATACCTGAACCAACTTGGAGAGGTGTGAGTGCTTTTGAATTGTGGTGCTGGAGAAGACTCTTAAAAGTCCCTTGGACTGCAAGGAGATCAAACTAGTCAATCCTAAAGGTAATCAACCCTAAATGTTCATTGGAAGGACTGATGCTGAAGCTGAAGTTCCAATACTTGGGCCACCTGATGCACAGAGCTGACTCATTGGAAAAGACTCTGATACTGGGAAAGATTGAGGGCAGAGGAGAAGGGGGTGACAGAGGATGAGATGGTTGGATGGCATCACTGACTCAATGGACATGAATCTGAGCAAACTCCAGGGGATAGTGGAGGACAGAGGAGCCTTGCATGCTGCAGTTCATGGGATTGCAAAGAGTCAGACATGCTTAGCGACTGAACAACAACGAAACTTGGAGAGATAGGAAGGAAGGAGTGGAGACAGTAAGAATGAGTGACTTTACCCGCCCCACCCCCGCCAGGGATAGCTCTGCAAACAGGGGACAAAACTGGACAGAAGGCCCCTGATGGTCACTAAGGTTTCCAAACACCGAATAAAGCACAGAAGCCTCATCATCACAATCCACTGAGTCATTCTGGGGGAGTAGCCAGTTTTCTAATGAAATTTATTCTGACTGTGCTAGGTCTCTGGTGCTGTGCACAGGCTTTTCCCTAGTTGTGGCTGGCAGGGGCCACTCTCTAGTTGTGTTGTGTGGGGGCGTCTTACTGTGGTGGCTCCTCTTGTTGTGGAGCACAGGCTCTAGATTTCAGGCTTAGTAGTTGTGGTACATGGGTTTTGTTGCCCTGTGGCCTGTGGCATCTTCCTGGACCAGTGATTGAACCCATGTCCCCTGCATTGGCAGGCAGATTCTTAATCACTAGACTATCAGGGAAGCCCAAGAAGTCAGTTTTACTGCCTCCATTTTGTGTTTTTTTTGATGGGATCTTAGTTCCTAAACCAGGAATTGAATCCATTTCCCCTGCAGTGGGAGCTCAGAGCCATAACCACTGGATTGCTGGGGAATTCCCACTTCCCTCATTTTGCAGCAGAAGGAACTGAAGCCCAGAGGCTGTATGAGTTGTGTGAGAACGTCACCCGACCCCTAAGTCACTGTCAGGGTTTGTCAGATCCTGAAGCTGTGCTCCGTCCGTCTCCCTGGCCCACTCTCTCTGGCAAGATTGAGGCTGAGACACGGGGTACAGGCGGCTCCTCCGGGCCTGGGCTGCTTGCTGCAAGCGGGCAGAGCTGAGTGTGCAGAAACGGGAGAAGTTCACAGAGGGACAAAACCACAACGGCTGTCCCTTTCCCCAGAAGTTTTCAGGCCAGCTGGGAAGACCAGCAAACACAATCTTGAGGAAGGTAAATAACTCCTTGAGGAAGAGAATTGATAAGGCCAGAGGGAGGCAGTCCTCCCACTCCTAGCCAAGTTCATCTCTGAGTTTCAGCCTGAAACAGCACTTTTGAAACAGGTCAAAAATTCTGCTTGTTTACACCTGAAGCTAACACAACATTGTGAGTCAACTATACTTCAATTAAAAAAAAAGTTCTACTGGTGGGTGGGAGGGGTTGGGGCATTGGGATTGACACATTTACACTATTGATACTTATGTTAAAAATAGATAACTAATGAGAACCTACTGTGTAGCACAGGGAATTCTACTTAATACACTGTGGTGACCTGAATGGTAAAGAAGTCCAAAAGGGAAGGGATATATGTACAGGTATGAAAAAAAGTGAGTGTTAGTTTCTCAGTCATGTCCAACTTGTTGTGACTTCATGGATTGTATATGCACAGCTGATTCATTTTGCTGAACAGTAGAAACTAACACAATATTGTTAAAGCAACTATATTGTTTAGTTGCTAAGTCATGTCTTATTTTTTTGTGACCACATGGACTGCAGGCCACCAGGCTTCTCTGTCCATGAGATTTCCCAGGCAAGAATACTGGAGTGGGTTGCCATTTCCTACTCCCGGGGTTCTTCCTGACCTGGGGATCAAACTCCAGTCTCCTGCATCTCCTGCATTGGCAGGTCAATTCTTTACCATTGAGCCACCAGAGAAGCCCTAAGGCAACGATATTTTTAAAAAAAAAAATTTTTTTTTAAAAGGGAAAAAAAGTTCTACTTATTTGAAATGTGCTTTATAAATTATCTTGGTTTGTTTGCTTGTGTGTTCATATCCCTTACACATTAAGCCCAAAGATTGTTAGATGGCCCAAAAGTATCTGTTCTTACCCATATCCTATCTTCTGAGTATTTATTTATTAAATGCTTTCTGAAAATAATGGATCAGAAAAGATTTTCTGAGCTCTTATGCCTTATGCTCTTCTGCCTTTAGCACTGTGCTAAAACTATAGTGTAAAAACACATAACCCAGTCATGGCCTGGATGAAGTGGTCTAATCCAGGCGGGGGTGGCAACAGAATAATTGGAAAACATTCCAAGAGTGTAAAGCATGTGGGTGCCAGTGCTGGGCAGATGCTGAGGGCTTGAGGAGTTCCACAGTAGCTTTTCTGGGAGGCTGGCTTCCAGCATAAGGATGAGGCAGTTCAGCTGGAAAGAAAGGATAACTGGCTGAGAACCAGAATGTCTGGGAATAGACTTCAGTTTGCAGCTCAGTCGCTTGGCCATGAATGCCTCCTTATCTTGGAGTCCCAACCCTGCCAGTTCCATGAAGTCAACAAGTATTCCTGAAAACTAAAAGAAATGCCAACATAATAAACGGTGTTTAAATAAAGGTAACTTATTTGATCAAGATTTAAATGTTTTCTTAATCCCTATATTTTTAGGAATTGCCTCCCCAACTGGTCCAGGTCTAACTTGGATTTTTCTAAAATTTTTTTTCTCTGAAATAATTTAAAATTTAGGATAGAGTTACAAGAATAGTAGAAAGAACTCCTGTGTACACTTTATCCAGATTCAGCAACTGATAAAATTTTGTCACATTTGCTTTATCACTCCCTCTCTCTCTCTCTAGATATATAAAATAATAATAATAATATGTATAACTCAGTATTGTGCTATTATCAAATTCAGGAATTTTCTCATTAATATAATAATTTTTGGCATGAATGCCATAGAGGCAGTGTGGTGTACTTTTTGTCCTGCTATTCTCCACTGTAAATACCATCAGCATAAAAATACCATTTCCCCCCTTTTGAAACTAATAAAAGTGAAAGTGTTAGTTGCTCAGTCATGTCTGATTCTTTGTGACCCCATGAACCTCCACGGACGATAGCCCATTCGGCTCCTCTGTCCATGGAATTCTTCTCTGGGCAAGAATACTGGAGTGGGGAGCCATTCCCTTCTCCAGGGCATCTTTTTAACCCTGGAACTGAACCTGGTCTCCCACATTGCAGGCAGATTCTTTATTGTCTGAGCCACCAGGGAAGCCCCTAATAAATAAATATAATAAGTAATCTAATAATTAGGTAGATACGCTGAGATGATTCCAAATACCCTGTCTGATTGGTTGAATAGGAGGATGGGGAACCACAAATACGGAGGAACATATTATAAATTATACTTCGATTGTCAAATTTTTGGAGGGTCAATATCCCTAACCCCTGCATTGTTCAAGGATCAACTGGATTCATGATACATTCTGGAGTCACCTGATTCGTTCCTCATGACATTCCTTAGCGCATTCCTCTCTCCTCTGTTTTTCCTGCACCATGGTGTAAAGTCATGATCAAATTCAGGTTAGATAATGGCCAGATTGCTTTGTGGGTACAGCCAAGTATGTCCTATTACACCCGTCAGGAACACAATGTCTGATTGTCTTACTTTCAACGATGCTAAATTTGGACTCCTTAGTTAAGATTGTGACCGCTGGATCCCTCGACAGAAAAGGTATGCTTTCCCTCTGCAATTTGCAAGTGATCCCTGGATGATACTTAGGCATAAGGCAAATATCCCATTTCCCTACAACCTTTTACTTAATGTTTTTAACATCCACTGACGATCTTTGCCTGATTCAGTTACTTCACCAGGGGTTGCAGAATGGCAAAATTTTAAATATATAATTTATTCTACATTGTTTTCTAAAGAAGAACTTTTCTTCATTACTGCAATTCCCCCTAAATGCTTAACTTGTTGTCAATTGTCAGAATAGTTTGGCCTAATAGTCCTCTCCTGTAGATAGTCATTACCCACAATGCAGGAGACCTTGGTTCGATTCCTGGGTTGGGAAGATCCTTTGGAGAAGGAAATGGCAACCCACACCAGTATTCTTGCCTGGAGAATCCCGTGGACAGAGGAACCTGGTGGGTTACAGTTCATGGGGTCGCAAGAGTCAGACACGACTTAGCAACTAAACCACCAATAGTCATCTGCAATGGTAACTAATTTTTTTTTTTTTTGTAGTTACCATGAACTCTTGGATTTTATTTATTCAATGTTTTGCAATAATTATAGTCATTAGTGTTTTTAATGATCAAATTGTCCTAATTATGGCCTGGGGAAGCCCTTTAAACTGGCTTTTGGTCCTTTTGATGTGTTCCCATTACTCTTTGAGTACATTCTTGTTTTCTGGCATAACAAAGTGTTCCAGGCTCACCTTATACTTTCCCTGTGCCAAGCCTGGAATCAGCCATTCCTCTAAAGAGCCCTGGCTCCTTTCAGTCAGAAGAGACATTTAGAAACTAGAAGCCGGGCATTAGGTGTACTCATTACTGCTTTGGTTGCCAGAAGCATTTTTGAAAGATAATATAATACCAAGGCAAGCTGTTTTTCTTTCATCATGACTTACTTTCCTTTTCATTTAAATATCTTCTTAGAACCTGCCAGAATTAAGATCTGCCTCCCCTATTTGGCCTAGGTCTTAGATTAAAACAATTTTTTTTTAAGTTATTTATTTGTTTTTGGCTGTGCTGGGTCTTCACTGCTGTGTAGGCTTTTTCTCTGCTTGCGGTGCTCAGGCTTCTGGTTGCGGTGGCTTCTGTTGGGTGGAGTGCAGGTTCCAGGGTGCATGAGCTTAGTTGCTCCATGGCATGTGGGATCTTCCAGATCAGGGATGGAACTCATGCCAATGCAGGGGTGCCAATGTCTCCTTCACTGGCAGGTGAATTCTTAACCACCGAGCCACCAAGGAAGCCCTAAAATGCTTTTTGTTAAAAGCCAATTAGTGCCAAAATATCAGTAATGAAGCCTGCAGTCCCATGTTCTCTTCAATCCCCTCCTACCCTTTCGAAGTAACCATTCTTTTAGTTGCTTCTTACAGATTTCCTTCTTTTTAAATAATAAAGCTGTTATATAATATTTTGATTCACCTATCTTAGAGATCATCTGTTGATTTCCTGTTACGATCAGCGAGGATTTTTAAAATATATTTCTCTCTCTTTTTTCCTTTTTGTTTATTTATTTGCCTGTGTCAGGTCTTAGTTGAGGTGCGTCGCCTCTCCAGTCGTGATGCTCAAGACCTCATTGCCCCATGGCCCCTGGGATCCTAGTTCTCCAACCAGAGATTGAGTGTCCCCCTGCACTGGCATGGGGATTCTGAACTGCTAGACCACCAGGGAAGTCTTAATTGGTGAGGATTTTTAACTCATATGCTCCATTATCATTTCCTCCATTTTTAAAATATAGTTATATCACAAATTTTAGTTAAATGCACATATAATATTTTCTTTATTGTGACTACATAAATTTTATTCAATACTGAGCCAAGAAGTTGCTTTTCCTGGGCAACTTTTTTTTTTTTAGTTATTAATTGCCTTGTTTTTTCACTTGTTTTGTTCTCTTTGAACATCTACATCTCCCTATACCTTCCAAAAGGTATAGGAAGTTCTTAAGGTTTTCCTTATAGTCAAATCTGTCAGATAATTATCACTTTCATTTTTAGATTTTTTGGAGTCTTCAAACCTTATTTCTCAGTTGCTTTCTGGGAGTTGTATCAGCTGTCATCCTGGGACTTCGTTACAATGGCTTTATTCCACTTTCAAACTTTACTGATAGTCTGGTTGAATACAGAATAACAGGTTGAAAATTATTTTTTCTCAGCCCTTTGAAGATATTTTTTTCCACTGCACTCTAGCTTCTCTTGTTGTTTTGAGAAGGCCGTTGTATTCTTGGTCATTCAAGTAATCTGCATTTTCTCTAACATCTTTCATAATCCTCTTACCACTTGTATTCTGAAATTGAAGATGGTGACTTACTTTGTCTTCCTGGAGATCTTGTTTTTCATTCATTGTTCTGGACATAAGGTAATTGCTTCTTTCCAGATTCTCCTTCAATTCTGGAAAAGTTTGTTACATTTTTACTCTGATAATTTCTTCCCCATGGTTTTCTTGGTTCTCTCTTTCTAAAATTCTTTAGTTAGCTACCGAACCTCCATTACACATCATCTAAAAAATCTTTTCTTCTTGTGTTTTTCAAATTTTTCTTTTTGTTCTACTTTCTGTAAAATTTCTCCATCAACTTTACCTTCAATCTTTCTATTGAATTTTTTTTAGCAACTATATTTTTATTTTTCAAAAAATCATTCCTATTCCCTTATTATCTCCTTGATTATAGCCATGATTCTTGTTTCATGCAGGCACTATTTTTTTTATTTAACTCTCTGAAGCTATTAATGATAATTTCTCTGATGTTTTCTCACACACAACATTATGTCTGTTTCATCAGAATAATTACTTTCTGTTTGTTTGTTTTGGTCTTGTCTCTCATGTTAGATGTTTCCTCCACTGATTCCTTGCTCAAAGCCCACAGCCCAGCTCCTTGGACCTTTTGGAGTGTGTCACATGGATTATTGTTCTGACTCCTTTCTTAATTTCCCCTGGGGGCAGAAATTGTGGGTCCAGAGTGGTAACATGCTAACATACCTGAGCACTTGTGTGCTAGGCTATGTTTTGAGTAATTTAATTTTTACCTCAACCCGATGAGGTAAGCACTACTGTTATCAGCGTTGCCCAGCTGAGGAAACTGAGGTCCAGAATGCACACAGGACTCGGTCAAGGTCACACAGCCAGTATGTGGCAAAACTGGGATTCTTGACTCTAGAGCCTGTTCTCTCAATCACCTCTTTGTTGCTCTTATTTAGTCACTAAGTGGTCTCAACTCTTGGCAACCCCATGAACTGTAGTCCGCCAGGCTCCTCTGTCCATGGAATTTCCTAGGCAAGAACACTGGAGTGGGTTGCCATTTCCTTCTCCAGGGGTTCTTCCCCACCCAGGGATCGAACCCTCGTCTCCTGCACTGCAGGCAGATTCTTTACCATCTGAGCCACCAGGGAAGCCCTAATCACCTGTGCTCAATCACCTTATTTGTACCTCTGGGGCATACGATTCTCTCTGTTCTTTATGGAAAACAGCCATAACAGTATAATGTTCATTGACCAGACACTGTGCCAAGCCTTTCCTGTATGGATTCATGCAGTCCTCACAGCAGCCCTAAGAAGAAGGTCCCATATTTAGTTCCATTTTCCAAAGAACCTTTGAGAAGTTAAACTTGCTCAAAGTCACCAGATAGTGGGGGCAGCCTCAGAATTTCAAATCGAGGCTCTCTGGCTCCAGAGCCCTGATTTTCTTTTCTTCTTTTTTTCCTTTTTTCTTGCCTCAGAAGTGGAGTTGCATTTGTCACCCAACTCAGTTCATGATTAAATGTCATCTTTCTCAGTCTGGGTGAAGTTTTTCTTATTTCATTATTTTTCTCATTTATTCTCAATCCCTATTTCCTCCTAAGTGTCTCCTCAACCCTCAGTCAGGCGTTTGTGTGTCGACTCTGAGACTGCCTGGACAGTAGGCCGCCAGGCTCCTCTGTCCATGGGATTCTCCAGGCAAGAATACTGGAGTGGGTTGCCATTTCCTTCTCCAGGGGATCTTCCTTACCTAGGGATCGAACCCAGGTCTGCTGCACAGCAGGCAGAGTCTTTACCATCTGGGCTACCAGGGAAGCCCTCTCGGGTGTTTCAGTTCAGTTCAGTCGCTCAGTCGTGTCCGACTCTTTGCAACCCCATGAATCACAGCACGCCAGGCCTCCCTGTCCATCACCAACTCCCGGAGTTCACTCAAACTCATGTCCATCGAGTCAGTGATGCCATCCAGCCATCTCATTCTCTGTTGGCCCCTTCTCCTCCCGCCCCCAATCCCTCCCAGCATCAGAGTCTTTTCCAGTGAGTCAACTCTTCGCATGAGGTGGCCAAAGTATTGGAGTTTCAGCTTTAGCATCAGTCCTTCCAATGAACACCCAGGATTGATCTCCTTTAGAATGGACTGGTTGAATCTCCTTGCAGTCCAAGGGACTCTCAAGAGTCTTCTCCAGCACCACAGTTCAAAAGCATCAATTCTTCGGCAATCAGCTTTCTTCACAGTCCAACTCTCACATCCATACATGACCACTGGAAAAACCATAACCTTGACTAGATGGACCTTGGTTGGCAAAGTAATGTCTCTGCTTTTTAATATACTATCTAGGTTGGTCATAACTTTCCTTCCAAGGAGTAAGTGTCTTTTAAATTCATGGCTGCAATCAGCATCTGCAGTGATTTTGGAGCCCCCCAAAATAAAGTCTGACACTGTTTCCACTGTTTCCCCCTCTATTTCCCATGAAGTGATGGGACCAGATGCCATGATCTTCGTTTTCTGAATGTTGAACTTCAAGCCAACCTTTTCACTCTCCTCTTTCACTTTCATCAAGAGGCTTTTGAGTTCCTCTTCACTTTCTGCCATAAGGGTGGTGTCATCTGCATATCTGAGGTTACTGATATTTCTCCCAGCAATCTTGATTCCAGCCTGTGCTTCTTCCAGCCCAGCGTTCCTCATGATGTACTCTGCAGATAAGTTAAATAAGCAGGGTGAAAATATACAACCTTGACGTACTCCTTTTCCTATTTGAAACCAGTCTGTTGTTCCATGTCCAGGTCTAACTGTTGCTTCCTGACCTGCATACAGGTTTCTCAAGAGGCGGGTCAGGTGGTCTGGTATTCCCATCTCTTCCGGAATTTTCCACAGTTTATTGTGATCCCCACAGTCAAAGGCTTCGGCATAATCCTTAAATCTGCATGTGCCCTTGTAAGACAGTCATGGTTGTTGATGGTAAGTGCACTCAACTAAAAATAGACATTTCTGCAGCACCTACCATGGGGCCAGGTGTTCTTCCAGACTGATAGGCAACAAACTACAGCCTTTGGGCCAGACCCAGCCCGTTGTATTTGAATTGCCAGTTTGTATACGACCCACGAGCTGAAAGTGTTTTCACATATTCAAATGATTGGAAAAAATCCAAAGAAGGATAAAATTTTCTGATACATGAAAATTATTATGACCCTCAAACTTCAACGTCCATCAGGAAGTTTTAGCGGTACCTGGCCTCACACCTTAATGTCTGTGTTGTCTCTGTTTTCAGGCTTCATCAATAGGTCACGTGGCACAAGGCCTAAAATACCTATTATCTGGTCATTTATGAGGAAAAAAGTTGCCAACCTCTTTTCTAGATGTTGGGGGATACGTGAATGAATGTCTGTTTTTTTGAAGAATTATTGTTCTTGCTTAATTTTTTATTTTTTTAGATAGGAAGAGACTAGGTGCTTATCAAACCGTCTCATTGTGGTTTCTCTTTTGTCTCTGGACATGGGGTATCTTTTTTTGGTAGGTTCCAGTGTCCTCCTGTTGATGGTTGTTCTGAATGTCTGTTTGTAATTTATGTAACAAGAATGATGGTTTAACTGGGGAGGGTGCATATAATTCATCATTTGATCTGTGACTTTTGAGAGTGAGATATGGGCTATTATTTACTGGGACAACCTGGGGTAAACTAGTCTTTCTCTGGAAATCTCAGATGTATGGTCATTTCTCTGTAACCCCCATCCTATCCAAGATTACCAGCTTTGTTGGTTGTGTTTTTGGAATTCATCCATGTTGTTGACACACATCTAGAACAGGGCTCAGCAAATGATGGCTCATGGGCAAAATCTGGGCCCCAGCAGTTTTTTTTTTAACATTTTAAAAACTTTTTATTTTGTATTGGGGTATGGCTGATTAACAATATTGTAATAGTTTCAGGTGGACAGCGAAGGGACTCAGCCATACATATACATGTATCCATTCCACCCAAACTCCCCTCCCATCCAGGCTGCCACACAACACTGAGCAGTTTCCTGTGTTAAACAGTAGGTCCTTGTTGGTTATCCATTTCAAATACAGCAGTGTGTACATGTGCATCCCCAGCTCTCTAACTATCCGTTCACCCCATCCTTCCCACTGGCAGCCATAAGTTCATTCTCTAAGAGTGTGGATCTCTTTCTGTTCTGTGAGTAAGTCCATTTGTATCATTTCTTTTTAGATCCCACATATGAGGGTTTTCAAACAATATTTCTCCTTCTCTGTCTTGCTTCACTCAGTAAGACAATCTCTAGGTCCATCCATGTTGCTGTAAATGGCATTATTTCATTCTTTTTAATGGCTGAGGAGTATTCCATTGTGCATATGTACCATTCCTCTGTCAATGGACATTTAGGCTGCTTTCATATCTTGTCAGTTGTAAACAGTGCTGCAGTGAACATTGGGCTACATGTACACTTTTGGATCACGTTTTTCTCTGGATACATGCCCAGGAGGAATTGCAGGGTCATGTAGTAGCTTTATTTTTAGGTTTTTAAGGTACCTTCATGCTATTCCCCATAGCGGGCTGTACCAATTTACATTCCCCCCAAGAGTGTAAGTGTTGGATCCGCAGTGTAGGGTGCACACCTTCTCCAGCATTTATTGTTTGTGGATTTTTTGATGATAGCCATTCTAGATGTTGTGAGGTGATATATCATTGTAGTTTTGATTTGCATTTCTCTATGCAAGGAGATTCAACCAGTCCATTCTAAAGGAGATCAATCCTGGGTGTTCATTGGAAGGACTGATGCTAAAGCTGAAACTCCAATACTTTGGCCACCTCATGCAATGAGTTGACTCACTGGAAAAGACTCTGATGCTGGGAGGGATTGGGGGTGGGAGGAAAAGGGGCCAACAGAGAATGAGATGGCTGGATGGCATCACCGACTCAATGGACGTGAGTTTGAGTGAACTCCGGGAGTTGGTGATGGACAGGAAGGCCTGGCGTGCTGTGATTCATGGGGTTGCAAAGAGTCGGACACGACTGAGCGACTGAACTGAACTGAATGATTAATGATGTTAAACATCTTTTCATGTGCCTCATGGCCATATTTATGTCTTCTTTGGAGAAATGTCTATTTAGGTTCTCTGCCCATTTGTTGATTGGTTTGTTTGTTTTGATGCTGTTAAGCATCATGAACTGTTTGTAAATTTGGGGGACTAATCCCTTGTTGGTGACGTTGTTTGCAAATATTTTCTCCCAATCTGTGGAGTGGTGTTTTGTTTATTGTTTCCTTTGTTGGGCAAGATCTTTTGAATTTAAGTAGATCCCATTTGTTTATTTTAGTTTTTATTTCCGTTATTCTGGGAGACGGATCAAAAGATATTGCTACGATTTATGTCAGAGAGTGTTTTGCCTATGTTTTCCTCCAGAGTTTTGCAGTGTCCAGTCTCACATTTCCCAGTCGTTTTTGAGCAGCCTGCAAGCTGAGATTTTTAAATGACTTGGTGGTGGTGGGGAAACTCAAAAGAAAATTAATATTTTGAGACACATAAATATTATACGAAATTCAAATTTGAGAGTTCATGAATAGTTCTGTTGGAACAGCCTTGCATATCATCTAAGGCGGTGACAGATCCTGTGGCCTGAAAAGCCTACAAGATTTATTATCTGACCTTTTACAGGAAGGTTTGCCAAGCCCTGCTCTGGATGATCACTTTTTATTTTAAGTCTTTATTGAATTTGTTACAATAGTGCTTCTGTTTTGATTTGGCTTTCTGGTTGCAAAGCATGTGGGATCTTAGCTCCCCTACCAGGGATCCACAGCCACCACAGCCCCTGCATTGGAAGGCAAAGTCTTACCCAATGGGCCATCATGGAAGTCCCTGGATGATCGCTTCTAACTGCTGCAGCATCTTCTATCGTGTGGCTTTCCCACACTGACTCACTTGTTCCCTGGATTGTCCCCTGGTTTGTCCCCCTTTGTGAACCAGAGAAGGAACTCTTGAGATACATCTAAGTGAGACAACTGGCTCACGGAATGGCCAGACACTTAATTTTCCTTCCGTGTTGCCCCAGTTTTCAAGATTTTCAATTTTTTGATGTTCCATCAAGTGGTGCTGAGGTGTCACCTTCTCCCCATACAATTTGCAAATGCATTCATTTATTCAACAAATATTAACTGAGTTAGTGTTAGTTTCTCAGTTGTGTCCGACTCTTTTCAACCCCTTGGACTATAGCCCACCAGGCTCCTCTGTCCATGGAATTCGGGAATACTGGAGTGGGTTGCTATGCCCTTTTCCAGGGGATCTTCTAGGCACTAGGATACAGCCAATGACAAGAGAAAAGGCCTTGCCTTCTGGGAACTCAGGCTTGCCTATGCTGTTTTCAGAGCCCTTACTTGGCATAGGTGCCCTTCCCAGCACTGGGTGTCATTAGCTGTGGAAATAGTCACAGCAGTTCTTTGAAGTAGATAAAATCACCTTTGCAGATAAGGAAACCAGCTCAGGAGTGCCCAGGTGGGTGTGCCTTCCCCAGACTGGTTGTGGCACCTGGGCTCAGAGCTCTTTGCCTTCTGCCTCTCTGAACAGTTTTGCCAACATTCCTCCTCTCTCATTTCCACCTCCATAACTTTTGCTATTCTGATGAGTGTAAACCCTCTGTCGTAATGTTGTTTTAATTTGCACGTCTCTGGAATCTAGTGAATTTGAATATTCCTAGAATCTGGGCTCTTAGCTGTTAATTTGCTTCTTGAAATAAAACTATGGTAAGTCCCCTGCTTATGAAGGAGTTCTGTTCCGAGAGCACATTCGTTAAGTCCAATTTGTTCATAAGTCCAACAAATTTAGCCTAGGTACCTTATTAACATAATTGGTAATATAGTACCATACTGTAATAGGTTTATAATACTTTTCAGACAAATAATACATGCATAAAAAACAAACACAAAAAATAAAACACTTTTAATCTTACAGCACAGTATGCAGAGTACATCATGTGAAATGCCAGGCTGGATGAAGCACAAGCTGGAATCAAGATTGCTGCAAGAAATATCAATAACCTCAGATATGCAGATGACACCACCTTTATGGCAGAAAGTGAAGAGAAATGAAAGAACCTCTTGATGAAGGTGAAAGAGGAGAGTGAAAAGGTTGGCTTAAAACTCAACATTCAAAAAATTAAGATCATGGCATCTGATCCCATCACTTCATGGCAAATAGCTGGGGAAACAATGGCACACTTTATTTTCTTGGGCTCCAAAACCACTGCAGATGGTGACTGCAGCCATGAAATTAAAAGACACTTGCTCCTTGGAAGAAAAGCTATGACCAACCTAGACGGCATATTAAAAAGCAGAGACATTACTTTGCTGACAAAGGTCCATGTAGTCAAAGCTATGGTTTTTCCAGTAGTCATGCATGGATGTGAGAGTTGGACCATAAAGAAAGTTGAGGACCAAAGAATTGATGTTTTTGAATTGTGGTTTTGGGAGAAGACTCTTGAGAGTCCCTTGGACTGCAAGGAGATCAAACCAGTCAATCCTAAAGGAAATAAAGCCTGAACAATCTTTGGAAGGACTTATGCTGAAGCTGAAGCTCCAATACTTTGGCCACCTGATGCGAAGAACCAACTCATTAGGAAAGACCCTGATGCTGGGAAAGACTGAAGACAGGAGAAGAAGGGGATGACAGAGGATGAAATAGCTGGATGACATCACCAACTCAATGGACATGAGTTTGAGCAAGGTCTGGGAGATAGTGAAAGACAGGGAAGCCTGGCAGGCTGCAGTCCATGGGGTCATAAAGAGTCTGACATGACTGAGCAACTGAACAACACCCGTACAACAGCTGGCATACAGAACCTGGCAGAGAGGCACATTTGCATCTTTTAAAGTTTGCAACTTGAAGGTTTTCATGTAGGTTACTTACTGTACTTTATCTCCTACACAAGGTGAAAAAAAGTGTAACCAAGAAATTCACAGACATTTATATGCCTTCCTCCCTTGTTGCAACTGCAGGCTTGTGTCTTAGAAAGACAATTCCCAGATCTTGGCATGATGCGCTTCATGCGAACCACCTGGAGTCAAAGTTCAAGTCACTTACCAGCTGTGTGACTCTTAAAAATTACTGACCACTCTGGGCTTCTCTTTCCTCTTCTGTAAAATGAGGGGCAGTAGTTGCCCCTGCTACCTATGATTGTTGGAGAATTAACATGCTTGGCACACAGAAAGTGCCAATCAATAATAGCTACTTATTATTTATTTTTTAAATTAGTTTTTATCAGAGTATAGTTGATCTACAATGTTGTGTTAGTTTCTGCTGTATAGCAGTGGATCAATTGTATATATACTTGTATCCACTCTTTTTTAGAATCTTTTTCCATATAGGTCATTATAGGGCATAAAGTAGAAATCCCTCTGCTGTACAGTAGGTCCTTATTACTTATCTATTTATATACAGTAGTGTGTTAGTGTGTATCAGTTCAGTTCAGTCGCTCAGTTGTGTCCAACTCTTTGCAACCCCATGAATCACAGCACGCCAGGCCTTGCTGTCCATCACCAACTCCCAGAGTTCACTCAAACTCATGTCCATTGAGTCGGTGATGCCATCCAGCCATCTCATTCTCTGTCGTCCCCTTCTCCTCTTACCCCCAATCCCTCCCAGCATCAGAGTCTTTTCCAGTGAGTCAACTCTTTGCATGAGGTGGCCAAAGTATTGCAGTTTCAGCTTTAGCATCAGTCCTTCCAATGAACACCCAGGACTGATCTCCTTTAAAATAGACTGGCTGGATCTCCTTGCAGTCCAAGGGACTCTCAAGAGTCTTCTCCAGCACCACAGTTCAAAAGCATCTATTCTTCGGCAGTCAGCTTTCTTCACAGTCCAACTCTCACATGCATACATGACCACTGGAGAAACCATAGCCTTGACTAGACGGACCTTTGTTGGCAAAGTAATGTCTCTGCTTTTTAATATGCCATCTAGGTTGGTCATAACTCTCCTTCCAAGGAGTGTGTATATGTGAGCCCTAATCTCCCAGTTTATCCCTCCTCCCCTTTCCACCCTGTTATTATTATCCCCATCAGTGCTCACAAGAAAAAGAATCATGGTGATGTTAGAGAGTTCAGCGTTTTCAAGAGGGTCTCCTATGACACCAGTGTGAATAGTCTCAGTATTTAGTTTTCTCAGGGGGAAGTTTTGCTAAACTAGAGCAATTACAGGGCCTTAAAGTTTGTATTAGGAGTTAAAGTCGTGTGACTGTTTTTCAGTATGACTTGGGAAGGAGCTTGGGAATCACTGCCCTCTTCCAGCTTTTGGGTGAGGATGAGGGTATCCTAGTCGTCTGCTCACAGACTTAAGGGTTTAATGGGGTGCACACTCCCCACTGTCCCAGATCTGTGGGTTTGGGTACCTTAGGAGCCATCAGCGGCCCCCTTGTGTCTCAGCTGTCCTGGGGTCTTCACTCAGGAGTTGGACAGAAGCAAGTGAAGACCTCGACACAGGAGTGCTGCCTGAGAAATGGGAGTGAGGAGAGGGCTGGAATTTCCTCCCACAATGGTGACTTACACCTTGAATTTCAGTGCTAGGATGAAGACGTCTTCATTCTTTTCACAGTGTTCCTGGAGGGCCTCTCTGGAAAAACACCAAGTATCCACTGAAACCAGAGCCATTCGCTGTGCAGGGAAGTCATACCTGATCTCGGTCAAGTCTGACCAAGCTGGACTTGACTCCCTCCTGGGTGACCTTGGGCAAATGTCAACTTCTCTGAGTCTACTCCCTCATGTCTGTCTCACTGGGCTTCTTTCCCCTTTATGTATTACACATGAATCCCTTGGATGGTTGATGAAGTCAGTGAACCTGCTCTCAAGATAACTTTTTAAAATGCATATAATAAAGAACTTCCCTGGCAGTGTGATGGTTAGGACTTTACCTTCCAAAGCAGGGGGTGCAAATTCAATCCTTGGTCTGGGAGCTAAGATCCCACATGCCTTGCGGCCAAAAAACATAAAACAGAAGCCATATTGTAATAAATTCAATAAGGTCTTTAAAAAAGATTAAAATGCACATAATAAAACACATGATATAACAAAGAATTATATCCAATCCAAGTTTGCATAGATGGATGAATGAGTAATAAAATGTGGTACATGCATGCAATGGAATATTCAGCCTTAAAAAAGAAGGGAATTGTGACACATGCTGCAACATGGATGAACCTTGAGGATGTTAAGCTAAGTGACGTAAGCCAATCACAGAAGGACGATTACTGTATAATCCCACCTATTTGAGGTCTGGCTAGTCAAATTAGAAAGAAAGTAGAATGGTGATTGCTAGCAGCTGAGGGAGAGGAGAATGGGAGTTATTCTTTAATTGGTGTCGAGTTTGAGTTTTGTAAGACAGGGTTCTGGAGATGGATAGTGGTGATGTTGGCACAATATTGTGAATGAAATCAATGGACATGAGTTGAGCAAACTCCGGGATAGTGAAAGAGAAGCCTGGTGTGCTGTAGTCCATGGAGGTGCAAAGAGTTGGACACAACTGAGCAACTGAACAACAGTCGATGCTCTTGAACTGTACACCGAAAAATGGTTGAGATGGTCAATTTTATATTACTACCCAGGTTTTACCACAAATAAAAACGATAAAAGCGGTGGTTTACAAAACTTGATATCAAAACTCCTATCTGGGTTATCAAGATACTAAGCTAATATATAGGGGCTTTCCCAGTGGCTCAGTAGTAAAGAATCTGCCTCCAATGCAGGAGACCCAGGTTCAATCCCTTGGTTGGGAAAATCCCCTGGAAGAGGGCATGGCAACCCACTCAAGTATTCTTGACTGGAGAATCCCATGGACAGAAGAGCCTGGTAGGCTACAATCCATAGGGTTGCAAACAGTTGGACATGACTGAAGTGACTGAGCACACACACAAACTCATAATGTATGATGTGTGATATAATAAGCATAGCTTGGTTAGGATTTAAATGTGTGTGTGTGTGTGTGTGTGTGCTCAGTTACTCAGTTGTGTCTGACTGTTTGCAATCCCATGGACTGTAGCCCACCAGTCTCTTTTGTCCATGGAATTTTCCAGGCAAGGATATGGAAGTGAGTTGCCATTTCCTACTCTAAGGGATCTTCCTGACCCAGGGATCAAACTCTTGTCTCTTCTATCTCCTGCATTGGCAGGCAGATTCTTTACCACTGTACCACCTGGAATTTAAATGGCAGCAGATTAATTCACTGTTATTTTTAAAAAGTAGTGATATCTGTAAAAGATCTCGGGATATCTCTGTATCAACTGTCATGTTGCACAAAAATATCTGGGTTTTCCACTGTGGACAGAGTCACAATAATGATGAGGCTTGTTGTCTTCATTGTAATAGAAATGCTAAATTCCAGTTAGAAGTTAGTGGGAATAAAGATGTGATTTTCTTTCCCATCCAAGCTGAAGAAACCCCCAGTTCTATACATTTACCCTTGGGGTGGACCCTGGGTAAGAATTCCCACACTGGATGCTCCATGTCTTAGAACCAAGCCTGATTCTGGAATCACTTGATAAATGATGGTTCTTAGCAACAGAAAAACTGGTTGCCCTCTTGGAGGGAAGGATGATCAAAGATTTTCATTCTGTTCCCACATGGCACTAGTGGTAAAGAACCTGCATGCCAATGAGATGCAGGTTTGATCCCTGGGTCGGGAATATCCCCTGGAGGAGTGCACAGCTACCCGCTCCAGTATTCTTGCCTGGAGAATCCCATGGACAGCAGAGCCTGATGGGCTACAGTCCATAGTGTTGTAAAGAGTCAGGCATTACTGAGGTGAATGAGCAGGCACACCAGGAGAGGGAACTCCTCTCAAGAATGGATTAAATCACCACTTCTACTAGAGCAAATAAGAAAGTTGGGTTTTCTTATCACAGCTCTTTGACCATTCATTTCCTGGTTCCCAGGGTGCTGTGTGTGTTTTGCAACTGACTAATCAGTACCTTTTTAACAAGCCTTGTAATTGGTTGGTTAAATGTTGGTTTCCTCATCTATAAAGTGGTAATGATGGTGCCAGATCTCACGAGATGGGCGAATTTAAAATACTTTGGAAGCTTGGCAATTGGTGTTAATATATTTTATTAACCTTTGACCTCTAAGTATCAAAGGAAACCAGTGAGTGGGTCAGTGGTTTCTGCATTTGAAAAACCGGCTTAGTAGGTAGAAGAGCCCTTCGTTTAAAAAGGATTTCGCAATTTCTTATTTGCAAGGGAGGGAGGGTGTTAATAAATAAAATTGTGGTGAAACCACACTGGGACTTTGATTCAGTCAGTTCCCGAGGCATACAATCTATTGAGTAAAAGCAATTTTGAAAATGTGATTTTTCCCAAATGGAGAAATGAAATTTGAGCGCAAATGAAAAGATCCCAATGAAACCACTTTCTCTAAGAATGTCCAACACAGGAGCCCTCATGTGTATATATGTGTGTGTGTGTGTGAAGGGTGTGCGTGTAAGGGTTTGTATAGGGATGTGTGTAGGAGTGTGTAGCTCTGTGTGTAGGGGTATGTGTATGTAGGAGAAATGGACTTTGGGTTGTCAAATAGGGAAGAAACCTGCTTTTCGATTCCTGTTTCCTCTTCTCTTTTTCAGGTTTAAACAAAGACATAGAAAACAAACTTGTGAAAAAGAAAACAAACTTGTGGTTACCAAAGGGGAAAGGGGGGAGGGATAAATTGGGAATTTAGGATTAATAGACACACAACAGACCTACTGTATACTATATATAAAATAGATAAATAACAAGAACCTACTGTATAGCACAAGGGACTATATTCAGTATCTCATGATAATCTATCATGGAAAAAAATCTGAAAGCGTATATCTATATCTATAGATATATATGAAACTGAATCACTTTGCAGTATGCCTGAAGCACTGTCAATCAATTATACTTCAAAAGGGACTTTGCTGGTGGTTCAGTGGTTAGATCTCCGAGCTCTCACTGCAGGGGCAGGGTTCAGTCCCTGGCCAGGGAACTAAAATCCTACATGCCATGCAGCAAAAACAAACAAGAAATTATACTTCGATTTAAAAAAAAGATTTAAACAAGATCTCAGGGGTGGTTCTCACAGGTTCTCTTGAGTGAAATGAGGATGCACTGGCCTTGGCTTTCCTGGGTGAGACCTTCTGAAGAGGGCCAGGGCCTCCAGGCCCCTTGGTACCCTTGAGAGTCCCTGTAAAGGTTTAACCAGCTGTGTGTTCTGCTCTTGTTTGCTTCTGTTGGGTGTTGTGAGTGCCTTCCATCCGTGCATGGACAGACTCTAGTGATGAGCAGCCGCTGGGCACTACACTGGGGGCTGACATCCAACCCCATATTTTCTCACGTGGCTCATGATAAATCCAGAGCAATGTGGGATTAAGGAAAATTTGATCAACAGAGAGATGAGTCAAAAAGAAATAGTCCAAAACAGGTGGTGCAATAGCTCAACAGTCTAAGTAGAATCTCGGTGGTAGGTACCTATATAGGTGTTCACTGCACACTTCTGACTTTTGTGTATTTGAAAATTATAATGAAATGCTGGATAAAGGGAGAGACCCAACTGAATAAAAAAGGTCTGGTTATCCCTGAACCCTCAAATTTTAAATTTTTATATAACTGGTGTAATTTTCTTCCAGCTCCATTTAAAAAAATCCCAAAATGATGAACAGAAGTAACTGGATTCCTATAGATCCTGAAAACAAACTTACGATTACCAAAGGGGAAATATTAGCAAAGCGCTGGGAATAGGGACAAATCAGAAGCTTAGGGTGAACATATGAACAGTACTATATATAAGATAAATAACCAACAAAGACCGACTGTATAGCACAGGGAACTCTACTCAATCCTCTGTGATAACCTATATGAGAAAAGAATCTGAAAAAGAATGGATATGTGTACATGAGAGCCTTCACCGATGGTTCAGCAGTATGAGACCTCCTGCAATACAGGAGGTGCAGGAGACTCTGGTTTGATCCTTGGGTTGGGATGATCCCTGGAGGAGGAAATGGCAGTCCACTCCAGCATTCTTGCCTGAAGAATTCCATGGACAGAGGAGCCTGGTGGGCTACAGTCCATGTGGTCACACAGAGTCGGACATGGCTGAGCACTTGGCATAAGCACATATGTATATGTATGACTGAATCACTTTATTGTACCCCTGAAACTAACACAACATTGTAAATCAACTGTGCTGGTGGTTTGGTGGTTTAGTCACTGAGTCGTGTCCAGCTGACTACCCTCATTCATACCCTTAGTCCTATCTTTCCACGGCTTTCCATTCTTCTTCAAACCTCAAACAGAAACACTTGGGTTGAACCATTTCTTCAGTTCAGTTCAGTTCAGTTGCTCAGTCATCTCCAACTGTTTGCGACCCCATGGACTGTAGCACACTGGGCCCTGCTATCCATCACCAGCTCCTGGAGCTTGAGCCATTTCTTAGGGTCTTCATTGTCTTATGAAGGCTCCCGTGTCCTACAAAACTTCTATGAAATAAATGTGTATGCTTTTCTCTTGTTTCTGTGTCTCATCAGTTCAATTTTGAGACCCCAGGGACCCTAAGAAGGTCTAGGAAACTTTTCTTTCCTCCCTCCAGAGGCTGCTCTTGCACGCAGAGATTGAGGTCTTGCCTTTCTATTAGAAGGCATAGATGACAAAAGAATGATGATCTATTGTCATCTTTCTGATCCCCACTCTTACTTGGGGCCCCCAGAACTAAAACAGGAGTTGGGAGATGCTGACTCCTACCTGTGCTTTCTGAGTGACCCTTGAGTCCTGCACTGGAGGAGGCAGGGAGAGGTTGACCTTTCATTCACGTGCTTGGAACTGCTTCTGGGTGAATTTGTCAAGTGCAAGAGAGAACTGCTGACCCTGAAGACATGATAGGGGTCCCCAGTGGTCGTCTGATGAGTGTCACTTATCCAGGGCGTCCCCAAAGGTCTCATCCAGCTGCTGTGGGACTCAGGGAGGCCATGGAGTGCTGAGCACTGCTTGGAGCAGAAGTCAAACATTTCATCAGAATTCTGAAACTTTGCCGCTAAGTGGGAAGAGGGGCCCCATTGTGTGAGGTGTGACCATGTCTGGGTCATTCTGTCTTGTGAAGGAGAAACTGGAACATGCCTCGTTTTTCTTAGAGGGGATCCTTAAAACAAATTAGGGTTCATATTGACCGAGAGACGCTTGATCTCAAGAAGTTTTTCTCTTTATAAATATTTATTTTTATTTACTAATTTTTTCTTTGGCTGGGCCGGGTCTTAGTTGTGGCACTCAAGATCTTTGATCTTCACTGCGGCATGCGAACTCTTAGTTACGGCATGTGGGACCTAGTTCCTTGACCAGGGATCAAATTTGGGCCCCCTGCATCGGGAATGTGGAGTCTTATCCACTGGACCATCAGGGAAGTCCTTCAAATGGCAGGGGCTCTGGTCACAAGTGAGTGAATGGTGAGGATGTGGAGAAAATGTCATTTGTCTCAACAGCAGGACTGCTGCCTTCTTTCCCAGCTGAGACCACTTTTCAGAAGCACTTTGAAAAGCTCCTGTGAGTGGGAAAGGAGGCCTCCAAGGGCCAGCTTGAATGTCAACAGTAGCTGGCTGTTGTCACTTCCCCGGGGCGGGAGTTGGCAGATGACTGCAGGGCTTCTGTTTCCAGTTTTGTGGGTGGAGGAGGGTGGGCCAGGAGGAGGCCTGGGCTCTGTCCTCCTTGAGGTCCCCAGGGCTCACCCACTTCTCACGGATGCCCAGCGAGGGGGCTCAGCTTCAGGATGGGGTGTCATTCCACCCTGAAGCTGGGGCAGGCAGATTCAGGGGCCACCTCAGCTGGGTTGCAGAAATGAGGGGGCAAACGCAAATCTGCATCTTTCTCCTAATTGTTTGTCAATCTTCAGTGGGTCAGAAACTCAAGGAGGAGAATTGGAGTGGGTACAGAAGGAGGCGTGGCTGTCCATCCACGTCCAGTCTTGCAAGGTCAACTTTGGGTAGTTTTCCTTCATGCAAAGGCAGAGGCAGGAACTCCCCTGTGAGGATGGTGCTAAATGTCAGAGATGAATCTTTTCCTTCCCTGGTTTATTTCTCTGTGCTAGTTTCTGATTTACTCCCCCACAGAGAAACTTACTTCAAGCCCAGTTGCCTCAGCCAGGTCTTTGTTTTCTGAATTAATCAAACAATAATAATGCTCCCTGCCCCTACTGAGAGCCGGAGGACACAGAAGACTCAGAGAGTGGGGAGAAGCCTGTCTCCTCCGAGGGGGATCCCAGTCGCTAGTGAATTTGGTGAATAAAGTTAGGCAGCTGGCAGCCTCCTGCTCCTCTGGCTCTCAGGCTGCAGCCTCAGCTCAGATTCCCGGCCAGGGAATCGCCCTGTCATTCTTGCCAACTCACTCTAGGGAGGCTGTGGGTTCTGACAATTGGCCTGGCCCCATCCCAAGGCTCGATGACAACTGTCTTAGATGGAATCACAACGCCCTGCTCTGCCCTTTTATATTTAACTTTGGGCTTGCCTGGAGGCTCAGACAGTAAAGAATCTGCCTGCAATGTGGGAGACTGGGTTTGATCCCTGGGTCAGGAAGATCCCCTGAAGAAGGGACTGGCTACTCACTTCAGTATTCTTGCCTAGTGAATTCCATGGACAGAGGAGTCTGGCTGGCTACAGTCCATGGCGTTGCAAAGAGTCAGACACAACTGAGTGACTAACACACACACACATAATTTATTTATTATTTTAAATTGGAGGATAATTGCTTTACAATATTGTGTTGGTTTCTGCTATACATCAAAGTGAATCAGACATAGGCATATGTATGTTCCCTCCCTCTTGAACCTTCCTTTCACCTCCCACCCCATATATTTAACTTTTAAAATTGAAGTCTAATACATAGGCCAAAAAACCTTTAGATCTTATTCAAGGAGAATTTTTTTTAAATGGTGTAATTGTGACTTTCATACAAATATTAAATGGACACGCAGGGACTTCCCTGGCTGTCTAGTGATAAGAACACAAGGCTTTCACTGCAGGAGGCACAGGTTTGATTCCTGGTCAGGGAACTAAGATTCTGCATATTGCAGGTTGCAGCCAAAAAAAAAAAAAAAAAAAGGCACGTATTAGAGATCTTATTTAACTCATTTAAGGAGAGAGTTTAATCTGCTCAAAGGAGAATCTAAAGAACAGACACACATATAGGTAGTCAGGAATGCTGGAATGATTTTGCTTAATAGATACAAAATTGCTAACTCCAAAACTCCACTGGACATAATATACCCATTTTTGTAGACAAGAATCATTTTTAAAAAATATTTATTAGGCTGCACCAGGTCTTAGTTGCAGTGTGTGGGATTTTTAGCTGCTGCATGTGTGATCTAGTTCCCGGACCAAGGATCGAACCCGCCCCTTTGCTTTGGAAGCATGGAGTCTTAGCCACTGGACCACTGGAAGTCCCAGACAAGAATCATTTGATGAAAGGTGCACAGAATCAAATAATCTGGAAGTGTGCACTAGACAACTCCCAGTTTTCCATTAAAGACACCTAATAATCTTGGAAATCTATTTCAAAGGATTTCAGTTTTCCCTTTAGCTCTAGTGTATAACTTCTCCGTTCGTTGTTCCATAGTGAGCGCTCCTGTAAATACCATCCAGAACAAGAAACATACCACCGTCATCATCATCTCTTTGGTGGCCCTTCTTGGGCTTCTTCTCATTCATTAATTCCTCTTGTCTTCCTCCCTGTAGGTAACTACTCTCCAGGTTTCCAAACCCAAGGGCTACTTTTGTCTATGTTTGAACTTCTATCACTGTGATTGAAGAGCATGTACTCTTCTATGTGTGGCTTCTTACCCTCAGCAAAATGTTTCTGAGACTCATCCATGCTGTTGTACATATCAGTAATTCATTCCTTTTCATTACTCAATAGTTGTTCATTGGATGAACTTACCATTGTATCAATATCAATAACTTCAGATACGCAGGTGACACCACCCTTATGGCAGGAAGTGAAGAGGAACTAAAGAGCCTCTTGATTAAGGTGAAGGAGGAGAGTTAAAAATCTGGCTTAAAACTCAAGATTCAAAAAATGAAGATCATAGCATCCGGTCTCATTACTTCATGGCATATAGATGGGGGAACAATGGAAACAGTGAAAGACTTCATTTTCTGGGCTTCAAAATCACTGTGGATGGTGACTGCAGCCATGAAATTAAAAGATGCTTGCTCCTTGGAAGAAAAGCTATGACCAACCTAGACAGCATATTAGAAAGCAGAGACATTACTTTGCTGACAAAGGTCCATCTAGTCAAAGTTATGGTTTTCCCAGTAGTCACGTATAGATGTGAGAGTTGGACCATAAAGAAAGCTGAGCACCAAAGAATTTGATGCTACTGAACCGTGGTGTTGGAGAAGACTCTTGAGAGTCCCTTGGACTGCAAGGAGATCAAATCAGTCAATCCTGAACGAAATAAAGCCTGAAAATTCACTGGAAGGACTGATGCTGAAGCTGAAGCTCCAATACTTTGGCCACCAGTTGCGAAGAGCGACTCAATGGAAAAGACCCTGATGCTGGGAAAGAAAGAAGGCGGGAGGAGAAGGGGATGACAGAGGATAAGACGGTTGGATGGCATCACCAAGTCAATGGACGTGAGTTTGAGCAGGCTCTGGGAGATGGGGAGAGACAGGGCAGCCTGGCGTGCTGCTGTCCGTGGGGCTGCAGAGTCTGACACGACTGAGCAACTGAACAACAGCCACTGTGTCTGCTCTAGGACTGGCGGGCATCTGAGCAGTTTCTGGTGTTAGGAAGTAATAGTGCTGCAGTGCTTTCTTCTCTGTGTCTTTTGGTGCCTATGTGTTTGCAC